>NC_135277.1:4552803-4855833 GCF_051311805.1 Agelaius phoeniceus
GGAAGTTCCCAGCAGGTAAGTTGTGAAGTCTGGATAATAGAATCACACCACTACAGCAGCTGCTATACAAGTTTATGCAGGTCACCAGATACTGCAGCCTGCAACCCCTCAGTGCAAGTTTCAAAAGAAACAATACAGGAAAGAAAAACTTGGCAATGACAATATCTTTGCAATATTTTTTTCCATTATATATTTTTTACTGAGCTATTATTTGAAATATAAACTGTATTACTGCTGTGTGTGGTTGCCTCACCTGCATTAAAATGCAAAATTAAAATAACTTATTTTTTAATTGATTAGTTGTATGTTATCTGTATTTTTTGCCTTTTTCCTGGAAATTCATCTGCCAATTTATAAATGAAATATATTTATATTATTTAATATATTAATTAAATTATATTAACACTCCTGATTTAGCTCCTGGTCTTTGGTATACCTCTTTTTCTCCTAAAATCAGGTTACATAAATGAAAAAACCACAGTGTTTCACCACAATGTTCGAATACCTAGCAGAGTAAATAGACCTATAATGAAAAAAATCTGAAATCCTATATTGCAGCAACCCATATGGAGCTGCTTCATAGTTGCAGCACTTGCTCCCTACTCTTTTCTTTCCTATTCAGATTCATTCCAGTCAGAGTCTCCCTCTCTTAAATCTATTTTCATTCAGGCAATCTCAAAGAAACAGCACACAACATGGGCAAATCCTCTGCAAGGAACAACTCTACCTCCTCCTGTTATGCCACCTTCAACTGCTGCTATCAGTTTCACTATATATATGAAAAAGAGATGGAGGAATGAAGTGGTGGAATAGAGAGCAGGTAAAGAATCTCATCTGTTTCAACATCTTTCAAACTATTCATGAGGCACACCAAGAGAAAGAGCAATGGATAGGTGAGAGATGCTCTTTCCTTTTTTTGCTCCCTAGAGTTTTATGAGATTTTGCTCCTCTTCACATTGCACAGCAGAATGCACCAGGCACCAGAAAAGCGTAGGAAGGAATAAATAAAAGGTGCAGCTGGAGGAAAATCTGTGAGTGTCTAGAAAAGGAAAAATCCTTTCTGTGCACACCTCAGCTTCTCCCTCTGGACAACGCCCATTGCAAGGTTCACAACAGGGTGTTGTGAGGGTTTGCTGTGAATTCTGCAGGCATTGGGTAATTTTTAAATTTCCACTCAGTTTCTGATGAAGCCTGAAGTCTGTATGATACTTATTGAAAACCTTAGAACACCTTCACAGCTAATGTAACAATTTAATTTTCCGAAGCAATCAAGGCCAATCAAATACCAGACATAAGTGACCTGTTTTATAACAAACTATAATTTTAAACATTTTAAAATAAGAATATGCCATTAGTCTCCCTACCTTGCAACAGTGCAATTAAGACCATGAATTGGTGAATGATTGTATTTTATCCTGGTTAAGAATAAGCTGTCCTGAAAATTCTCATAGTCTAGTCAGTAGTGTGTATCAAAACTTATACTTCCCACTAAGCCTCAATTTCATTCTGTTGTAAAGAAGCAGGAAAACTTTAACAAAAATTAGTACCTTGTTGTCTCTTTTTTTCTTAGTATATCTTGGTTTATCAATGATTGAGAAAGTCTATCAAATCCTGCTCAAGATCCTTTCTTCAATCATTTGAAGTGACTCATCCTCAATCCCCCCAATTATTATAAAGGTTTCATCTTTTCAGGATAGCAAAAAAAAAAAAAGGGAGAGAAAGAAACAAATTTTGCCTTTTTTCATCCCTAAGGATAATAGGGATAAGAATTACCTTCATCAAACAATGGCTTTGCATGTTACAGCATTAATTTTGTAATAAATTATAGTGCAGGTAGGTGAAATTGCTCACATTGCTTGACCAAAGTGTCTGACCCAGCCAGACCTCTGATTGATGGATAGTTTTTCATTTTCTTCTACCAGTTCTATCAGACAGAATCGAAAAACTGGGTGAAAAAGATCCTGTTTCATGTAATAGTATTTTGTTATATATCATTAGCACTTAATTCTGTCACCAGTGCCATGTCTGTGTTAACCAGGCCTTTCAACTTAATCCCTTCACACCTCAGTGTGACATATAAGGATGTTGGGAGGTTATGCAGAGAGAAAATTAGAAGGGCCAAAGCCCAATGTGAACTTAATCTGCCTACTGTTATAGAAGATAATAAAAAATGTTTCTGTAAATACACTGGTAACAAAAGGAAGGCTAAAGAGAATCCCCATCCTTCAGTGGATGCAGTGGAAAAACAAAGCAACAAAGGATGAAGAAAAGGCTGAGGTATTTCTTTGCCTTATTCTTTAATAACAAGACCAGTTGTTCTCTAGGTAAACAATCTCTTGAGCTGGAGGACAGGGAGCAAAATGAAGCCCCCATAACCCAAGGAGAAATGATCAGTGACCTCTTAGCTACACAGGTCTGGATGGGATCCTCTCAAGGCCACTGTAAAAGCTCACTGAGCCACCTTTCATCATTTCCCAGCAGTCCTGGCTCACTGGGGAGGTTCCAGCTGACATGAAGATGTAGTGGGCTTGGCAATGTTGCATCAACAGCTGGACTCGATGTTCTTAAAGGTCTTTTCCAATCTAAGCAGTTCTGTGATTCATCTTGGACTCTTGGTGCCAATCAGTGCAATAGTTCAGAGACCTCTTCTACATTGTGACTTGGCCCAGCCCCTACAAGGGGATGTCTCTCACAAAATTAAAAATGTGATTAGAGCATGATTAGAGATACCTGGGGTCTAAGTTCCTTAAGTATCAGTCCCAGTGTATTCTCAACTGAGTATGAGCCCATGAAACTCTGGCTGCTCACCTGAGTAACAACTGCATGCCAAAATTCACGTGGCTGTTACTCCAGTACTGTTATCCAAGGTACTTGCTTTAGTTCAGACACATCCACCTGTTGGATTACACCTCTTTATGGCTGCAGAGAAGTTCAGGCTTTTTCAGGACCTCTTTTCACCGTGGCTTCCACATCTTGGTGAACTTTATGTTGTTTCTTCTGTTCAGGCCACAACCCAGTCTTAAGTCCGAGCTTGCCTTATAAGCACAACTATTAAGGAAAAAGTGCACAGAGATTATTTTACAAACTGGGCAATCATGAGAATGAAACTCACTTTAATGCAAGTAGGTCTCATGGTAAGGGTTTAACAGTGATTTAGATGAAACCTTGGTCCTTTTGTAGGTGTTTTTAACAGAGTTGAATTTAAGTCAAGATAGATGAAGGGTAAACTATTGAATGAGTTTACTTTGTTTTGCAGCTGCAGTTTTATTATTGCCAATCTTGCTACTTGAAAGGGGAGAATGAGGCAGTAACTAATAAAATAAAAAGAGCACACAGCTCTGGCAGCCGGAATTTCAGTGGGTGGCAAAGCTGATCAAAAGATAGTGAATAAATTTGTAAAAATTTAAATATTCTATGTCAAAGAACTCAAAAGTTACCAATTTTTCATCTTTGTCAACATTTCCTTGACTTAATCAGAACCACAAAGTACCTGTAATAAATACGTTCTGCAGAAAATTTATATTTCTTGTATTGTAGTTTTACACATGCATAGTACATAAAAATTTTTCACACATTTAAACTACCAGATCATGCTTGCAGGGTGGCAATACTTGTTCAGATTATCTTCCGTGCATTGCATACCCTCTCACATTAATCTCTCAAATCATCCCAGAGACACTTCTGATTGTAATCTCTCTTCCAAAATTGTTCCCTCAAGAAGCAAACTAACAACATATTTTTCTTTAGTAGAAGCTTAGTTATTCTCAAAACCAGAGTTCATGGAAGAGGCAAAGATCAATTCAAATGACCTAATTACAGGACATAATTAGGGCCCTAATACGTGAGCTTTTATTTTTATATTTCACACTACAACAGCATTTAACCACATTTTGCACATTTTTGCTTTCCATCTGAGGACCATTGTTATGGTGACTCTGTCCCTTTCTGACACACAGCAATATGTATTATTTGGATGACAAGTTGTTTGAGACATAAACTGGATATTCCTTAACTAAGCAATGATGTATTTAGTGAAAACACAAGATAGGTAGCAGGCAAAATCTGGTGTCATATTTTTTCACCCTTCTCTCTCTGGAACATCTACTTAATTTTGAAGATCCTTCTTTCTGACATTTATCCTAAGCATAACTTCTTATTGGGTTGGGTTTTTCTTTGTTCTTTGGTTGGTTTTGTAGTTAATGGTTCCTTTAATACCTGGCATCTGCCATGAATCTTTAGTCTGAAACAAAGATACATTGCAAGTGCCTTACCTCAGCCACCCTGAATGTATATCCAGAGACATTCCATTGGTTCCACTGGCATCCGTCCATATGTGCACGACTGTAAATGACGTGAAAAAAAAATCTGGCCTCTGATATGAAAAAGGCTATTTATGCACTTTCACAAAGGACAAAAGTCTTATAACTTTGGGTCTACACAGAAATGAGACACAAATATGTTAGTGAAAAGCCCCAAGTTTTCTAAATGTAGATGAGCACAGATTAAGAAAGCAGTAATTAATTTCCTTTGACCTCAAGCTGAAATTCCTTTCTAAAGCTGTCATAAAGAGAAAGAGGCCAGAGAGAAGAAGTGAAACTGTGTAACAATGCAATTAAACCCTTGTAATGAGGTCAGCCATTGGACTTGTTGCAACTGATATCATTATAGCAATGAGGAGGCATTATACGATGGCCTGATTTTTTACAGGATTCATTTTTTTCTTTAACTCTTTAACAGTCAGATATGTATTCTATAGCATTATAAAATAATTGTTGTTAATGACCAGAAGAACAGGCACAAGCTCTATGGAATTACTGTTTCTTAAGTTCTTGTTATGGATGCATGGAAAAACTCCATGGCTGTGGAACATGGGACAACTTGATGAAGACAACCTTCCACTCAAAATCTGTGTTGTATTTGCGGTTGGAGCTTCTTCCCAGAAAGAAACTCCACTCCCTTCCACAATGAGAGAAACTTCCAGCAATCTGCTGACAGCTGGTGAAGGGGAATATTTGACTCATGTGGGAGTTGTGGTGCTCAAGGAAACAGGAGCAGACCTGCAGGACTGACCTGAATCTGAAAGAATCTCAAGTAGTCTCAATCTCACTTGAAACTTGTTGATTCATTGTGGGTTCTGGGAAAAGAATCTGCTCCACTGGAAGAGTATTCATTGGTTTCATGTGCTCTGCAAACAAATGTTTTGATTGGTTAGGCATTAAAAAGAAATACAAATTCGGGAACCTCAGATATGGGCACAGATTAAAGGAGATTTAGATAGAGTACATTTTACAAAAGGCTTCATTAAATAAGCAATCATTTTTCAAGTGGAAATCTAAGTTTAAGGTGTTTTCCCTTTTTTGAGGGACTGTCTTAAGTACTGGCTATGCAAATGACAACCAACTCTGTCATTACCACTGTGACTCACCTGGATGCACTGCAACTGAACTGAGTCACCTTTTTCCTAATACTATCCATAGATCAACTATTCATAGATCAGTAATTAAGAATAATATCAGTCATAACATTAATAATAATAAATAAGAAGATGTGGTTGTTCCTCCAGCCTGTGCCTGTGAGTGAAACCTTGCTAGGGTTTGTAAGATGGAGGTATTTTGGTTTAAAAAAACATTTGGAATTATGAATCCAAAGTGGCCACAGGTCTGAGAAGATGGAAATACCTACAGCATAAAGAGAGAAAAAAAAATGAGGAAAAAGGGTAGCTTACTGGGACCTTAAATATTCAAACCACAGTTAAAAACAACTGGAGTAAACCTGAAAAGAAAAGCAAACTGGGGGACTCAAAATGCCACAGAGGGGAGATGATTTCTTGATGAAGAGTCAATTCATTGACTTCAATGGGCAAAGAAGATTTCAGACTTGAGCTGGCTTTCTTGAGGTTTCAGTTCCTCTGTCAATACTCATATGAAGGCATAGAAAGGAAATTCAAACTGATATGTGATATTTCTTCCTCTTACCCCCCTCCATTCCTCAAATTGTGCAGCTTAAATCAACTTGAGCAAAGACATTTGAAGCACCTTTACCTTTTCTGAATAAGTTCACTATCCCCCGTGTGCATATTATAATTTTAAAAGAACTATTAGAAGATGGCTCACTAGTTGGAAATAAAGAAAAGGCACCATTTCCTTGCACTCAGAGGACTGAGTCACCAGTTCAGAACCCTTTCCTTTCACTGGCGCACTGAGTGATTATGTGCCTCAGTTTCCCCTCAATGAGTATGGTACTACTGACCTCTGCAGAGAGCTCTAAGCTTTCTGTGAACCTCTGTATCAAGTGTGAAGCCACAGCATTATTAAAGATATTTTATACAGGGGCAGCTGAGTGACGTCCTATAAATTGTCATTTCTCTCCAAATGGATCACAATATAATATTTCCCCCAGAAATACATTTATTATTTAACACTTTTCTGTGAAAGGTTTCTTTTACATTGCAAATGCTCAGAGTTCTTTCATAGGTCTTAGACTATTGACCCTTTACCTTAAAACATGCTATTAATGCTTAACGCTGTTATTAGTATTCAGGGAAGTAATGATTGGTACTAAAATGGAAATGTGCAGTAAAAACACCTTCTATTTTGTAAAATAATTATGTAGCCTAATAATTATTTCATACGATTCTTTTTGATTGATAGGGAAAGGGCACCAAGAAGTTTGGAATCATGATTCCTTAAGGTCTACATTCAAATTGCAGCCACCAACACCATTGTCTCCGACAGCTACATTCTTCAAGAAAGGCAACAGGATGATCCCTGGTTCTGTTTGGATGAGGGTTACATCAGATAAAGGATACTTAATTAGCTTTTTTTTTGTTTGAATGGCAAGGAATTATAATTCTATAAAGGGCAGCTCCGCGTTCTTGCAATTTCCAAGTAAGTCACTGGTACCGTGGAGGTCAACTATAGTTCAAGTCTGCAGTGAAGTGAGACTACCTCCTTCCACTCTGCTGTCATCCCACCTGACCCTAACCTGGTAAAAGCATCCCTAGTGATGCCAAAGAGGCCCTTCCTTTCTCTGTCTACCAGCTACACTGGTCTTTCACATTTAAGGCTGCCAGATAAATGTCAAACCACAATGTTCTTGTGATGTTTAATGGGAACCAGGCTGAGAGTGCTTGAACTTGTTTCACTTTAGAGAAGTTTTTGTCACTTTGACTTAGGTGGAAAAACAAGTTTTAGATCAATAATGTCCATAAATGAAGTGCTGGGTTTTCTTAGCTGATTTGCTGCTTGCTAAAGAAAAAAAATAATTGAAAATCTACCTGGGTGCTTGTGCCTGGGTGTAGTACAGAAATAGCTGCAAGATTACAGTTCCATGTTTTACAGAGTTGGTTAGTTCTATCTCTATATTCTTTTTTTGAGTGCATAATATTAGTAACTTTTATAGTTGCTTTTCTCACAGATTTTCAGATTCAGACAGCTATAGCTGGGTGTCTGTTTGCATGTATAACTATTTTAAACTATTTTGCTGGGTCTGTTTTGTTGCCAATTTTTCCTTCAAATGCTGTATCAAAATTTCAAATAAAAAATTTAAGCCAAGCTTACTAGTGATACTACAGCAATGGATTGGAAACAAAATTAAAATTACAGCTGTAAATAAGGATTATACATGTACACAGATAAATTAATAGTTTGTAAATAATCTTAAACAAATGTTAACATGAATTTGGAAGTACTGAGGATTCTTTCCCATTATAATGCTGATGCAGACAAGGACTTCTAAGCTTTTTCTCCTCTACATTCACCAGCAGAGATTCCTAAAGAGGAGCCAACATCCAGCAACCATAAGAATCCTGCCCATCACTCAGCTAACCTGGGAGCCATTCAGATATTAAAGTGATAACTGCCACAATAAAACTTCAAGACCTTTTTAAGAGTTGTTAGAGGAAGAAAGGAGACTCTCCTGCCAATTCCACTGCAGCTTCTCAGCCATGAATGCTCTGGGTGGAGCACAACTGCTCTCCTGGATCCCCATTTCAGCTCTTACACGACTACCGAAAGACATCAGCAGTGCCAATAAAAGCAGTAAAACACCAGCAGGATCAGCAGTAGGAGCAACAGCTGGCCAGATACAAGAAAGGAAATAAAATGTACCATCTGAGGGTAATCAAGGGATTAGTTATGATTCATGAGTCACAACTTCTTTCTGGACAGACTCCTGCTTTGATCTAGCTACATATGGCCCTTTGCTCTGGCTCTGTGTCGAAACAGCAAAAGGAGAAACACAGGAAGTGCTAAATGGAAGCAGTAAGTGTGAGATATTTAGAGATATTTATATATTCACTACTTTGGGACAATTAGCTGGATTCAAAGTTATGTGGTTTACTACATAATTAAAATTCAGATAAGTTTTTCTTCTGTTGAAGAGATTACAATATTAATAAAGAATGTCAGTCACCTAGTGAGGACATTACCCATGATGTTAGGAAGTGTGAAGATCAGATCCCTGATTCCCATCTAGGGAAAAAGGAAATTTCAAATGCTGTATGAATATTTTGTCACATTTCTCTTAACAATATTGCAGAAAGTAATGAAGTATTGAAAGTATCACCTTGTTTCAAATTAGAATTTTTCTGTTTTAACTTGGATTAGCTCTAATCATCTTGAGGTTTAAGCTACAGGAAAACATTCTGTCAGTTAGAAATGTCTTACAGACCAGCAGTGAATAAGCTTCTAGGCTTCTATCAGAAAAGTTAAGTAAACTCTGCAAGTTTCTCAACAGGGAAAGTATTTTCAAGATCCCAAATAATTTGTGTCTCTCTTCTCAGAATCCTCTTAAATGTTTTTGCTGTGTTTTGGTATTTAAGTGACCTTACTCTTTTTCAATGTTCCCCTTCTTGTACATCCAAGAGTATCATTTAGACACAGATTTTTTTAAACCAATTTTAAATCTGATTTGTAGGTATGCTGATTTTTGGATTACACTGTTTTTTGGACTATACCAATTTTTTTAAGGAAGCAATTCAGCATCAAATCACTCACACAATTTTAATTCCTTCAGAGCAATTGTTTTTATCTGTTAAGAGCTGATATAAATTCTAAAATCTTTAATAACATAATAAGTCAGTTCTGATAGTGTTATGTTTTTGGTTGAATCTGAAACTAGTTCACAAATTACAGTCTTTTTTCACACATTATAACTCCTGTTCCAGGTTACACAACGATGCAAACGTATATTCCAATAATAACAGTATAGACATGGTTTCATATATGCCAAAAATATAGAGATCCTATATATAGAGGGGCCTATATTTAGCTTCTACTTCCATCACCCTGTGAATGTAGTGCCAGAGGGAATAATTAAGGGGCAAGACTGGTTGACCTAGACAGTGGCTGACCCGCCCGACAGGCTTTCAGGATGAATTCTCTGGTTTGCTAAAGAAGAAAGCCTCACAAAGTGTCTTTAAAGCAGCCATGGAAGACAAGAAGAGGGCTCCCTAGTGACTCTGTGATGATGTAAGTCTGTCAGAGATGGCTCAGCTATTTGCCATCACGAGGCATTTCCTGCCCCCAGCATAAGAGGACAGTCATAAAGTCATATATGGAAGGCAGAGTGGGAACTGGATGTGGTGAACTTCGCTACCTTAGATCCTTTGTCAGCAGAAGTAGGCTTCCCCCTTTGTAACCAGAACCATGTGAACCTGAATCTCCAGACCCCTGTGGTTTCCCACTTTGTTCTGTGGCTTTGACACACCAGGAAAATGTGGCTTGATGGTGGCCTTACCCAAACAAGAAATCCATCTCCAGCAACAACCTGTCAGACTTCTATGAAATCTGAGTTAGGCATTACCAACCTGTTTTCAAAATGGTCACCTGCTACAACCCACTCCAAACAAGAGGACTTCCACCAGCAAAACCTGTTTGGTGTGTCCAACTCATCTGTTCCTCGGTCCCTAGGCTGAAGCTGTGCCAAAAATATTGCACAGGGGTGCCACTGGGGTTTGACCATAAGGATTGTGTGGAGACTTATTATTTCAAACTACCAGTACTACAGACAAGTTATCAAACTTCTGTTTACTGATAGAAACATGCTGAAGGGAATCTCCAAATCTACTCAGAGATGAAAGTCCCTGTGTCAATTCATTAGTCAACTTTGGTTTATCATTAGGAAATGTAAAACAGTACGTTTGCAGGAAAGATATTCCTTACTAGATCCAGCTGGAGCTTTTCAAGATCAGAAATTAAAAAGCACATAAACTGACTCCTTCCAATTAGGTTCAAATGTCTTTTTCTCCTCTCTTCCTCAGGAACCATAGGACTTGCACTGGATGTGGCTAAAATGGCATATTTTAGCCAGCTACCTGACAACACTTCTGATCACAGAACTAACAGATTCAGTTTATCAATTTCTGTCATGAGTTAAGCCCAGTTATGCCCCCCCAAAAGGATTCTACAACACCCCTTTCCCAGAATATGCCATACTCTTTACAGGGTAACTTTTTCCTGAACTCCCTTGCAATTCCCAGCTCAGGGAAGAATGTAGGTCATGAAGCAGAAGTCAGTCTGATCTGAAAAATACCCCAAAAGCCAGAATTTCCACATGCCCAGTTGCCTTGCAATGAAAATTGAGTCTTCAAAGCTTTCCGCAGCAGACAATCTCCAAATGACATTCAAGAAAATGCATTAGATTTCAGGCATTAATGGTACAAAAACATTTTCCCATTCTCACCATATTTTTTATGATTTCTCTTACTGTATCCTAAGTGTTTGGAGGTTTTCTCCCAGTTCAAAGGTACATGGCTTACACAGTCCAACTTTCTCTAGAGAAGGCTATCATATTTCAAAGGCACAGTTTTTAAGGCTGCTTAAAAGCCTGTTAAGGAAACTACCTGCCAAATTCTGCCTTATGACTAAAGCTGAATTCCAACATATACTCACTTACGATCCCCGTAGAGCCAATGACACTTCTGGTCCCTGATCATCAAGTTCCAGTCCTTTGACATTGCAATTATTTTTTCCAGTAGGTTTTTTTAAAGGCCATTTTCAAATAAAGGATGAGGTTCAAAAGGAAATGTTAATGCTTTTCTTTCTTGACTGTCTGATCAGACTGGCTGGGAAGAAGGAACTGGTGTACAGTTTTGTTCCTGTTAATTTTGTTAATAGTCTTGTTCTGCAACTTGTCTGGATGCTTTGAGACTAGTGCTGGTCCTTTCTCCTTTTTTCCCACTGACATGCTCTTGCCAGGGATATCATTATGACATTCTGTAGTAACAAGCATTCTTCTGTTCAAATTTATATCAATTAGTTTGGGACAGTAATTCAATCGGACGGCCCACTGGATTTTGAAAGACTTGCAACCATGTCAAAGTGGCGACCTTTTTCCTCCACTCTCAGCCAAAAGCCATTTTTTAACAAGGAGCTCTTGAAAAGAAATGCCACTTTGATAATTAGTTATTGATCACGGACAATGCGGTGACGAATACCATCGGATTAGCCAGACGCCAGTGGGTCGCGACACGAGGGTTTCCTTATCGCAATAATCTATGGAAAGAAATATAGAATAAAGGTCATTAAGGCTTCTGTTTTGGGAACATAACCCAGATAGCTTAACTTCCAGATTAAAAATAAAAATGCCAGTCCTGGATGCACTTAGTTTTGTCGTGAACACGTTAGAGAAGTTTCTGGCTAGGGAAAATTTGTGGAGTTACGCTCTTTAAGCAACTACATTTAAAATTATTTTGATAAATTAACCCTGCTGTGGCCAGCAGTGTTACCTCACTAAAACATCATTATCTTCCCTACCCTAAAGTGTCCATTAGAAACTATTTTGGATCTGTGCATAAAAACACCATAACAATTATAGACTTAAAATATAATGGACTTTTCTTTCATCTAATTTAGAAAGCATTTCAGGGCCTGCCTGAAATTGCTTCATGTAAGTTATTTAATAGAGAAAAAATGGCAAGGAACAATTTTATTGCACTTAAAGAGCAGAAAGAAGGAAGGAATCCATTAGTTTTAGGGTTTCTTTCCAGAATATTAATGAAACATAGCTTTGCAGAAATGTGCAAGAATATACAACTACCTGTGCTACAATTTTGTCTGACTTGAGAGACTATTAGTTTAGTACTGAAGTAACACAACTGTTTTTGAGGTATGTAGGATAACGTTAGAGTCCCGTTGTAACTGAACTCTTATAATACCATGGTAATACCCACACATGACTGGACTATCTAATACTTCACATTAATAAATATATTAATTATAGGTCATCATTTCAAATTCAATACAGGTCTTAGCTCCTTCATAGACTTATCTAGAATAGATATAATTTCAGTGTGACAATGAGATAAGGAAAAAACATTACACTCATAGAACAAGAAAAAAGTCCAGAGCTATAGACTTAAATAATGTCACATAGGATATCAGAAATCTGCAAGTCTAAAAGTCAAACACATATTACTTTGTTTCTCATCATATAAAATTTTCTTATAAACTGATAATTAATGGCATTTTAAACAGTGTGACTAATCTAATGCTAGTCAACTCTGCCCAAATTGAAGAGATATTAAATCCACTTACCATTGCATAACTCCTCTCTGTTTCACCACACAGCACTATAAAATGGACAGCAAGACAAGAAGAATCTCTCAACCCTAAAAGTTTTCATATAGATTTGGATTCATATTGATGGGGAAGCACAACTTAGCCATTTCCTAGGTAAAAGGCATCCATTCTTTCCAGGGAAAAAGAACTTCATTTGGCTTTTTTTTTTTTTAGACTGATGAACCTATCATGAACACATTATTAATTTCTTCTCGTATCCAATATTATTTTGTAAAGTTCATTATTAATTCAATGTCATTTTATTGTTGTTATTAAATTACTATTATTTTAATTTATGACAAATTAGCTTTTCAAAGAGCTTCCAGACATTAATTTTTATACCACAGTGTGTATGAAAACATTCTCTAACTGTGTGCAAGGTAACAATTAGAGCAGTTATTCATTAGCTTCATAAAGGTAATCTGTTCTAACTTCCGTGATCTAAAGGTTATGTCAGTTTACTGCCTGAAATAGTCATAAGGAGGAAACTACAATTTCTGTACTGTGTGCCCACAACACAGGTAACATGATGGAGAAGTTAGAATTCTCTTACGGACAATTCTGCAAGTGGGATGTTTGTGACCCTTTTCTGATGTTATCTGGTCACGGAGACTTTGGCAACATAACTCACCTTAAAAAGGCTTTGGGTTTCTGCCTACTGTGAACTGCTATTTTATGGGTCAGATTAAGAGCATTTAAGGAATAATTCTAACACCGTTCCAAGCTGCAAAGAGGGAAACCTGAAGCACTCCAACTGACAGCATGCAGATGTTTTCTGGTGGTTCCAGTCTTCTTTTTGTAAGCAGGAAAGACCTCTTTAACTCTTTCAGTAACAGTATGATACAGATGAACACATTAGTACCTCTTATTTAACCACTACAGCTTATGCCTAAATGTGTTCACTGCATAATATGAAGAAGATCCAAAGATCCAAGATGCACATGCAGAATCCCTTGTGAACACAGAACAAGGATAAACTATTCCAGTGCAGTGTATGTATCTAAGTACACTGTCATCTTTCTCTGCTTTTTAGCAATATCTGGACCCTGGATAGTTCCGAAACATTTTCCTTCATCCGTGATTTGCAGAAAGGGACATTTCTATGAGGAAAGATCACAGACACATGGGACATCTTTCCTTCCTGAGCCACTAGCCACAAGGTCTGAAAATCTTCTGAAAAGGATAATATTATTAATATAGATATGATCATCATTCAGGAAAGCAGATGATAAATCTCTCTAGCCGTGTCTACACCTGCAATCTCACCTCTGTGCATCATAAGGCAATGGAAATACTGTCTGCCAGACACTTGTTTGTGTAGATACCATGGTGATGGGTGTGTGATAAGATACAGATTATTTTTACAACAAGGCAATAATTCTTACTTACCTCTTTTTATCAGGGTGTTTGGAGGACTAATCAGTTAATGTTTGCTCAAATCTGTGGAAGGCCATATAAGTAGCAAGCATTATTAGCTGTACCTTATTATGATATTGACTTTGCCACATCAAACTGCAGTACTTTCCCCTACTTAGGTGTAAGATTACCACGGAGTGTTTATATTCCCATAATGTGTTTCCTTTTGAAGGTGAGTTGAACAGCTTATTGTTACATGTGACCCACAATATAATTTATTTACATGAGCCAGGAGACTCTAGAAATAAATTCCAGGGACCTTTCCAGTCAGACTGAATGCTTTTACATTCTCAGTTTGTCCTGAGCAGCGTTTGTTGACGCGCATTTCCGAAAACCCGTTTGGCCAATCCACACAGCCCTCCAGGGCCCTGTGTTTTGCTGCACCAGTAGGCATGCTGTCACTACTCTGGCACTGAAACACAGCTGACTGGAAAAGCTGCTACTCCACTGCTGAATTCACCACGTTTGGAAGTGCCTTGTCCTGAGAGCAAAGGCTGGACAACTGTACAAAGTCTGCAGTCCAGATCAACACTTAAACCAAGAGCCAGCCCGCCCTCCCTCTCCTCAAAAAAACCCACAAAGCCACCTGATCTGTCAAGTTTGCTCCTAGTATCCATATTCCAGGCTGACAGATATTTACTCTCCTCCCCCCAGCCCTTACATCTGGATCAATGGGGACAGGCTTTCCACCCCTCAGAAGATTCACTTACATTAAGTGGCGAGGTGGAAGCAGTGAATGAACAATAGATGGCTGTCAGGCTCGACAGCAGGGCATGGATGTATGAGCGTGGAGCTGACAGCAAGGGCCTCAGAGGGTAAACTGCTTTGCTGGAACTAATTAAACAGATGAAATTATTACATGAATATGCAGATGTTGTTTACATTTTACCATATGGTATTATTTCAGGTAATAACTCGCAGGAGGATCCCTTCCTCTCATCAAGAGGAAATGAGTTGAAAAGGAGGCTCCACGTGTCACCTTTCAGTTGCTAGGCAGACATTGATATGGCAGGCTTCTCTCTGAGTCCTGGGGAAACTCTGCTCCTTGTAGCTATGTGACACCAGAGAGGATTTGCATTCCTCCTAATATGTCATGTTGGAAGAGATTCTCTTTTATTAAGCTTAAGAGCAAAATTTTTGCCATTATGCAAAGGAGGCAAGCACTTTTCCAAATGTTGATTCTCAATGTGTGCTTTAGAGCTGAGATGATGCCAATCCATAGTCCAGAGGTAAGAACTGACAGGTCTGTCCCAGTCTGTGGAGGCTGGAAGGATATTTCTGCACTGGCTGACATGGCTGTGCTGCTCAGTATTTACTGCTCTGCCAGCCTGAAGAGTGGATACAGAGCTGCTCCTGTTCAGAAAGTTTACATTCATCACACTGAAAAGGCTTTTCTTTAGAATTACAGAGACACAGGACTACCAATGGTACAAAAATTTACTAATTATATGATTAGGGTGAGCTAGAATCTGACACTAGGCAAAGGAACATGCTGAGAACAAGCAACACTGAACACCTTTTGAGAAAGTGTTAACTATGGAAGCAGGACAGTGAGGGACCATAGGCAACCACGGGCTGCTTTGGAAGCTGCTTGCTACTAGATACATTCAGGGAGGATAACTACAGAAATGTAGCCATGCTTACACTGTCTGCACCCAGTCTCTAATGAAAAACACCCATAAATCTTGAACAAATAAATACAATTGTCAAACAAGTCTAAGAACCCTACTCATTAACTGATCGAAGGCTTCTACTTAAAGACAAACATGCAACTGTCCTGTCCTTTTACTACTATTCAAAACTCCCATCCTAAACCAATTCAATATTAATGGAAGTGATAGCTCTTTTGGGCTGATTCAGCATCTCATTTCTACAATGACCATTTTTATACTCTCCAAGGGATAAATGGCACCACCTTTTTCATCATATGCACAAAATATCTTTATATTACTCTCTTTATTGCTTCTTCTAAATGTTCCTGGCTGATATGTGTGCTGACCATATTGATCTTTCCCCAAAGACTCAAGCACCAGATATGTTTCTGCAGCTCATTGATAGGGGATAATGCCAAGTTACATCACCACTGCACTGACAGATTGGTTGCACATTGCCACTGATACATTTGGCTTTCAAATATCTTTCTTAGGTACATCATTTTAATAGATCACTGGGGTCACCAGTGACCCATATCATTTAAGATGCAAAGACATGATGTCAGTGGTGCAAAATGTGGTTTTGGTCAAACTATCATACTGTGTTTTTGAAAGAGAAAAATGTTTTCTATTTAACAGTCTTTCCCCCATTGAAAAAAAAATCCAACTGAATAGCCAGTATAAGTTCCTCTGGCCATTCTGAGTGCATGGAGAAGAGAGGAAAACCACCAGCTCTCCATGACTTAGAGGTAACTTTATAGAGAGCCAGTGCTCTAAGTTCAGAAAGGATTTCTCTGACTTACTCTTCTGACATAAACATTTAGCAGTGTAACATATATATCAAAACAAACCAGAACAGTTCATTTTATGTACACTCCCTTTGGAGAGGAGGTGAGAAAACAAACACAGAACAGATGTTAGTCATGCTTAATGTACTACTGGAGGGTACTTGGATAGTAAGGTGATGAATATGGTAAAAGAAATGAGTATTCTCTTCTGCAGCTGCTGTTCCTAACTGACAAAACAGCAATGAGAAGTGCTTCATTCCTCTGCTCATCAATGCACCACCTAACAACAAAACACTGAAGAAAAACACTCTGGATTTTTCTCAGCAAACCAGCACACACAGCAAATATTGCTGCTAATTACTGACTGATATCCACCTTTCCATCCTCGTGTGGTATTGTCAAAAGTTAGCTTTGATCATACAAAAATCCACATTCCTCTTCAATAAAATAAATCAGCAGTTAAAGTTTCTGTAAATTCCTACAGATTATTTTGTCAAAGTCTTTGTCTTTCTTGCTTTATTCATAACATCACATATTAAACTACACAAAGAAATTTTGTTTCAGAAAACTATTAATTTTTCACTAGAAATGAGTCCTCTGGGTCACAGGGCAAGCCACAGGTTTTGCTGGGCACACAGGGGGTTCATTTATCTCATCCCTGCCCAAGACCTGCCACTGCACATTTTTGTCTAACCACAACCACATCTTTCCTGCTGCAAAGACACCAGATTGTGGAGCAGTTTTGATCTCTCCTTATGAAGTTTTCTGTCTGCCCACAACATGCACTGGTCCTACTGGAAAAAAGCCTGAGGAGAAAAGCAACATTACGTGAAATAAATTCAAGAACTTCAGTAGCAGGATAAGAGAAGACCTTGCTGCGAGTGATCAGAGGTGTGGACAAGGGAACAAATGAAACAAGAGAGGAGCTGAGAACATCCTGGTGTTGGCATCCAGGGAGGTGGAGAGTGGCTGCTCACACATCACTGAGCAGGCACTGCCTATGGCTGTTACTGCTGAGCAGAAATCATGATGCAGCTATTATTAATAACAGTATCATAGTGCTCAGAGGTCTTTCAATGGCGTTAGAAGAAGCAAATGAGGAGACATAGATATGAAAGAATAATATGGAGATATGGAGAATAGGTCCATATAGATATGGATATAGATATGGAGAATAAGGTCCTGCTTTATAGCTCCCACCTATTCCCATTTACCTCTGTCAGAGTCTTTGTCCAAGGCTGCATTACTTCAGAACCCGATCTGTTCTATCATCTGAACACAGGCTATGTAACCAATGTGTAAATGCAAGAATAAACATATCTATCTAATGTCCCTTGAAGTCACCTCTCCTCTCTTCTCCCCCTACCTCCCTTCCCCTTTTTTCTTTTCCCCTTCTTTCTATTTAGTACAACAATGGATCACTACTGCTCGCTCACTGGACATCTTTCCCCTGCTCACTAACATGTCTAAAATTCTCCATCTCTGTCTTCTGGCTGTCACATGGCTCCTTTAATGTTATTGCACTGCTCTCCCCAGTTCGCTGTCTGGGTGTTGTGAACTCATGTGGACACAACTGTGCTTTCTTCATGTTTGGAAAATATCCAGCACATTAATGTTACTGAAAAAATAAAAAGTAGGTAAACTTTGTTTTCATTTCTCCTTACTCGTCTTTTGTTCTTCCTCCAAGAAACCAACTCCACTTGGCAGGCACTCCCTGTGTAAGATAAGTTACTAACACTGTAAGGCATACAATTAAAAGTAGCATGTTCATCAAACACACATAATTCATCATGCAGATTGAGCTAAACTATGGCTCCTTACCTCCACTAGAAAGTCCCAGTGAGCAAAGGGCAGCAGAACATTCATTCATTTTCCTCATACCAGATTCTGTTTCAGAGTTTCATACTTTAGTACTTTGCCACCTGAGGTTTAAACTTTCTCTAGTGCATGCAAAATGAAATAAATCAAGCCATAGCAAAGATCTGACCCAAAGTCTCCTGGATAAAGGCCCAAACCTAAGAGATTAAATAATTCAGAATACTTTTCATTCAAAATAAAGGAATATAAAGGAATTTATGCGTGTTCCTGACATGGAAAAGCCACAATTGTGTAACATTCCTCTTGTCCTGATTTGTGCTGAAGAGGAAAAACTAATTCCAGATCCAGAGCTGTGTTGATTTTAATACAGTATTTCACTTTAATAGAAGCAAGATATCAACCTGTAACTGTGGGACTGCAGGTCATGAGTCTCTTAAACTGACACCATCCACACCCTACTCCTTACCAGCACTTTTCAAAAACCTTCAAAGAGAAACTCTAACCCTTTAATGGAATGAAAGAAGTGATGGAGGTATTATCATCTTTAAGTTTCTACTCCAGTACAGTCACACATACAAAAAACCCCATACTTCTGGAAGCATTTTACATAGTGACTAATGCAAAATATTTCAGCTGTGTCAGCATCCATCCAATTCCAGATTACATTTTGGCATTTCAGACAAAAGACATCCTGGCAAAAATTAAACTGAGGAACGGGTGATATGATTATGACAATTTATATTTGTAACAGTTGTGAATGGCAGCATCAGTGCTTGCTAATCCTTTGATAAATTCTTGTTACCTTTCAGTTCCCAAATGCATCTATGCAAGTATAAAGCATATTGAAGGCAGATGCTGCAGCAGATGAATGTGCTTGCCAACCAATGCTTTGTTTGTTGCCTTTTTTTTTTTCATCTAGGTATTCTTAACTGTCACGTTACATGCACCAAATAGTTTTTACTTTTGGCACACTTCATGCACAGTTCTGGGATATAAATAATACAGTTGGTGTTTTTTCCCCCTCACTCTCCTCTCTATTCTCTTTTACACATCTTCATATAAGGCTTCATCTTCCAGCCTTTACTTAAATGAGCAAAAGCATTTACTCCAGTGGCACTAACCTGAGTAAAACAAATAGCAAAAAGCTTGAATGAACTTCACGGTAATTCATATTTTAGTCAATCCAAAAAAGTTTTTTTTCCTCCTCCTTTCTTAACCTTGAAACATCATAATGGAATATAATAAAACAGAAGAAAAACTGATTTTAGGACAAACAAGTTTAAAATTGTGTTTCTCTTTACAACAGCTCACGTGAACAGGAGCACCCCATCTGCTCTATACTTTTAGATTTTATAGGCAAGAGTGGGGGAAAAAAAAACCCAAAACCTGGAAATCTTTCCTTAATTTTGAAAAAATTTGTCCACAAAGATAGAACTTATTGACAAAATTGCATGTTTTACAACTTTTTAACAAAGTCGTATCTTTTTACAATTTTACACTGTCTCCCATTATTGAAAAATCAGAACATTTTTTACCTAAATTTCACAGGATGGGGCTTGCTGGTGTCTTTGGTATTCACCTGTCCTGCACCATAAATGCCTGCAGGGATTTTTAACATGTTTTGGAATTCACTCACTTTTATTGTTGCTATCTTCTGAAATTAAAGAGGAGTTGATTGGCTGCATAGAGAGCACAGGAAGGGCACCAACCTCAAGGATTACTTTGCAGACTGTGTCTGGTTTTGAAGGTGAGTGCACACGCAGGTACGTCTAAGAGAGCACCCATGGATACAAACCATATTGTCACAGAAAAAGGCTGGGAAGGTTTGGGAGCTCAAAAGAAATATCCTTCCCCTCTAAACTACTTTATTACTGGCATTCCCTCCCTCTTGGGCATGTGTTCAGCTGAGACTAGGCCAAATTGGCAGTCATTTCCAAAGCGCTTGGCAGCCCCGTGATCCCGGGGAGCTTTCAGCTGACATCTCTCTCCCCACCAGTCTATGCAAGGGTCAGTGGGAGACCTGACTCCCAGGCCTGAGCTTGCTCTGGCTGTGTCATGAGTCAGGACCAATATAAATTAAAACCTTAAAGCCATACTGTGAAGGCATTCTTTACCCCCTGAGGTATTTTTTTTGTGTGTGTGACAGATTGCCTTTCTACTAGTTTCCCATTTTTTCATTCTTGGATAATACAGTAGCAAGTATGCTCCTTTGAGCTGAAGAAAAGGGGAACATCTGGCAAAGAGAGGGTTAAACTTCCACCAAATTTTTAATATTTTTGGTAGATTTGTTGATGCTCAACAAGCAGGAGTGAAATAATAATAATACTAGGGGCTGCTTATCACTTACAAACAATAGTCCAATGACAATGTTCACACTGATGGAAAAAATGGGACTAGAAATTAATAGTGACAGTCCTGCAGGAAACAAGGGAGAAATTGGATACCAAGTTATAAAATACAGACTAATCCAATAGGCACATGCTGCTGTTATTATATTAATATTGTTAAAAATATCAAAGCACTTTAAAAATGGAATTGAACTGTAGGTAGATAGACAGTATTATTTCCACATTTTTTTAAATAGAAATTTTCACTCCTTGTTTGGCTTGGAGGCATGGATGTAATTTGTTGCTCAAAAACCAGTAGCTGAATGCTGTGAAAAATAAGACTCAGGATTAAAGCCTCCTATCCAAAGGACAGAATCAGGCTACACTGCGAGCTCTCTGTTATTAACAAAACCATCTGAGTCACTGCAGATATGAATTTCACTGATGTTGTTCAAAAGTGGGGTGGGCTGTGTTTATTTAGTTAGTTAGACGAACAGGGAAAGATTGTTTTTCCTCCTTACAAAAACAAACAGCAAGAAACCCAACCGAACTCACGTAAATAAAGAAGTAAACATGAACTTTGACACATCTCACCCGCTGATGAACCTAATCCCACAGCTCAAGCTCAGATAGGTAAAATCCCTCTTTAAAAAGAAAAAAAAAATCACTGGGCTTCATTACACAGATAAAGTGCATAACATGGGCTGTACATCCTGGAGGAAATGACCACAGCACTGGCATCAGGAACTCAGGGTGTTGCTGCAGCTGCTGCACTTTCCTGCTGCGCCTGTGCTGCACCTTGCACAGCAGGGCTGACTCCTGATGCACACCCCAGAGCCTGGGTAACAATGATGCCTCACAGGAGCGTAATTTCAGCTGAAATGGGGGGATTAGGGAATCTGTGGGGCTTCAGATAATGCCTCGGGAGGGATGGGGCTGCCTGGAATGATGCAAGGGAACCCTCCAAGAGGCTTCTCCAGGTGGAGGTGCTGGATTGTTGGCGTTGCCTTGGTGGCTCCCCCCAGTAGAGGTGCTGAAAGCAGCCATGAGAAGCAGCATTGGTACCCAGGGCTGGGTGACAAAGGCAGTACAAACAGCAGCTGGGAGCAGCCAGGGTGGGCAGGTGGCTCCATGCTGCCTAAAAGACCCGACCAAAACCCACAAAGCAAATGCTCTACGTTGCCTCAAAGCTCGTTCTCTATTTCAGCTGATCGTGAATAAAAATATCTGTTCCCTACAGTGACTTTAAGCCAAGCCCACGACCTGCTTGCTTTCAAAAAGGTTTCTCCATGCAAATCATCTCCCTGCCTGCTTTCAGTGAGGATGTGCTTCCTTCCCCTCCTGGTGCTCAGTCAGATAGACCTTCCCTTCCCACCAGACACCGAGACTTGACTTAATAAGCAAGGGGGGTAAAATATCCACTCTTTACACGTAGGGTGTCCTGAGGTACATACAAGCGTCACTCTAAGATGTGATAAAGTAATCCAATGCTGGGCTCAGCCTGCCAGTTCAGGCCTAAAGGGATTTGATTCAGTGTCAAAACCTTTGGCTCGGGAGGTCACTCTCTCCTCTTGCTTTTCTTATAACAAAGGCAGAGGGGTTGGGGCGGGGGGGGTGGGGGGGGAGGGTTTCCTCCTCTTCTTTTTTTTTTCTTCTTTTTTTTTTTTTTTTTTTTTTGGTCTTGTGAATTCATCAGCTGCTGTTTGTTGAGCAGCGGGCCTTTATTCCGCCTGCTGAAACATTTTCATTAGATGGAGGCCTCTGAAGTGCGCTGGCGGCTGGGACCGCGTGAGGACAAAATCTTAGGCCTCTCCAGAAGCCGGCTGATTGAAATCAGCACTGTGTCAGGGGCTGTCATATCTCAGAAAAGACATAAAACACACGGAAACATCAATAAGCAACAAGCCTCTGACAGCTCTGAGACATTCCAGATGACAAGAAGAGAAAAGGGGTAAGGTTAGGGCTCATGGGGGATATTTAAAATGCCTAACAGCCAGCCGAAGTGTTGGCAGGCTTCAGGGAGGCCCAGAAAAGACAAGATAAAGTCTATCAGGTTATCACCTGGTTCGAGACAGATCCCTCACAGCAAGGCCACAGGGATGAGACAATGACACGACAGCTTTTTTTTCTTTTTTTTTTCTTACTATTATTATTATTCTTTTATTATTTATTTTTTAAATGTATCAGAGAAACAGACTGCATTTACACCGAGGTTACCCAGACAACGTTTGTGCTGGAGAAGATTAAAAAAAAAAAAAAGAAGAAAAAAAAAGAAAAAAAAAAGGAGAAGAAATGTAAAAGAGGGAGGACAAAAAGAGAATCCTGCGAGTTAAAGAATTCTGCTTCCAGCTACCATGTACAGAAATCAAAAAGGATTAACAAGTTTTTTTTCATTTAATTTCCTGTACACCAGACGCTTTTGTTAAGAGATCAGAGATATTGCTATTTATTGAATTTTTAATATGATCTTTATTAAAAGGCAGCACACATGTTTAGTTTTCCTTTTTTTCTTTTTTTTAAGCATGCATGGGTATAAAAATCAAAGCACAGGAATGAACCATGGTTGTTTGATTTTGGTCTCTTTATATTATGGTGATTCAGACACTTATTTAAATTTTAAAATAATAAAAATCCAGCCCACATAGAAATACCCCTCATCCTCCTTTTAACTCACATCTATTCTGCTAAGTAAGCAATGGGCCCAGAGCAGCACTTTGACCAATCAGATAATGAATTCTGCCTTTGGAGTCAGTGTAAGACCAAGGAATGAGGTGTGTAGCTGAGTGGAAAGGGCTATGTGTAATTAAATCACCATTGTATGTGCTCATTTATTACATGCCATACCCCCAGGTTAGTCTGCAGCATGAACTGTATCACTAATGAAAGGAGTAAAAATCAAACATATGATCCCCACCCACCCCACAGTTCTGGGTGCTAAGGAACTGGGCCAGTTTGGTCCTGGAATAACCAAGATTGCTGGAGCAGAACCTGTTTTATCCAGTCATTTACAAAACACATCAAACCATCCTCTCCCAGAGACAGTCAACAGCAATTGCAGCCTCTCCTTCCTTAAACATTTAGCATGACATAAATATGGAAATTTCTTTAGGTTAATTTTATCCTAAAAGCGAAGCAAATATCCTGACCAAAAGAGAAATACCTTCTTTTCTATCTGCAGCTCAATTGATTTTATTTAGAACCTTTACAACCTGCCACCATTTAAAAACCAGACTAGGCTAAGATTTCATGAAACGCCCTACTTGTTTGTTTGTTATGCTGCTCATATAAAATCCATGGGATTCAACCTTGTTTTCCTGAGTATAAATATTATTGTGCTGGTCTGAAGCTCAGGAACTTTCTTCTGCCAGGCTTCAGTTCTGTATGGCCTGTGAATTTGCTTGGTCTTTCTGACAAAACATCCTCCAACCTGAGCCAGTGAACCTCAAGAGTGAAGGTGGACATGATCCACCACCTCATGTTTAGTTTCTTTTTCAGACAAGAAATGAATGCCAGAGAATGCCAACTGGATTTCATAGCGCCTGTAATTCCATCTATATTTGTGGACAACTGTGTTGGGAAACTTTACAACAGCAGCCTTTTGTTGATCATAACATTATAGCAGGGCACAGAAATCAAAGGGAAACTGCTGGTGCAGCCCTACAGAGCCAGAAGTGCAAAGAAAGGTCTGAGGAAGCTCCAACACCTAACCATGACAGACAGGCCTTTCTTCCTCTTATCTACAGGCTGGTGCTGCACAGCAGTGGAAATGCAGCCTCTGGGCTTCACCTTCCACAACGTGAGTTGGTAGCAATTCTCCCTATGGCACTCACTTGTTCTTAAAACAAATTACTCATGAAGTTTGAAATCTCTGGACAGCATGGGTCACAGATTTTAGGAGGATATACTGCCTGGGATTCTCTAACTGCCTCACACAATAAAGGAAAAGCTTAGGATTGGTTTAAATACCTACTCCAGTATACAGCAAGTAGTCAGCCTTATACAGAATAAGGGAAGACTGAGTATAATAAAATATATTTACATAAAACATTTCCACACAAGCACCAGGTTTATGAAAGAAAATTAATAAGAAGTCATCACTTCCTACTTACAGAAGACAAATTGTGATTTTCCCTTGTTTTTTTGGAAGGGTGTATGCTGCTGACCTGCACAGCACAAAGTTACAAGGACCAGAGGATGCAGATCACTCGGGTTTTTTCCATCAGCCTTTTAGATCAAAAGCACTCTCACAAAAGATGTCCTGAGCCTGAAGTGAGGACAAGTCAAGTCTCTTGACTGAATGCAGCATGTGTAAACCTGGACACCTTCTGACCTGCCAGGTTACTTCTACTTCTGGCACTAAGAATTCCAGAGAGGATACCTCATCTGTGTCTTTTCCTTTTAATGGAAAGTTGGAGCTATATCTAACATCAGAAGTAATTACTCACTGTATCAATAATTGCAAAGGGTGGTGTGCAGATCACAGATGGCCTGTGGGGAGCAGCAGGCATAGACAGAATGGGCCAGGTGCTATTTGATGTTGGTAGAAGTTAGAGCCATCTTCCAGCTTGGAACAAGAGACTATTACAAGAGAGCAAAGGTGAGCTTTCATATACTCCCACACCTCACCTGTGCTTTCTAAACACCACCTGCATCTCAGGATCTAGTCAAAAATCTGAAGTGATATGGGCTTTTGTCTTTTTTTTTCCTTCTCCTACAGACTTTGACAAGTATTTTTCCAAAGCTTTTAACTTTCCAGAAGAAAACTATTTTTTCTACAGTTCAAAATAAATGTCCACTTTTTTCCCCCATGTTTTGAGGAGGAACTTTTTTTTCAAGTACAGTGGTCAAAGCAGGATTCTCTTCTATCACTAAAGAAAAGAATACCAGGTTTATTTTCTTCTGCTTTTGTCCTTTCTTATCCTTCTTTTGAAATCATTTTTTGAAGGAATAAAAATATCAAAAGAGTATTCCCCCCTTGAGATAATAAAAAAAAAAGGTACCAGAACCCCTTACTTCTTGAAAGTCCACAAGATGAACTTAAACATAAGGTTTTTGTTCCTCTGTGTGAAGACTCAGTCTGTGGAAGCTGCACTGAAAACCTGCCAAAAAACCTTCTTAAGACTGAAAAATCGGGTTCAGTGGTCACTTCCTTTTAAGTATGTCTGGCAACCAGCACTATTTCTATGACTCAGGCAGAAAACTGATTTCTATGATTATCAGACATTTAAAACCCCCTAAAATGAGATAGGAGATACAGAGGGGCTTCTCACTGCAACAATGAAAATCTGTTCTGAGCCACTGGATCTTAGAACCTCGAGTAGATCAACTTGAGACTGCAGCATCAGTGAGCTCTGGTTTGTTACACATCAGAAATCTTACACAGAAGTTTTCAAAATGATGCACTGAACACTCCAGTGGGTAACTGAAAGATTTACAAATAACAACAGTAATACATTAATAGCTCACTTGTGTCTCAGAGCATTTGAAGTTTTGTGTGAAAATGTGCTGAAATTTTAGATTCTCATGGGAAGCCAGACTGAACCATCACTACAGGTGCCACAAACGGGATCCATGCCAGAGTGGAATTGGCCCCATTCCTCTTGCAGTAATGAAGAAGTGATTTCATTAGAGGCCAACATGATTCATTAACATCAGTCACCATGTATTAATACAGGATAATACAGTCAGAAGTGGGTTTTCTCCCTCTTTTCTTCAATGCATGTGAAAGTCTGGTCTGAACTGTGATGACCACCTTGGTGATCAGAGCTTGGTCTGAATGCCAATATATTGTCAATGCCAGAACAGCCAGGTCAGCTTGTCAAGCCCCCTGGGCTAGACCAAAAAAAATCCCATAAAGTGAGGTGAGAATAAGGAATAAGACATGAGGATCTTACAGATAAAAAGTATTAGTAATTCTAGTGAAGAAAACTATGCAGCTGCTGTAACAACAACACATAGCCATGTATGTGTGTGCCTCCCCCTGCAAAATGCTTTGACCAGCACCTTGCAGATTGTTGCATGTTTTCTTGGCTACGACTGCAAATAAAGTAGCTCTTGGAGTACCATCACTAGTAAGGTGAGCAGGATTTACTATGCCTTAAAGTAATTACATGCAGCTTCAAATTCAATGAGTTCAGTGGCAATGAAAGTCCAACAAAGCAATCCTGTTCACAGAACATGTGTGCCTGCAGTGCAACGCTGCAGTCAGAACTGTGAAAATACCTTTTTAATGTCAGCTGGGAATTAATTCTCATGAAATAGGAGTGCCATCCTGCTGAATTTCCCCACAAAATCTGAGTGCATGCCACCAAGTACCACTTCTTGAACAAACCTGTTAGGTTAGCTAGTGCCAAAAAAAAGCCACTCATCAAGCAGTGTGACTGTTGTAATTTGGAAGCTGTGCTCGCTGTCCTCTATTTCTTGATTTAAGAGCATTATGAAACTATGTCATTTTGGTGTAGTCTTTTTACTCCCATGGTAATTTATGTCTGTGGGTAAGGGTTTTATTTCATCTAAGCCATGGTGCCAGAGTTATTTTCCGAAGCTCTTGAGTTTCCCTTTGATGCCATTGAAATTAAAACCAGAGCTGCAGATAGTACCCATGCTGTTTGTCACAGAGTCAGAGGTTAGAATGCATTTGCTGCTATTTATTGTGGCTCATCAACTGCAATCATTGCTGCTGCTCTTCTCATCATTGATACAAAAATATTAATAACAGACAACAAGAGTGGCACATAACTGACTTTGTCTGGCACCATCAGCATTATAAAAAACACATTACACAAGTATCCGCAAATCTCTCCATGCTGCAGTAATCTTACTTGCCTTGGGAAAATTTTAATTAAAAAGATGAATTCCAACCTTAAATATTTTATTATTTAGACAAACAATTTGCATCTTCAGTAAGTAAACACTAAAAGCTATGTCTGCATTTCCTATGTATAGATGGTGTGAAATGTTATAAAGTCTAATTTTGTTCTAAATTACATCAAAATTTTCTATCTGTGCTTAAACAACTAATCCTGTAAAGAGCTAGGCTACATATTCTTAACTACAACACAGAAGTGTTGTGTCTAACTTATCTTCCTGTCTACTTGGGCCATCCTAGGTCTGAAATGCCACTTCCTGAGAATTTTCTCAGGAAAAACACTGATAATTTTTACATTAATAGATGTAAAAATTTTACATTAATGGCCACTCACATGGACTCCTCTAAGGGCAGGTGTGTAACACAGCCCAAGGTGACACAGCTAAGAGTGATAACAGCCACCAACAGGTAACAATGCCATGTCTTCATCACCTGCAAACCTCTGGGAAGCATCTCAGCCTATCCTTGAGAGTAGAGCTGAGTACAGCGACTCCTCCATCTTGCTCCTTATGGCACAGGAGACTTTGCAGACATCTGTAGGTGCAGGAGACCCTGCAGAATGTTAGTTTGGGATTTTAGTTTATTTTCACTCTATAATTTTAAAGTAAAATCACATTTCTGAGTCTGTATTGTGTTGAGTTGGTTTTGCCCAGTTGGGAACTTCCAGCGCTCAATGTTTCTTGGAGCTTTCCATGCATGTTTTGACCAAAAAGAAAAAAAAAAAAGATTTTTGTTTTTTCCTATTCCACAGGATGTCTTTGGTAGTGCTCTCTACCCAGAGACAGGCAATAATGCTTGCACCCAGCAAGATCACACCTACAACCTGATGCAACACCTGCAGAGCACGGCCCCATTGACCAATAAAGGACCAACAAAGGACCACAAACCACAGCCAGGAAGCTTCACTCTGGGACATAACTGTAAACACCTTCCAGGAAAGGAAATGTAATGCAGGGAGAGAGGACATTCTGCAATTTATGGAAGCAGATTTTATAATCCCCATTTGGAGATGCCTCCAGCATCAAGCCCCAGAATTTTATCCCCAAAGGTAAGTCAGAGCAGAGAATTTATGCAAAAAACTGCAGACAAAAAAAATAAAGCATGCACATCACAAAAGTAATAACAAACGTACACTTTACAATAATATATAATTAGCCTGTCTTAATTACCACTTCACTACCGTTTAGAAAAAGGTGAGGGAAGTTCAATAAAATGAGGTGCTTTTATTCAACAGTAGTCAAATTAATTTATACACTCACATTCTCTTTAATAATTCCATGATACATTAGATTTCTTTTATCCAAATTTTGGAATGTATCTATGCAAGTTATCTCAGACTGCAAGTACTGTTGCATCATTCTGATAAATTCTGGAAGGAATATTATTAGAGGAAGAGAAGTCATTTCATTACTTGCCATGAGTCTGATTATGCATCCTACAATTCAGTTGGAAGATAGAAGTGCTCTCTCCTTTTAAAAGAGAGAAGAAAAAGGGCCATCAGACCACTATACGAGATATCCCATTTTTCTAGTGAGAATGTACTATCTATCTGCAGCAAATCTGCTTCCAACATAATCTTTTGTTGCTCTTAATTATCTAAAACATCCAAGCCAAAAGCTTCTGCCTCCTCTCCATCACTGCAGAGGCATGAATATTTTCAATACCTCATATATCTTTAACTCCACTAATATGCAATATCAGAGCTGTCTGTTCCATCTGAGAATACTCTATCACATCCTTTGATGGCGAGTACCAGAGATGCTATTTACCTATTCTGTGTTGTCTTTACACCTAATCTTGACTGAAGTTTCAATAGCAGGATCTTGTAATAAATCTCTCTTCCTGAAGGAAAAAAACCTGCACCTACAAGCATTCAAGTGAATGACTCTTGATACCAGTCATGAACTTGGAGATGTTGCTCTGAGACATAAAAAGCTGCTTCTAAGCCTAATAATTTGCCTGTGATCAGCTTAATGAAAACTTCACTTCAGCTCAATGTACAAATATATATTTACCATGCAGCTATCTGTGCATGATCATAGAATATTAATGCACCCAGTCAGAGGGCAGAATAAATGTTATATCTAAAAGAATTTAAATAAGATTTTTTTTTCCTCACAGATTTATTGGGATGCTCAGTGTTTAGTGCTTCTAAGTGAAGATTCTGGAGAGGGAAAAGTCAATTCTCTGCACTGACTGCTACCTTTTGGCTTCTCATTAAGGCTCTCTACAACATAAAAACCAGGAATAGGTGCCAGCAGATCAGCTTGATTACAATAAAATTTGAATAATTTTTTTCCAGGAACTCCTAAGTTTCACATCTTTCTGATCCATCTTAATAGTTGCTATTTTGCTGATGACTCACATATAACTGATTTAAATAGAGCTAAAATGAAAAATACCATTAAAAGCTTTGTATTTTTTTTAATTTGCATTTAGTTTCTGAACTGTTTCTGACCTATGATATTTTCATAAAAATAGACTGAGACTGATAACTATAACACTCTGCACATTCCCAAGGATAAATATGACAAAGAATTTCTTCATTTGGAAAATGCCTAAAACCAATCAGGCTAATTTTGCCTGTATTCTATCCAACATCATATGCCCAACCTGACAATACCACACCATTATACAACCACAGTTCCATTACGCTGCCAAATCTGCCACAAACACTAATATCCAACTTTTTCCCAGGTTTCTGTAAAGACTTAATGCAATATTTCCACATGTTATGTTACCAACTGTATGGTTACCAACTGATAAGAAAACTAGTAGCATTCATTAAGTATTGCTATAAATCTCTCCACTGAAACAGCAATAATATTCCCTTCCAGCAACCACAATAAATGTAATGCTTAATCTCTCTCTGTGATATTGTATAACTCTAGCCTGCAGCTAGACTCCCACTGTAGGTGGTACTGGAGAGGATAACTCTGCAGTGACAGCACAGGATGTGTTCCTCTTGTCCACTATGTGGAAGTTATGGAGTTTGAAAGATGGTTTTTTTTTTTCCTTCCAGAGAAAAGTCAGGTTTTAGACAGGGATAAGAAAGAACAGAGAATCAAAATGTTTAAAGTGGCACAATAATACTCTTAGTAGGAGCTCTGACTTTTTTTAGATCCCTTTTTTTCTCTAAGGATGCATACTTGATCCGTGTCCCTTAAATTTCACTTTGTCCTCATCTTTGAGGCCCTCTATAGATCTGTCTTTGCTTTACCTTTCTCAAGCACATTGAACGCTGTAACTACCAAGACAGGTCTTGTGGAAATTCACAAATTTTTTAAGCACATTCTGCAGTATCTTGTTTTGACCAAGAAAATAACAAAGTCAAAAATACCTTTTTCATTACAGTTTTGAATGCCAGATCACAGAAATCCAGGCAGCTTCAAAACAATGTCCAGCACTTCTGGGAATGCTCATCTATAAAGAACCCCTTCCTTTTCCTTTAATGCCTGTCCATTTTCCATCAATACACTCCCTGTTTCCCAAATGTTTCCATTGGTCACCATCAGCCACCAAAGCAGGTGTTTGGTGCATCCTTGTAGGCTGTGGGGAGAGATCCCCAGAGCAGAGCTTCCAGCACCAACATCCAAACTGGACATCCAAATCCCACCGCAGGCTAAGCCAGATGTCCCTGCTGTTTAACCCCAAAGGAAATTCTGACTCCGGCAGCACCTCCCTCCCAGGGTGGAAGGCGAGCAGGACGACAGGGAGAGAGGAGCAGCACGGAGCATCCTTGCTGGACCAGGGGCAGCGGGTCAGGGCAGGACATGCCCCGCAGCACGGGATAAACCCTGCTCTGCAAAGGGCACAGAGCCTGGGCTGCTGTGGCTGCAGCGAGTGTGTGCCAGCCTGCTCGGGAGCTGGCAGAGCCCTCGGGGCACGGAGGGGCTGCCACAGCCGCCGGCTCCCCCCAATGTCAGCCTGTAATCCTGCCCGGCTGTCTGCAGCCTCTGGAGGCAAAGCTTCCTCCCTCCTGCTCTGCTCTTAACATAGGTGTGTGGCACAGGGCTGGATTTGACCTAAATTTGATTTATTCATTTTTCCAATGCTTTACAGGGTACTTAAGCCCTAGGTCAGCAAAGCACTTAATCACATGCTTAACCTTAAGCACACGCTTAAGTGCTTAATCAGGGCCTTGTTGCTATATAAAGCACAAAGCTATGACTCTATTTAAAGCAACTGAGTTGAAAAATTGAGATTCCCCCCATTCTCATTTGCTTACCTTGACGTACACGTATGAGCCAAATTATTCATATTAAATCTGTTTAAATATATTCTAGTCTTAAGTCTAATTTAGGAGTTTACAACCTGAATATTGGGGTCCCTATAGGATTTGTGCCTATTAAGAGAATTACACTCCTGGATGCAGAAAGTGATGCCCTTCCACAATATAACTGTTGTCATATATTAACATTCTCCTAATTCTGATGATTGACCTAATAAAATAAAATAAAAATTTTTAAAAGGATTATCTTTAAAGGTAAGCTCAAAGTGAGCCATTCACATGTAATACAAAGATACTACTTATAGCAAGATGCACCATATGCACTTTACAGCTACATATGCAGTCTCAAGATTACTATTTTAAAATGTGTACTGCATCCTTATCTAACTTGCCCAGTAGGTGCAATTATTTGTAGAATTTGTTCTACAGTTCAGCAGGAAATTTTCCTTTTGCTCAAACAGTTTAGATTTGCCTCTGCTGTGATTTTCTTCTGACTAAACATCCTCTAAAACATTTTTTTATGCTTCCTAGAATTACTGGCACTCTGACCACAATATCCTGTTGGATGGATACCATGAAAGCTGCTAGCTTTGGTAACTACATCTAAAATGTACAGAATGTCATATAAGGGGGGAGGGAGCCTGGACTTTAAACCAACAATAATTTTCTGTGAACTGGGAATGCTTTTCAGCATATTTAGTGTTTGATATTACCTTCTTTCCTTCTGTTTAACAGGAACATCATACCACACATTTTTGATACCATTATTAATTAGGAATGTATGTGGTCCAAAAGCTTTAGATAGGACTGGTAAAAAACTTTTTTATTTTTATTTATAAAACAAAACGCATTTTAAAAAAGCTTCAGCCACACTATGACACAATGGAATTCTCAACTTCCCTGATGAAATAATCAATTCAGCATGAACATGATAAACCACTTACAAAATATTTTCCACTACTCCATCAAAGGAGCATATTCCCATCATCCTTTAGAAAACATGCAGTGTCCTTTCTCTATGCCATTTCTACATGACACAACTTGCTCTTCTTCCCCTGACTTGTAAGAAAATAAGATAGTAGAATCCTAAGTACTCATTCAATACACTCCCTGTTTCCCAAATGTTTCCATTGGTCACCATCAGCCACCAAAGCAGGTGTTTGGTGCATCTAGCAAAGTCATCCCCTCCTGACCTCCTTCCACCAGTTTAACCACTCGCTCCAGGCTGAAATTAGCCCAGCCTAAATTTTGGTAAATTCCATTCCACTGCAAAAGGGTGATTACTTTGTCTCCCTAATCAAACAACACAGAACTATACAAGAGATAGGGACTAAATGGCCAGGTCCTGCCTGTTATAGAGAGAAATATCACATGGTCACCACCCAGCCCAGCACTGCATTTCTTTGTTTCAGCTTCATGCTACACCCATGAGTTGGGGCTTCCCAAAAAGGACCATCGCTCTTGGCTGTCCTTGAGTCACTACATCTCAGGAGCTTTGGGAGTTTTTAAGACAAACAGTTTGTTATCTGGACACAGTCAGAAGAACTGTATCCAGAAGGAGCAGAAATTCATGTAAGACTGACATGGGAACATTATCTTCTGACATGGACTGCTGCAGGGAAGTGGCTGAGGGAGCTTCTGAGGGACAGCCATGAGGGCCCTCTTTGGGTTCTAGCCCTGAGTCAAACCCTCAGGTTTCTAGTAGGGGACAAAGCTGTAGGGCTTTTACTGTCTGCTCTGACATTTTGATACTCATATTTCATTTTAAAAACAGCCCTGACAATTATTCTGAACGAACTTGCAGCAGTTTGACTCTTACCTCGCCACAGTCGGTGCTGTGGAGATACCTGTGATAGTGTTAAATAAAATCATGCTCTACTCAGGGGTTGGTGAAATCAATGTTTTCTGTTACAGGATTGGTGCATGGTTTATTTCCACCCATTGTATCCTCAGCACAGCAATAGCAGGCTCTCAGTAAGGAGATGAACCCCAACCACTTATTAGTTCATGGCTGGAAGCCATCAGCTCCACATTATACAAAATCCCCGATTCATCACTGACTCTCTCCATCCTCACACCTTTCAACTCATGCATCTGAGGTAAATACAAAGTGAAGAAGTGGGAAATCAGCACCAAAGTTTCTATACTGACTTTTACTGCATTTCTCTGCTGCCTTTTTTTTTTTTCCTTAAACCTTAAAAATAAAAAAGAGCTATTTTCTTGTGGAGTTTTTTCCTTCAAAGATAATAGTAGAGGCTTCAACAATATCTCTGCCAAAAAGGAAAACTCCTTGAACCTTGACTTTCTGTCCTACTACACATAATGAGACAACTACTTAAACTGCATTTAAAAAGTGCTGAGTAGATGAACTCAATGCCTAATGATGTTACTCAGCTTGTCGGCAACTGATTGACACTAAAAGTAATAAATTAGAACAGAAAATGATTTTACAAGATCCCTGGGATGACAGACAGGCTAAGTGTAATATCCTCCATTACAGTTGTCACTAGATTTTATACAGTTCAGATCTGAACAGCATCGGCAGGAAAGTGGAACAATTTCATGAGATAGATCTTCAGATGATATAGAGTAGCATAAATCCTCTGAAGTTAAAGAAGCTATCCTGATTTATGCAGACAGGGATCTGGCTCTATATCTTTATACACGCTTCTGCTCAAGTATTGGAATGAAATCATTTGTTTTCCATGCAAATCTGGGCAGAGAAAAGCAGAAACCCTGTAAGAGAGGAATGCTGAGGGCTGATGTCTTGGCTGTGTTTGTTTCTATCCCCCTCCTTCTCCTTTTAAAAGGACAGAAAACAGTATTTAGAGCATGGCATCACTGATTTTGTTGGCTGCCTTCATTTCAGGGAATCCCACTATAAATCCACAGCTCTGCAGAAGCACCTTTTGAATCATTAGCATTCACTGTCAGAATCCTTTGTAACGTCTTAGGATGTGTAAAAGCAAGACAAAAGGCAAGCATGTGGATACTCCACCAAGCTCAAATAGCCATTATGCCATTATTGTTTGGGGTTAATGAAAAGAAAGAATAAAAATGTGTATCTGAGCCCTAGCTATCTGTAAAGTCTATATGACTGGACTGGTTTGGGGTGGATTTTTTTTTTGCCTTTTCTGTGATAAACTTCCATTCATAAAACTTTTCTTGAGAAGAAAACATAGTCTCTTCATGTACAGTTTATTCCAAGCTCAGGGATGACTGTGGATAATTTTAATTCTGCTTCGTTCAATGAGCTCTTCTAATGCAATGATTTTCTCCATGGAAGACCTTAACCACAGTGGCCATTTGCAGCTGATGAATTTTTTTTTTATAAATAATTTATTAAGCTATTGCAGACTTATACTTTTTGCACTGAGAGAAAGGAAAAAGAGGAGGGGGGAGGATTGCATCTTAAACTCTATTTACAAATTTACCTTGGCAGGCCCTCTTGCTGCCAATAGGAAGCCATGTTGCATATTTAATTTGCTCTTTTGTTACAATGGGGCTTAGGTTAGTTAATTTCAATTTTCGATTTCAAAAGCTATCAAATATGGCTCAGATGAGAAATCAATTTTTCTCAGCTGCCTCTGTTTTTGTCATGGGGAGGTTTCCCATTGGCGAGGGGACAGCCACGTGGCACAGCAAGAGATTAGTTCACTAGACCCCGTGTTTCAGCCACCTCAATTACTGGCTGCCTCTTGTAATTTAGCCTTATAACACCTAATTTCAAGATAGAACTCATATTTAATTCATGAAAGCTTCCACAAGAGTAATTGTGAAATAAATTGCCATAGAAAATATCCATTTGTGACTCGTTTTAATTTTGTATGCTACTAGCACGCTATTTGTTCTACTTGTTTAACACTTTAGCACAAACATATTTTATATTGAACTTTATGGACTGCTAATAGGTTATTATTTTTCACTGTTTCCCCTTCACGGACACACCACTGAATGTCCCTCTCCTTCATGCAGCTCCGGGTCTGGCAACATTGAAATAGATGCACTAAAACACAGAAACTTGTAATCTCCTAATTATTGACTGGATTGTTATGATCTGTTCATAACTTTAAAAGTAGCAGATAAAATCACAAGTGATGGTTTGTAAATGGTAGTTAGATGACAAGGATCATTTAAAGGGCCAAGGAATAAATACAGTTTAATTTCTCTAATGTTTTAAACAAACCCATTCATTACACATATTGATGTTGCATGCTAACAGCAGTATATGTATTTTTAATTCTTTAACCAAAATAAATGTTTCCACTGTATACACACCATTTTGTCCTTTTCCTCCCTGTTGCTATGACAACAAGGTGGGTGAGGCCTCCTCAACTGCCAAACTCAGCTGTCATCCCTTCACCCTAAAAGCCTTATAATTGCTTTTATTTGCATACGACAATTAGGCAGGATGGCTCACAGCAAGAAAACCAACCTTTCTCTCCCCCAGTGCACACAACGCCAGCCTGTAATTTATAAAAGATACACGCCATGTGGTGGAGCACTAAAATAGAGTGATGAGTCCTTTCATCTGATTGTAAGCTATTAACAAAAGAAAACATCCCCTTTCAGGCTGTAAAAAATGCCTATCTGGTGTGAACCTGGAGAAAAAAAAAAAAACGGGCGGGGGGGAATAAAAAAAGTTTTGCCATCTCCATGCAAACCCTTCACATTCATTATCGTGTTGAACTCAGGGAAAGAGTTTGAAAGCAAGAGTTGCATTTTAGTGCTTTATGAACAATGGAGTGTCAGCAAAATTGATGATGTGGTAAAACTGGATGGGGATTTTTGTTCTTGGCTTACGTCACACCCAAAGATGCCAACGTGAGATGATAGTTCCTTGCTGAGAAGTGCTGCAAGGAAAGCATGAGATGGGTCAGGATGTCAGATGAAGACAGTGCAATGAGAAACTAGGAGTTCAATACTTTTAATAGTTCTGTTTGTGGGAAATAGATTGTATTGCAAAAAGTACTTAAGGAAAAAAACTTCCCATGCTTAAGGGAAAGCCCCTTTGCTTTTATGTCAGGCTGATGTTGGGGCCTAAATGTCTGCACAGCTTACTCAAATGAAGAGTCAGTGTCCAGGTAAATGTTTTTATTTAAGCTTTTTAATAGCATGCTGCTGGTTTTAACTTTCATAATTACAAAAGTACCTTTCTTCAAGCAACTCCTCTACAACAGTCTCTCATCGATCTACTCTCTTCTGGAAGCCCTTTATGCAATATTTGTCACACCTGAGCTGATTCAATATCTCCAATCCTCAAAAATCCCAAAAAAACCCCCTTTCCCTTGACAGACTCCACATCTACAGTTTCAATGATAAAAGCACAGTGCAGCTAGACTGATCTAAAAATAAACCAGCTAATACATTACAATGGCATTACAGCACACACATTTTTAAGCCTCTCTGACTTACCTTCCTCAGAAGGGCATCCCTGTTGAATCTGGGCGGGGTGGGGGGCTACACAAAGGAGTAAAGCAGAGCAGATGCAGCCCAGCTCAAGCCCAGGACTGACCTGTTGTGTCCCTGCAACCACCCCTGTGACCTGGTATTAATGATGAGTCAGGAGCACAGCTCGCAGGTGTCTCCTTCGACTTTGCCCACCTCACTGCTTCAAATTCTCCTTTGGCACACAAGATTTACCCAAACTGGTTTCAATGAGCATGTGGAAGAGGAGGGCAAGTTTGGAGGGAGAACGGAAAAGAAAACAGGGGGATGGATGTTCAGGCATGGGACATGCAGTGCCAAGTCCTCTCCTGCCCTCCCTCCCTCGTTAGCTCACGCAGGTGCTCAGAAACCCCAGCACACAACTTCCAGCAGCACTTCCCAGCTTCTACCAAACACAGGGAGCAAGGAAAAGCCAACAGAGCACAAATTTCTCAGCACAGAGCTTGAACAAACCAGCGGTTTTGGCAGCACCCTGAACTGGCAGCAGGTTCAACTCACCCAGCCTTGCCACCAGCCCACAGCTGAATCCTGACAAATCCCAGCACAGGCTTCAGCCTCTGTGGCTGCTCATATGTGATATTGGTACTTTTTTTGAAGTTGTGCAAAGGACAATAAGGTCAATTCAATCAGCAGAGGATTTTTTTTGCCCAGTGCAATCTACTAATATTTTGTCCATTCTGGCTTTACAAGATCCAAGTAACACATTTCTCCATTAAGCAGTACATGCCTTACCCTAACTGGATTTGATCTGTTTGTCTTAATTTTCAGATTGTATATTCCTCTTCTAACTGTGTTTCTCTAAGCATTTGCCTTACTATTCTTAGTATCCTGTTTCTACCCCCAGTGCTTGAAAAATATCTTGGAGTCTCAAGGTAGATTCTCATAAAGTGCAATATAAAATTTTATATTTTAAGTAATTTTTCTAAATGTGCCCTTTCTGATTCCCATCTCCTAGTGCTATTACAAAGTCAGTTGAACTCCTACACTGATTTCAAAAAGAGAATTTTTACCTCTATGGTGAACAATTTTTTTCTCACTGCATATTTAATCTCAAAACAAGGATATTGCTGAGTTGATCCTTTTAAATGTCTGAAACTAAATTCTTCTCTGGGATAAGTGAGTGTTGAGGCTACTAGACCTTTTGGTTTCAGAACTGAAATTGGCCCCCGAGTTTCGCAAGAGATAAAAACTTGATTACAAAAATAAGTATCAAAGTATATAGGGAATATAATGCAAGGCTTCCCTGGGATAAGAGGGAAGAATTATTTCCTCCTCCATAACAGACACTTGCCTTTTACACAAGGAGGCTTGTTTTGAGCATACTAAGTTTTTTGATCCATGCTCAGTAAAACATAAGAACATAAAGATAGTAAGATTTCTTAAAATGCAGAAACAGGACAAGATTTCAATTTTGTTTTAGGAGGCTTTGCAGTTCTAATGTCTTTGCCCTCTGTTTTGGAATGCAGACACTTCAAAGAAAAGCAAACCATGAACAATTAGCAAAAGTTTACAAGATGAAGCTTTCTTGGGATGGTGCAAGATACACTCTGATCATTTACATGGATTTCATGCCATTATTCTGCATTCAACAGAAACACAATCCAACAACACTCACACAGCCCTGTTCATCACATTCACAGAACAATTAGAGTTTAGTACGCTTTTCTCTTAGCCCAAAACTTTTCCCACCTAGATAACAAAGCCTGTACTTTTGCTGAAGTTATTACAGCTTTCCATCAATATAAATTAGAGAGGAATCTGTTCCAAAGTGAATGTAATACATAAAATTCTGTTTGTTTCTGAAGAACAGCCTTGTGCTATGGAATAATATCTCATTTTTATACAGTTATTGAGAAGATGACATCTGAGGTATAGGAATAAGGTATAAGGATCAATGTTTCTTTGAAGATCTGCATTTTGAAACTTAATTTTTCCAATATCATCTGAAACTTTTTTTTGATGGCTCCTAAAAGCAAACTCCACCAGCTGGATTTTGTACTCAGACCAAGGTATGCATCAATATGCACAAGACAGGAGGAAAAGAAAGAGAAAAGCTTTGAATATCAGTAACTGATAACTGAAATTTAAGTAAACTTTTAGGGATAAAAAATTTGCTAATGTCCCTGCAAATACCAAATCAACCTTTAGTAAGGGAACCAGTAGGAAGTGAATGAGATTAACTTCCCTTATATGAGGAGGCTGAGCTGCTCCTCTGGTTCCCCTTGCCTGCAAGGCAGGGACAGGTTTGCCAAGTTTTTACCTTTTTTTTCTATTGAGATAAACAATAAAAAGTTGCTCATTTAGGATGTTGTGAAGTAGACACAAAGCTGCTACTGAACTGAGAATGCCTTCAAATTTATATCCAAATTTATTTATCAAATATCCAAACTTATTTTGCAGGCAAAAAGACCCAGGTAAATTTATAAGAAAAAAAATCGGTATTCCCACAGACAAGAGGTGGGATCAAGCTCTCACTGATGTTTTGATTATCACAACAAAAAAATGCAACTAAGTAATCTTTGATGCAGACATGATACAACAGTTCACTGTACCTTAATCCATCTCCTTCTACCTTTTTTTTATTTCCAATAAAAGGAACAACGCACACTCGACATGAACTCTAGGATTTAAATGAAGCTCCATGCGTGCTAATATTAGAGAGACATTAATAATAAATTGGGAAGCAGGCAAGTCAGAGATGATTTCTGACTCGGTTTTGTACCTCAGACACTAGAACTTGAACTGCAGAGTTTGACACTGACACTTTTTAGGGAACAAAGTCTCTCTCCTACCACCTCCTCCACCCCCCAATTCAAATCTCATCTGAGAAGTGCTGAAATGAAGCTGTCACTCAGGCCTGCTCAGGGACCTGTCAGCAAAACATTGAGCCTTTTCATTTTGATGGGTCAGCCTGCAATCCCCTTGAAAGAGAAGTCCGTGCCACTGTGGTTTTTCTTTCTGCAGGAATTCTGAATTCTAATGAAACTCCAAATCGCCCAATAAAGGCAGGGGCATGGGGAAGTAATCCAATCCAGATCGGAGTGAAATTTGTATTTTATCTTTTTTTTTTCCTCAGACCATTATTCTAATAGCATTCAGAGAGCGTTGTAGGTTTTTTCTCCCCCCACAAGTCCCCCCCCCTTTTTTTTTTGCAGGGCAGGCGCAAACGGAATGATGTGTCCTTTGTCTTGATGCTACACTGAGATTAGGTAGCAGCTTTCTGAAAATGAAAGGGCATGGCTCAAATTTTCTTGGGTAAATATCCATCCACCTATTGCAGTCTGAAGATCCACTGCTACGAATATCTCTAATGTATGACTGTGTTGAGAGAAAGAGAAAATTTCACATTAGCATTTCTTCCCCAGAAGAAACTGTCTTTCATTAAGACTGTACAAAGCCTTTTCTAGACAAGAAGGAAAACTGTACCTTTCCTTTCTCCTCAACTTTGCTTTCCAGATTAGTTGCTACCTATGACTTCTATCAGGACAGAGGGGAGATGATGCAGAGAAGTGAGAAAATAATTTATATATTATGTTGATGCATTCTCTTTAAAGTGCCTTTATTAATACACGTTTTATGTTTCTAAAATGTGTATGAACTCAGTAGCCCAATGAAGTCTGTTTATTTTAACAAGGAGATAATTGTATTTTGCTAACTGGTTAAAAATCAGAATCTTTAGAAGGAGGAATAGCGTGAAGAGACACAGAATTTATGACACAGTTAGTGCTGGAGCCTGGTGATCTTTATATATTTTTGGAGTTAAGGATAATCCCACTGGGTATTTTTTAAACAGAGTTCTCTGTAGGGTGCACAATGCTTTCAAGAACAATTAAGACAAACAGATTAAAAAGTCACATACTTGGAAGTCAAAAACCAATCTGAGTATCACACACAAAGGCATTGTGTGAAAAATATAAACATAGTATCATTAAATAATATTTTATGGAACTAGAAAATAAAAAGGCAGATGGAAACCTGGATAAAAACTTGGAAGCACAAATTAAGCAATGATGTAAAGGTATCAATTACACAATGTAACACTGCTAATGGGATAATGGTAAGTGTTCCCCAAGTCTCCTCATTGTCTGGTTAACCTGCAAGTACCCATCAGGGATGTTTCAACTGCCACAGCAGCCCTCCCACCCTATAGTTATGTTGGTGTTATTCAATCTTGCAGAATCACCATCTTCAGGCTCTCACCCTCTCTCTGCAAGACATGACACAAACATCTCATCTTCCTCTGCTCTGCCTGTCCAAAGAGAACCCATTATAACCCCAGGTGCTGGAAACCCCAGGTATTATTATGTAGTTCACAGCAAACCACTGCACACAGGTGTGTGTGCCCAGTACACATCTCTTCCTGCTATTTTCTTGAGCGTTGTGATCGAACTTGGATGCCAGAAAAAGCATAGCATGTAATTTTCCTTGGTGATGACCTTCAGAGGTTCTTTTTTCCCTCTTGATCAGCACTCACCTCCATGGGAAATCATTATAACAGACCCCTATTTCTCTACCTGCACTGTCAGGGGCTGCTAAAACTATACTTCCTTTCCCCTGCTCTACCTCACTGCTGCACCATAGGCAGTGTGTACAATCACCCAGAGTTCTGCTGCTGCTGCGTTACATCTGGACATCCAGAAAGCAATTTAAACAGAGATAGACACTGCTTGCTTCCTTCCTTCCTTCAGGACATTAATGGCACTTTCTCTGTTTTGTATTAAATCCTTTTCCCTCACCCTCCTGCTTAGCAGGTAAAGGGCAGAGATTGGATAGAGCAAAGGTACATAACTTTGTCTTGGTTACATATGTTTTTTTAAAGATGTATGTCTAATGTGTGCAGTAAACAATATCACATGCAGTTCAAAACTGGCATATGTATGTTTAGATAAACCTAACCACTCAACTAGATAAAAATATATATACATATGTGTATATAAAGGACACATATATAATCTTTTTTTAAATGCTTAAATGCTTGCAAATCTCCCATTCAGTAGATGCTGCACTTTTCAAAATGCAGGTGACCCAAAGACAGCCTTTGGTGTCATCATGGCCATTTTGATGAATCTTGTGTATTTTACCTTTCCAGTATGTTCAATGTCTCACAAAGGCAATGTCAGCTCTCGTTTGTTGTCTAGTACTTGATGTTTGCTGACTGCAGAAACTTAAAAATGAAAATTCTCCTTTCAGAACATCAGCAACAGTTTGTATTTGCATAACAAATAATTGAAGAATCTACCTTTGAAAACAACACCGGCTACAACATACAGTGTAGAAGAGGGCATTGCTTTCCTGCTGCTCGGTAGTGCTCAGCCTTGAGTCTTCTAAGATGAGAAGGAAAACATCCTTAACTCATTTGAGATCCTGATCCAATAGCAAAGACAAGCTGAAAACTGCACTTCTACAAAGATGAGCAAAAATATGGATGAAACTGAGCTAAATTAAGTTATTTTACTCAAAAATCCACCTAATTGCCACCTTCCTTTCACTGGTCCAGGTCCAATTCATACCTTGTGTAGTTTCATCTGTTCCAGCCAAATTCCCTCAGCTCCAAGCTGAACGTGTGGAGAAATCTGAACAGAGCACAGCTGCATCCTCTGGTAAGGGTGATACTCATCCTGTCTTAATGGGAGCCTGGGAATCATTTCCAGGAGGTGAGGCTGCCAATGCAGACACCCACAGTCTACATCTTCCCATATTCTTTCTGTTCCAGCTCAACAGAAGTTGTCACAGTCCAGCTTTTCCTTCAAAGCTTGCAACCAGCCAGTTCCATATGCATCATCTCTTCCTGACTCAAACAGGCAGCCTGACCTCAGTTATTAGCAATCACAGAGCTTCTGTGGAGTGTTTTACCCTGAATCAGAAGATAGCAGGTTTTGTGATCAGAAACATCAGGGTCTTGCTCTTTCCTCTGACCCCAGAAGGTATGGGATGTGGAAAGGTTATGGATACAGTTTAATGGAAGCTACCAGAAATTTTTAAATATTACCTATTATGCATAAAAAAATAGCTTCATAAATTTAGCACCCTTTCCTTCTCACCTTTCTCATCTTAATAACAAAATAACAAACTCACAAAGTTGTGCAACAACTTACAAACCAAATGCATCCAAAAAACCCCACAAGGCACTGTGTGCACTGCATGAATGTGACAAGTTACTCACAACACAACTGCTTCCTTCACCTTTACTCACATTCAGTAACACTCACCCTAATGAGACCCCATGGAAAAGTCAATCTCCATGTGAGACTTGAAGGATCAGAGTCCAAGTAGAAAAACATATTTAAATGGGCTGAGTTAATCTTCAGGTTAATTAATGCCATTCTAGGTTTATTCCAGCAATATTTCATTCTAGTTCATCATAGTACTATTCTATTTCCCCTAAGAACCTTAATATTTTTGGGTTATTTTTATTACAAAATTTCAGTCTGCCTGTGGCCTGGTATTAATTACTTTGATAGAGTTAAGGCTTAATTTACACCGGTGGCTACTTTTTGTGAGCATAAACACTAGAACATTTGATAAAATTAAAACTGTCATTGCCTTGTGAGCTGGTAAGATTTAGCAAGTACAAACAATGTTGCCAAAGTGAATTAAAGCCTTTTTTTTTTCTATTTCATTTAATGAAGTGATGCCTTTTATCTGTAGGTTTTTTACTTATTTTTCTTTTAACTTTTAGTGCATTTTTAACTCCAACTGCAGACCCTCCTAAGTGTTAAAAACCATAAGGATAAACCCAGGAGGCACTCCAGATACATCTCCAGTAGCACAAGACCTGTTCCTCCCACCCCAATCCCCTTATAATTGGTTTTGATGTTCAATATAAGGGATAAATGAGTGCCCCTCTCCTGCTTGCTCACAGTATGCCACAAAACCCTGAAAGGGTTAATTGGCATTTTAAGAAAAGGTAATTGTAAAGCATATCTGCTGGGGTTATCCCCAGAATTGGGGGGGTGGTGCATAGGTCTCCCACCCACTGGAGCATCTCACATCTTGAAGAGCATGCTGAAGACAAAAGCAGTCCTACTGCTGTTTCTTGATTTTCACTCTCAGCTCTAACTGCTAACCCCCAACGTGCTCTTTTGAGTTTACTATATCAAGCTAGTACTTACAGCAGAGTATATGTACTGTGTCTTGACTGTAAAATTATACTGACATTGTAAGCATAAATATAAATCTCTGTGTGTGTGTTTGAATCATACATAATTTACTGCTGGATTTATTCATTGCAGAGGAGCACGCTGACTGGAGTGGGTGCTCTAAGAAAAACTGGATGGTGAGACTGGCTATACTTCTATATTTTTTAAATAAACCAAACATTTCACTGAGTAAAATATATAACCTGACATATAAAAAGAAATGTGGTTTTAAGTAAGTGAGAAGTCGAACTGAATTGGAACGAGGTCATGGGTGGTCATTTTCTTACTATATCAAACTCTCTGCCACTTGTTTGTAGATGCTTGTAACATTTTTATCCTCTGCAAATATATATTTCATTTCCACTTTTGCCAATTGGAAGTTTTTCCAGGATGTTCTTGTAATGCATTCCAGTGAGTAAAGAAAATTCATATACACTGGAGCACAAAGGAAACACTTCCAGCTTTGGGCTGACCAATACCCAAGAGTTAACACCAATTTGGGGCTTTTATTCAAGCAAGGTTTTTCTGGGTGCAGTAGTTGATTTCCATATTACATTTTTTTGGAGCTTGGCTTTGGGTATTCAGTTTACAAGAGGCAGAGTTCTTGTGTGTTTTTTTAATAGTGTAAAATAAGGGGTGGCTTCACCCCTTCAGCCTTAGGTTCATCAAACTCTACGATCAGCAATTCTGCCCCTCCTGCCCTGCTGCTGCTCAGATTGTGCCCAAAGGGTGCAAACCATAACAATGCTCACTGTGAGGAGGATGGCAGAATGTGATCCCATGTATTTTCTACTCATGTTTTGGATTAAATTCACCACCTTGAAGAAAACTTTCTGTGAAATCCATGGAACTAATCTGTATAGGCATATGGAAGTGAAGGAAGGTTGCATACCTATTCATTAGTACCTTAAATCTTTAGCATGAGTTTCATTTAAAATATCCCCAAAACTATTCCAGCCCTCTCTTCTAATCTCTATCCTGTATCTTCCCTCCTGCTGAAACTGCCCCACCTCTCAGCAATAGCTCTAATTCAAAGAAAGCATCACAGCAGCTTTAATTTTTTTTTAAAATCAGCTGTGCTGTTGATTGCATTGTATCACATCCTGCAACAACTTGACAGCTGGACAATTTTCAGTCCTAGCGTTTTTCAGTGAGAATTTAAAGAAGCTCTACTCAGCCAACCAAGAGCTTGGTCTTCGTCATTCCACATCATCATGTGGACATAGAGGAAAGCATAGCTATGGCTCTAACAACTTCTACATTACATAACCAAAAAACCTCATTTGCTAAAGCACTTAGAGAGCATAAGGGTTTTCCTACATGCAGATGAGAGTTGCAACTGACTCTCAAATTTCCTAGCCAGTGAAGTTTTTATTTGTATATATTGGGAGCAAAACACCTCTCCCAACAGGAAGCTCAAGGAAATGCTGAGTCTGGCAACTCTTGGACAGCATAAGCATTTGTTTTGTCACATATTAAAGGCCAACAGCATTTTTCAGAATATTGACCTTTTGTTTCCTAGACCAATATAATATTTCTTAGACCAATAGTTAATATTTAAGAGGAAGCTCGTGCCTCTATATTTTTGACAAGCAGCTGAGGGAACTGGGGAGGCTTAACCTGGAGAAAAGGAGGGTCAGGAGGAACCTTCTCACTCTCTACAACTCCCTGGAGGGAGCGTGGGGGTCAGGCTCTGCTCCCACATAAAAAGCGAGAGGATGAGAGGAAATGACCTCAAGTTGTACTGGGAGAGGTTTAGATTAGCTATTAGGAAAAATATCTTCACCTAAAGGGTTGTCAAGCACGGGCACAGGCTGCCCTGGGCAGTGGTGGAGTCAGAATCCCTAGAGGTGTTTAACAGAAGCGTAGACATGGCACTTCAGGCCATGGTTTGGTGGTGGGCTTGGCAGTGCTGGTTAACAATTGGACTCAATAATCTTAGAGGTCTTTTCCAGCCTAAACAAATCTATGATTCTACAACTCTAAGTACAAATTAGCTGCGTGCACCTTCAGTAGATATTTCCTCCAATATATCTCTTTAATGGGGTATTCACTCAAGAGTCTCAGTGAAATTCTTGTCATTGTTGAGCTCGTCTCTTAGATCCTTTCCTATTTGCTTTCTGCATTTTCACTTCTTCGTGAAGATGCTTAATGCAGTATAATTGAAACAATTTTATTGTCTCCAGCCATCCATTCTAGTGTTTCAGTGGCAGAAAATACTGGTCAATTTGACAAGTTAATATGACTTCAGTGGTCATTTGAACTCCTTTAAGCCACTGGGAGCTAAAATTACTTGTCAGATTCCTACACCTGCAGACTGAATGTAACTTGTCCATAAGAAAAGGAGGGGGAAATTATTTTCCGCCCAAAATCTTTCCTGAAAGTAGTAATTGTAATTTTTACTAATTGATAGGGCATTGACTCTTCCTACATCAGTTCTGAACCACCTGAGAGCAATATTTGATACTCCCACCTAGAACTCCTGATGATATCTTCAAACTACCTCCTATTTTTCTCACTGGGCTGGGTCATTAAAGACAGAGACATTTCAACTCTTCCTCTGGTACAGGTAATTTTTGGTAAACTATTTTAGCTACTAATTGGATGCCTATTGTCTGACATCCAGTTCAAGTTTTACACTTAAGCTTACTGTTCTGGCCATAAAACTCCACCCAGATATTTGCAGTTAATATTGGAGCAACTGCCAAAAGAAAGAAAACATTTCTTCCTCCCATCCTGCCTCTATTAGCACACCTAATTTGCTTCACACTCAGTAGCAGTAGGTACAATCAAACCAAGAGCTCAAGTTTGGAGTTTGGTTTGGGTTTTTTTAGTTTTGTTTCTGTGTATATCAACAACACCAGTGATATCTTTTCATGATCCTCAAACTACCACGCAAATGAATTATTGGGTAACTACAAGAATTACATGAAGGACTTGATCCCATATCCTTAGAATTCAGTGGCATTCCCAATAAAATCAGCTAGACCACACCATATTTTTACCTTAGCTCTATTATTTTGATGTTGTATGTCCCTCTATACAGATCAGACCATGCTCTCTCCTAACATCAATAATGGTTCCCACTGACTCACAGCCACAGCTACCAGAGAGGTACCACCGTGAGCTCCTGCCGAGAGATCACCCTGGAAAGCTTCTGACAAATCAATGGGAGCTTTATGGACTGGTTTTCTTCCTTTCAGGAATAAATGCAAACAGTGTCACTGCCTGGACACTTCTGCACCAAGACTAATTCATCAATGTGCTGAGAAATTCCATTCTGGTCCATCCTATTGCTGTCTTTCCCTCCAGCTTACTGCATTTCAGTTCCTTTTCTTTAAAAAACTGTTCAGTGGGAGAGCACAGGTACTGATAACCTAACACAAGTTTCTTTGTGTTATTCACACTATATTGCAAGTCATTTTTCAAACCACATGAACTTGCTAATTTTAATGGGATCCACATAATAAAGCATCCCACTTTGGAAACTTCCCACCTTAGTCTCTTTAAATATAAACTTCAAGAACCCATTTAGTAACACTATAATCTTGTTATAGGGATAATACTCTTTTTTTTTTTTAACAGTGATCAGCAGACTCCTAAATAACAGCAGCAATTTTTTCCTTACAATGCCAACACAATTACTGCTCTGGAAAAAGGCTTGATGTCAGAAAAGGTAAGCTAGCTGCTCTTCCTAAAAAGCACACATCTAAATTCTTCTGCTGGCATAGTTTCCTACAGATTTCTGTCCTTTAGCCCTTGCTCCTCTCTCTCCCCACCATACGCTCTGTTCAGGAAGCACGAGGAGACGCTGCAGCCCACCAGCTGTTCCCAAAGCCAGCCTGGAAGGGTTGAGTCCTGCCCACCTTCCCCACAGTGGGGGCACTCCTTTGGCTTTCTCTCCTCCCTCCACCAATTTTAACCAAACTTATAAGAACTTAATTATCGCTGACATTCCTGCCCTGCTGTCAAATTCAGTTGAGAAAAGCAACCACACTAGGAGGGGACTGACAGGTAAAGCAAATGATTATGTAAAACCTCATTTTTGTACATCCACAGCCTAAAGGATGCCCTAAAAATCTACAGTGTCTGAAGCCCTGTGCTGAAAATACTGTGAGCTACATGATCTGAGTTAAAGCTTCATTTGTATACGGGTGTGTATTTAAAGATAATTAATATTAGCTGTGACTTTTGAGACTGGTATTAACACAGCCTCACTTTGTAGTGCCTACAGTTTTGTAAATGCAAATAATTTTTAGTTCAGTTTTGCATTTTTAATTATAAGCAGACAGAGTTTCTTTGGTATTTAACTGCCTAACCATGACTCAGGATAGGCACAGACATCCATGGCAATTAATTGTGACTAGGATTTGCAGGTGTAATGAAATCAAAGTGCCTTTTTTTCTTCTTTAAATTAACCCTCAAGCGAGTCTTGAACAGAAGTACTTGAGATGCGTGGGCCCAGATTTATTTTTTAAAGCTTTGACCAAGAGATTTCTCTTGGTTGAACTAAGGTAGTGTATGTAATATTAATACAAGCTCACACTGCTGTGAACGCTTACTGTATAGTATTGGATGGGAAGAGATATACTGTGATATTAAAAAAAAACATTATTTCGAGGTAGGCATGCCAAAAGCAGTTCTGTGGAACAGAAGGTGGCCTAATTATTAAAAGAAATGGCTTCCATCTCTGTGATGGTCTGACTGTTTGTGGATAAAATCCTACAACTGTGAAAGGCCTCATGCACTGCAAAAAAAAAAAAAAAAAAAAAAAAAGAGAGAGAGGGGGGAAAAAAAAAATCAAAGTGTTCAGCAGCCATACATCAGAGAGACTATACAAGAAGGGTATCGTATTTTTAGAGACCCCAGAATTCCTGAGCAAAGTAGTAGTTAGTACCAGGTCTACATCAAAAGAAAACAACATTCTGTGTCATCACTGGCCTCCTCTGTGATGTTTTGCCCTCAGCTTCATAATACTCAAGAAGTCATGGTTGAAAAAGACAGACTGTCCCTTTAAAATTAGATCATCCCTTTTATTAATATGCAGAATGAGTTGTCAATTGACCAAGCAACAAATGTACATCCTCATATCCTCATTTTCACTTCTATCTATGAATATTTTAAAACCCTAATGTGTGCTTGGCCATTTGGGTTTTAAGCAAAGACTTATCACAGTGTAAAACCCCTCATTTTTATCCCTTAGCTGAGGGCTTCTTTTTCCTTTTCCAGGGTGTCATTAAAAATCTGATGCCAAGAGCTGGGACTTGGCAGGGTTTGCGATATAATTTGCAATCTGCAGTGTTTGCTGGCTAGCCCCCACCTGCCCCCCTCTTTTTTTTTCCCTTTTTTTTTTTCCCTTTTTTTTTTTAACCAGCCTGCCTGCTAGAGTCAATAGGGGGCATCCCTCATCTGTCTAAAAGAAAAATAGCAGCATACTAATTAGAATTCTATTTGCCAGAAGCCTCGGAGTTGCTGTGCTTATAGATTTCAAGCTTCTTTTGTTTGAATTAAATTGCCAACTTTTCCCCCCCCCTCCCTCCCTTCCCTTCTTTGCACTAGGCATGAGAGAGCGGGTGCCTTATTTGATTGAAAGAGGGGTAGGGGGATGGGGAAAAGGAAAGCCTTAGCTATGGAAATGCTGAGGAAATGTCAGGGTTGTGTTTAAAAATGCCTGGTATGCTTTTCAATGCCTGACTCCTGTCTTTCTCGCAGGGTTGTGGAGGGAAGGAAAGGGGGCCTGGCATTAAGCACAGGCACTCTGCCCCTTCTCCCTGACACTGAAATTCTGGGGGAGAGCCTGACATGCTTTTCCCCAGCTCAAAGCCAGATGGTTCAAGCTTGGATAAAACCTTGGGATGAGATCACAAAGCTTGTTCATAACAGAACACACAACATCTCTGTTTTTCTGTTAATACCTCCTTTTGTACACGTTGTGTGGGGTGAGGGAGGGGCCAGGGCATATGTCATAAATCCAAAGGAAAATGTCATATTTAACATTAATTTGTTTTCATAACCCCGTGAAAGAATTCAAGCTCGCCCCATTAAAATGTCATAATTAACCGCCGAGAAGTTTTATTACAAATAATTTTTTAATTTCGTGAACAACGAACCGAAAGGCACAGCCCAAAGTTTTTCACTGCCCTTAAGCATCTGAACAGATAGATAAAATTTTTTATTATTTTTTAAATGCAAAGAAGAGTTTCACAGTGCTTTGCATTTATGCAACTTCCCAAGTTTAGGTGATTAAAGAATATGAAGGCTGAGCTGGGTTTGCATGGCCGGGAATTCTGCCCATGCACAATACAGCCATTGACTCCAGCCATTGACAGTCAAGTCTCATGCACTGATTCACAAGCGGGGAGAAGCGAATCGTGGGGACAGAATAATGCACTCGATGATCTTCATATTCCTCATAACAACAGAATGCCCGCCAAGGAATAAGAATTCCTTTCAAATGCATTAATCAGTCAAATTTCCTTGGCATTTTCATGGATTTGCTTTCTCCTTACGAATTCTTAACAGAGCTCACCTAGAGCTGTGATGGGCGCTCTCGGATGGCACTGCTGCTGATCCCTACCCAGACAATGTTATATTCCTTACTTCTGGCACAAATGCTGCATTAGTGCTTGCAATAAGGCATATTTAGAATTTTTGTACATATCAGCTTAAAGCTTCCTTTCATTGCTATTCATTCATCCCAATGTGATTTTGTTTCATAAACGTCCACAAATCAGCAATGTTATTTTAGACAGGAGTATAAACATGGGAAAAGGAAATCAGGCTAATTCCAAGTTGGGGTTGTTTGTCTGACAGTACTTAAAATTAGCAATTTATAATGCAAACTTCTTCTCTTCCTTAAAAATTTGACCCTCAAATTTGGTTTAAAAATAATACTGAGATATGCCATCATGTTTGACATGAATACTGTTCTATTTCTTTTTCTTTTAAACTGGGAAATCTTTAAGAATGAATCATGCTGTAGTTTTTTGACTGAATTCAGGATCATGCCTGAAATACTAGTTTTTCCTTTAAAAATAAGAATCATATATACTTTATCATAGTATATTTGATTTTGGCTTAGTAGATGCTGAGATTATTTTTGCACATCCTTTCAAAATAAATTTCCTGAAAAAACCCCACAGAACTAAAGTACCAGCTAACCATTGCATTTTTATGTATTCATTAAAGATAAGATCTTAAAGGAAAGAGGGAAAATACGGACATTAGTAACTCTTACATATACTCCTCGGTGCTATTATATTTTAATTAGCACAGTTTGCAGGCTGTAACCTTTCCTAGGCCTACATGATGCATGAATATTTTATTTGCATTACTATAAAGTAAAAATAATTTGATTATCATTCGTACTATTTATGATTACATGTTTCTAGACACGCACATAGTCTCTATTCATAGAGGACTTTAACATTCTTAAATAGCATAGAGTGCTGACAAGCAAAGTATTGATGTTTACAGTATCATGCAAACCCCGAAGCCAACCATGCTCACATCCCTTTGAATTACTTTTCCAATCTGAAGCCTCTAAGAACCCAGTCCCCCTTTATCTCTTCTCGTTATAAAAAGTGGCAGGAGGCAGAGTGGCAGAATGACCCACAAGATGGCACCTGTCACCAGTGGGATTTCTTCTGCCTTCTGCAGGCCAAATTTTGTTTGAACTCACTATGGCCTCTGTCATATCCTCATTTTCCCTTCCACTCTTGCCTCTCCTCCTTAATCCCCTTCGTGCAGGCTCAGGCTCTGTTTACCCAGCTTCCGAAACCTTTTTTCTGCAAGAAGCCAAAGTAAAACTTTATTGAAAGAGGGGGCTCAGGATTAAGAGGCAAAGCCCGGCGAGGAGGAAGCCGACCGCAGCACCTGCCGCCTTCGCCTAAAGACTGTTCCTGCTATCCACCATTACCAGGCTCATTCTTATAGATGTGCATCTGAAATACATGATTACTTTAGGTCTCAAAGGTGAGGGAGCTGATTAGCTCTCTAATGAAGCCTTTTGTTATTACTTACAGACAAAGTACATCACACAGATGGAACGTACCAGAAGACCGCTTCCTTATGTCGGGCTGGACATGTTTTAACTGGTAAGATCATCCAGAGCAATGAGGTGAAGCGGTTGCTATAAATACAGAATCAGTGGAATTTTTTAAAAAACAGATTAAAGGCAGTGACAGAAAACAACAAACAACCTCCATAAGACTGCTATGCCTAAAGCCCCAAAGATGAAACTGGTAATTCATCTGCTGCGTGAGTCATTCTGTACTTTGTCCAAAATTACATGGGGCAACGTTAACTATCTGCCTAATAATAGAGTTATAGTTGCCTATTAATAGAGCTATGGCCAGTCCATAAAGATGATGTTGATGGACATCCCTCTCCTCTTTGACTACAGAAAGGGCCAAACCAAAATTCTGCTCGTACAGAAACACAACACACAGAGAAAACCCCTCAAGCTGCAGGTCATTGCATCACTTCATCTCACCAACTGCAAGACAAAATTGTTTTTCCACACAAAATTACACAGCACATCACAGGGACCTACACAGAGCCTGGAGCAGCAAGCAGCTCCTCCTTTGGGGAATGCCACACTGGCAATTGGTTTCTTCCTTTAATGACTTCATCGCTTGTAAAGGGAAAATATCTTACAATCCCTCCTCATCATCCTCATTCCTCCTTTTATCAACTTCAAAAATTCACCTAATTACCCCAAAGCATAAACAGGGTCCGTGAGTAGCCATCAGCAAGGGCAGGAAGGGTTCACAGTTTTCCTTTTCCTAATGAAAGATGGCACAAGCCTTGAGTCTTACCTAGGGAAACATCTGAAGTCATTAAGAATTTCATAGCTTCATCAAACCTAGTGAAGAAAGTCTTGTCTACATTTAGACAAGACAAATATACCTATATACCAAATATATCTTTATCCCAAGACAAAATGATTTAAAACAGTGCAGCTACATGTAGACACTAGTTAATCACAGTGTTAAGAATAACTATTGCTATTATGAAACCCTTAAAATATTAACATTACCCCAATGATTAAAGGGTATCCCTTTGATAACTGTCTGCAATTAACACAAACAGCAAATTGCATTTCTGTAGCCCATAACTTGCTTTCCCTCCAAACAGCAGAAATAATTCTCACCTCTCAACACAAACAACCAGGCCATAAATACATGTTTTGCTGAAATTCATCAAAACCTGGGGTATCAAAACAGTTCCCAAAATGCTACCTTCATTTCAGTGCCTCCTCCATAAGAAACTGAGGGATAATCTCAAGGTGTTTGCAGAAAAACAAGGAAAAAAAAACCAAAAAAAAACCCAAAAAAACCCCAAAATATTGATAGTCTCCATTTGAATTGGAGAATGTGGACTAATAAAACTAAAGTGGGCTTAGGAACCCTGCCAATTTACCTTGAGTTTTTGGGGAGGGGGGATTTGTTTTGACCTTTTTGATTTTTCATTTCCAAGTGACTTTTATTTCAAGCTTTTTCTGGTAAATTATGAAATCAAGCAAGTCCAACCCAGAATGAACCATTTTGATCAATCTGAAAGGCAGCTTTTTTTGAGACTTTTCTTCTGCCAAGAATTTGAAAATGTCACATTTCATTCCAGGATGAACAGAAGCCAGATTTCAAACTCTCCAAATCCTTTGCGAAACAAAATTTCTGTCTCTTTCACAGCTCCAAAATTAATTTTTTTCCCCTCAAAGGCTGCAGGGTGGCTTAAGATAGTGGTCAGCAATTACAGATAACATGTGGGTGGATTTTAATAGCATTAGCATGGTGGGGGCAAGGGTGGGATCATGGAGTCAGAGCATTTTGAGGGGAGAGTGGAGACCAGCACTCCCAGCTCCTGGCTCCAGTGAATCCCAAGCTCAGGCGAGCTCCAGTGCCTCTCCTCAAAGCAAGATATAGACACTGGAGAGAACGCCAGCATTTCCTAGCTCCCACTGAGTTTCTATCAATATTCTTAAACTTTAAAAAAGAAAAATACAATCTGGTGTAACAGCCCTGGAAGACTGCTGACTACGGCTACAAGAAAGTCTCTACAACTGGAACCTACGGAGGGATATAAATCCAAGGGCTGACCTGTAGCTTTTCACCCAGCCAAGGAAGCTATTAAATTCTTGCTGATTTAAGTTACTCTCCAGTAATGCGCCATTTCTTGAGAAGGAAAAAAAAAACCAAAACCTCCCAATGTCCCTTCAAAGGGTAATTACCTAAGGATTGTGATTTTTGCCTCAGAACTATTCAGGAAAACTTAGAAGTTGTGAGGCCAGGTCTGCAGTGGCATCAAGGCATCCCACTCGTTCTTGTGGCTCTGCACAGGAACATCTCACTATGCCAGAGACCTCTGGAATTGTTCTGGCATAGGCAACAGCACCACCCAGGTGAAAATATTCCCATAAAGGTTACAACCACCAAGTCAGGCATGTGAAAGCCATGGTTGCCATTTTTTTACTGGCTGCATCCCACAGACATCCAAACACCATTCTTTTTCCCCCAGTGGACCAACACCACCCCACCATGGGCCTGTCTCCTTCCCATCCACACCACGAGTTCTGGGAGCTGCAGAGGGCACAGAGCTCCCTGCTGGGCTTTGCACAAATTGCCTGTACTTTACAGTAAAACAAGATAAATTCTTTGCATGTCAAGGACAGATATCATTCATGCTTTTTTTATCACTGTTGTTTCACAGCTCTATTGCTTCTGCCACTTTTAACTTCCATCCTGCTCCCTGGGAGTCATATTTGAGGTCAACCAGTACACATTAGTCCTGCCCAGAGTAAAAATTTCCCCCTTACATTGAAAATGACAGGCCTGTAAAACAAAACATGAATAAAAAAAAGCCATTCATTATTTATAAAAAAAGCAGAATGGCAGGGTTGCCTTTTCTTGCATTACACAAATCCAGTATGAAAACTCTAACCTGTATATTATTATAAAAGCTCTGTCGCCTGTAATATCTCTTTGTTTTTGTAATTATTTTAGGCCTTCTACTCAGGAGGAATAAAAAGAGCTTATATTTTCCCAGCACTCTGATGAAATAACTTTGAAATCATGCCTTGTAGTTTCCTTCAGTATAATTAATCTCAAGATGTCACTCCCCCCACCCGCTATGATAGTCTCACTGGAGTGGGTTGTGGGGGGACAGTCAGGAAAAGGATATTTTGGTTTTTTGGTTTTCAGCCCAGTTAACCACTCTTTCTCCACAACTAGATCATAAAAAAAAAAAAAAATCAAACAAAACCTGCAAGAGATAATCCCCCATCAATAAATTTATCAAGAGTGAATTTTCTGCAGGCTTGCTAAACTGTCATATAGGGGAGGAGGTAGAGATCAAATATACTGTTGAGTAAGGAAACAGAGAGCACAAACTTTGTCCTCAGCTCGGGGACAATGATGCTCCAAGATTAACCCACCCTCTCAATTAACACCTCACATGAAAATCCCAGCAAGGTCATGGGATCTGTGCTGCAACTCGGTCAATCAGCATTGCCTGCCTCCATACAAACCAAGATCGAATGCAGAATTAACACTGGTCCCCCAAGCCCTCGCTCACAGACTCACGTCAGATTAAGCCCTTGCATGGAGGAGATATGAAAAGCATTTCTAATTAGGGTCTGAGGTTACTGGTTAAAATGCAGTCGAGCAGTCTACCAACCATTCTTCTCCCTCTTTTTTTTTATAATTTTAATTAAACTCAGATACTATTTAATTCCTACCTGCATATATTTAGTACTACTTGAATGCAAACCTGATAAAGAATACTCCTGATCCCCACTTAGCTGCCACAAGCACTTATTAAAAGGAGGGTGACTGTCTTCAAGATCTTCCATGGGTCCCTTTGCAATAATTACTTTTTATATCAAATGAAAAGCATAATATTTTCCTGTAAATAGATTTTTTTGCCTTGTGAAACCTTGACTTCCTTACTCTTGTGACAAAATTATAATTATAACCTCAGCGTAGTGGTTAGTTACTGTCATTCCAGTCCATGAGGAGACTTTTTTTCCTCTATATATGCTGGGCTCTTCTTATTCCATTACTCATAGGATTCTTCAGAGGTACACTTGAGGACATTTTGCACCCCTTTACTGTCACAGAAGCACTGCTGTACAACCTGTCTTTTGAGGAATGGGAGAGAGGGGATTTAGCACCAGTTGGATCCTGTTAAATTATTTGTAATTCTAGGCCACTCCACAACATTTCTGCCATTGTGTGATTAGCAATCTAGATCTCTCCATAACAATTTTTAATATCTACCATGACCCGGGAAGCCTGAGTGCTACATCTACAGCATACTAAAGCCTTGTGACTCCAAATTATAGCCCTGAATAATTCAGGAATTGTAACGGTAGCTCAGTACTTATTAAAGCACTGGGAAAACTTTGGGATTCTCATATCTACAGGCTCTTCATTATTATTCTGATTATAAAGATGTTTTAATATATGCTGTTGCTATTCTTACACATTACCACAATACCATTTGTGAGGAATCCATAAGTGATTCAACTCCTGTATTAAGCAGCTACACCTCAGACTATCAAGGGATGCAGTAAAATGAAGTTTTGTTTCTTTTCTGGGAAGATGGGAATTATCTAATAATCTATACATTAAATTTTAAAATCCCAAATTATGCCTTAGACATCATAACAAAAATCTGACACCAAATTTATTTAAACAAAACAAAATCACGTATATAGAGAACAACTCTGGTTTTTCCCTGATAGATTCAGTACAACAAATAGGGACAAAATTAAGTCTAAATAGTTTAATAACGTATTAAAGATATTCTGTCTTCTGTGCTAATCCCAAATAAGCGGCTCTAATAAGTCTTAGTGACAAGGAGGATCTAATGAAGAGTTGAATTTTTCATAGAGGTTTTATTAGGTTCATCAGCCTCCTCCAAAGTCCAGGCCTTCAGTCTTGACAGCCCTGAAATCTGGAAGAGATTATCTTCAATTTACTGAGAACAAACATCTCATTTCCACAAGGAAAATTCCATTTGATGACAAAATTTGTCTGTGTCCTAAATTTTGAAACCCTGCCACTGGATGTCATACTTGAGTAGCTCTGGGTAAATGCAAAAATTATTGAGTTTTAATAGTATGAAAAAATCCATGAGGCATTTTCAGTGTGAGAGTAATATACAGTGCAGAAAGCATCCAAAATAGCATTTTGGCAAGCTTTATTAATTTTCTCAAGCTGTTGAAAAAACTTCATTACTTTCTGGACAGTCAGGCACCCAGACTTTTGTATTGACTGTCCTCATCTGACTGCCTCACACAGACTATGACTTGGCTAATGGTTTACCAGATGAGATATCCCACACTATTAAAAAGGAGCCCTCTAAATTAATTTATAACCCAAAGCATCCTCTTCCCAAAACCTTGTGAAATATCAGATGTGTTGAGGGAGAAAGTAGCTTTAGCCTGTCTCACTAAATAAAGCCAGTAAAGTGGGTCAAACCAAAAAATGAAATCCTAGTGCGATCACTGCTTATGTTGTCGGGTTTAAAACAGGTGATAAGGTTTTATTTACAACCATACTCATAATATCTGGCGTGAAGCAGATGATAAGGTTTTATTATTGCTGCTTACTTCTGAAAGCAATGACTTTCCACGTGTGTAAAGCTGTACATTAGAGGAGCCTCAGGCTGGGTAGGAAATCTGACTTTCCAGGAGAAGGAGGGCAAAAAGTTCCACCATGTTAGAGCTGTGATGGGTGGGAGGTGCAAACTGGCTGCCTGAACCCCCCTTCATGGAAAAACAGACACTGGACTTGGCTGTGTGGGTGCCTCAGGGTTCTTGCACTGGCAGCACAGCAAGACAGAGGTCACATCCCATAAATTGCACTCGGTCACCAGAATAGCAGAATTCTGACCTGAAATCCATGCTAGGATGGCAGCCGTGCACACACAGGCTGGAAAACAACTCTGGCATCTTTGGGGTTTCCTTCATTCCAGTTTATGAATAAGCAAATCAAAGTGCCTGGTCTGTACAGCCATCAGCTGCCCCCAGGAAAGTGACACTGTCACTCTTCCCTACCACACCTTTGAACAAGCTTTTCACTTTTCAACATTGATAGGAATTGCAGAGAACTCTCTTTTGTCCATCCTAAACGATTTCATACTTAGGAAACATCTTCCATTATCCTCCATAGATATAACCTGGTTTGGTGTTTGGGGGATTTTTTTTTTTTTTTTTACTCTTTTAAACTAAAGTTTAGTAACTTCATTACTTAATTATCTTTTAAGCCTCAGAAGGTGTGGAGGTGTTTTGGAATAAAAGTACATTAAAGGTTCCTCAAAAAATTACTAAAAAAAACTGACTGGAAACTGTTTCTTTTGGTAGTGTTTAAACTCAACAGTTAAAAGAAACACTGAAAATTTTGCAAAAACACCTTTAAAAAGAGGAAAAATAAGTTCTGGTCTATTCTCACAGTGAAATCATCTCCAATAATTTTCTATTCCTGAAAGATACCACAAAATCCACTCAATGTTGCAAAGCAAGGCAATAGGAGCAGACAGCACAAGCAGCATCCTAGAGAACTCCTCAAAATCCTTCAGGATTAAGGATACAGGCATCATAGTGGGATCTGTTTTAGCTCTAGAGCATTTAATTTTAGAGTAAGAATGTCCTGATCTGAAACAGATGGAAACAGTAGCTTACTACAGGAAAATGATGACACTATTTTCAAATAATGGCTACAAACTTAAACCTGCAAAACTCTGTTAAAGACAGGCAAGGAGTAAATGGGCAATTAATCATGACAGAAGCAAAAAAAAAAAAAAAACCCTCCTTACAAAAGATTTTGCAAACTTAAATGCACCATCCCTTTTAATAAGATCTGCTTTGTCACTATTATCTATCCTCAAATTACACCTGCCCCTTGCTCATACTAATTCAGTTTAGCATGCAAAAGCACTGCTTGCCCCTGCGGACATTAGAAGAGCTCCTGTTTAGGTTACCAGAAAAAAAACCCTTGTAGCTAAAATAGAAAAAAAATTTAGAACACATTGTTCTTTTCTAAAGCTCATCTCTCCCATTCAGCTAACTAGTACTCTTTTCATTTAATCTACTCAGGTAAAAATAACCATTAAATATCACCTAAGTATCACTTAAATTCTATTTTGGGGATTTATGACTAGGATTAGCTTGGTGTCAGCTTTGTGTCACCTCTTAGTACAGGGTTGAATGACAGAAATTCATTTAACCACAGTTTGAATCCCATTTCTTCCCTACCTCTTGATTCATGCACATTTTTTGACCTAACATATATTGATCTCAGAAACCCAAAGCCACTTTTTAACACTTTATTAAACACAATATATACAAAGTAACATATTGAAAGTATAATAATGAGGCCATTGGTAATACAATAATGATAGTCGAAGCTCTATCAAATATGTAATAAATATTTTAATTACATACCTCATGTATCTGCTCCCCACTGTGAAAAATAACCAGGCCTAGCAATTTTCATGGACGATGACAAGATTACTATTACTAATGGTCTGAGGTACAAGTGTTTATTTTTAACATTATTAACGGTACTAATTATGATGAATACGATTATTTAGAGTCATTATGTGGTAGAAGAGTTTGATGATTCACTCAGGTGCCTAGAATTTAACATTCTCCATCTACCATCTATGGAAATTAATGACATAGCTTAACTCTGTTGTTATCATACTCACTGCCAAGAAAATTGCTTTTAAAGAAGAAAAAAGCAGAAGATCACCCAAGTGTGCTGCCCATTTCTTTATTACCCTGCAAACATTCATGTTTGCAAATCAGTGAGAAAGCCTGATAATAAGATGCTTCACACTGGAAAAAATGAGACAGTGACTTTTACAGATGAAGGGACAGGTTCCACAAGGCTTCTATACAGAAGTATTATTTTCATTATTTGTAGGGCTTGGAATCAAAGCCCTTGGGCTAGGTACCAGATATCCAAAAAAGCTTATATAGGCATGACAGACAATGGAATATTTTGTAAAGCCCATTTCACAGATGGAAGCTTACACGACAAAAATCCGAGGCCTAAGACCATCTAGATTATATCACTCAGAGCATCTTCATGGCCTCTCACCTGTCAACAGGGCAGGCTTTCCCTCCTGCACAGTCTGTCCTCCCCAGCATCTTCACAGCTATTTCATACATGGTGACATGGCTGATGGATTTGGGCAGACAAGGTGCCGCGCGAGCTCAAGGACACGCTGCAGCTGTGCTTGCAGCCTCACAGGTAGGAAAAAACTCATTTGGTGAGCAACCTTGGGCTTGCTGTTGGCAGAGAGTGCTGACAGAGGCACAAAGGCTGTGGCAGAGACACAACACACGTTTCCTAAACCAGAGATGCAGGCTCGGCACGGGGCCACCACCATTTCCCTGTCACGGGAATCTCTGTCACCCACCCCGCACAGCACGGCCTCGTGGGGCTCAACCAAACCCTGTCTCCATGAGGAAAACACAGAAACCATTCCGCCATTGATTTTGATGCTTAACCCTTTGCAGACCTCAGCCCAACCTCTCCCTCAGATCCCAGGGACTGCTGAGGCTTCATCTGCCCAGTGACAATAAACAACTGGCACCTCCGCGGCGCGATTCCTCGCGGCACGCAGGAGAGAGAGGGCAGAACCATTAACTAGTTAAATCTGATAAATACAGACTCTCAGCAAAAGGAGGAAGAAAATGGACCATTCTCACTTTGTAATGCATTTCCATCGGTGACTGGCACGCTATTAGGATCGGGATCAAAGGGGGTGGGATGCTGGTGTCTGTGGATTTGGGCCTTTCACACTGTCTGATTGATGGAACTGAAAGGCTTCTGCTTGTAAAGCAGTCACCCCAAACAGCTGTCTCCTGCTCCTGTCCTCCTCTCCATTGCAGCATATGCAGTTCAGATTTCATTTACCAGCCCCTTTGAATAGCAGAGCTCTCAAGGAAGTAAAGCCTTGCCTCAGAGAGGATGACTGGCAATTTGCATGCACAGTACTGCTGAAAGCATTGTGTGCCGCCAGTTGCCAAAGGACATGCAGCAATGTGTATCTCCTATCTTCCCTACTTTTCTGCTTTCTTAAATTATCAGTGTTTTACTTCCCTTTCATGTTCAAAGCATAGCAAATTTATTTGATATATTCTGAATGCTGGAGCATGCCAATGACATCAATCAAACTACAGAACACTGGGAAAGCTGCTATAGAGTAATCAGAATTGGCCATAAGCTATAAATATCTACTGTCTCATGATTCTCTTGGCTGCTATGCAAACTTTGATCATTAGCACTGATCAAAGATCATGAGGGATAAAATGGTATTATGATATAATGCCATGTATGCTACAGCTGATACTAAGGGCTATAGATGACCTATGCTTGACTATACTGTCTTTCTCTGCACACCAGAAAGATTCATTAAAATGGCAGATCTCTTTTTTCAGTACCTTAGAGGATATGTAACAGAAAATCAGAGTGCAATCACAATTGGCATAACTATTCATCACCAGCTTGAGTGGTCTGTGTTTGTATTCCCTGCAACACAGCTCCTTATAACACTGCACAGGTGACTCTCAGACAACATCTAATTGTGCCTGAGAGGTCACCAAACACAGCTAATGACTTTTTATTGTTTTATTGCATTTAGATGGATTGGATGTTTCCTCTCTAATAGCAGGACATACCCAGCATTTCAGAGGTAGGTCTTGTGTGGTAAAGTTACACAGGTTTGGCTTCACATTTTAATCTAATCATTACTCATGTGAGAATGGTGTCTTGATAAACATAGATTTTATTCATTTGTAATACACCACCCAATGCCCAAATTAAGAAATATAATATGGGGTCTCCTCCCCTACTTGCCTTTTATTCTGTATTCTGAGTTAGGTATTTAAGTACCTTAACCAGAGCTCCAAAGCTTTCAGATAACCAAAACAGTATCTAAACTCACAGCTGTCAAATAAAATTATATAGAATTGTTTCACACAAAAGAAATGAAATTAATACAGAATTACTCATTAACTTATGAGTATTCTCACAAAAAAAAATCCACCCAGAAAGAACTGTAACTGTTTAAGGTTCTCTTAATCATCTACTTTTTCTATGAAAATTAGAACATCTTTCCTTGAAATTTAAGACTTAGCTTAGACAGTCAGGGACAAGAATGTCATATGACTCACATGGCCACATGCATTTCAGAGCTCTTATCAATAAAATCTACATAGTTAATTTGCACAGTTCAAATTAAAAGTGCTGGATACACATGCATAGGCCAAATTACACCTCAACAACAAAGTGCATCCATCATTCAAATGGAAGGCTACAGTTTTCTCAGATGTGTCATTATTCAGCATGCAGATCTCATTCTGCTTTGCTAATACCACAAGCTTTCTTGAGCCTGTAGCTCAAATGTTTCCAAAAAATAGCAAAGATTAATACAATTTTCCCCACTTTACACAGCAGAAAAAGAAAAAAATAGGCACAGGAGAGAGAGGTGATCTGCCCAAAGTTTTACACTGAGGCTGAAAAACCACCACTAGCATGGATCCCACCTCTCCCGAGTCCAACTCAATAATTTAAACATAAGATTCTTCTTCAGCTGAATTGGAGAAGGGAAATCAACCAGTGGGTGAACACATTCTCATTAACTGGTTCTGTGCAAACCACGCTCTCCCAGCCCCCTCAGACTTGCTTGAATTAACAGGAAAAAAAAAATCATTCATACAAGTTCTTTTGGTGACATATGTAAAACAGCTGATTCATATACAGGCTTCACATGCCGGGTCAGAACAAATTGTCCTCAAAAGCAACACGGTTAAATTGAGTGGAACTAGCCTCCACCAACTTCCAAGGTACATAATAGATATTATGAACTTGTCTTACTTGGCACCAATTTGACAACCTCCGTTTGAGAGAACAGAGAGTGAAAATGAGTTTTAAGCATTCAGCTACAAAGAAGTGCAACATTCATTATGTACAGTCCTTTAACAGATTGCCCAGATTGTGGACGCCTTCAGCAGACTTGAAATTTAATCTCCCTGGTGCAGTTTTAGTCACTACATGTACCACTAATATATAGCTGCTACTACAACATAGATTACTGTTTAATCCTGAGCTTTTCTTGCATTGTCCATGTTGCTTAGCACATAAAGGCCACTCTAGTCCTCAATGGGTCTACAAGGTAAGAAGTCGAATTTCACTCCATATAACTGAACCTGAGAAAAAGAGCTGAGGACCAGTACTTATCCCAAAATTGCACAGCAGTGGGGTATCAGCCACTTTGAACCTGTCCAGGACATTCCTATGAGGTCTCAAAAGCATCCATCAGGTCTGCCTTGGTGAAAAATTCTGTGTTCCAACAAAGTGATTGAGAATCACATGGCCCTCAAGCCATGCAAAAGTGAATTCAGCACTACAGCTGAATCCCCACAGATATAACACAAAATGGTTCAGTGTGCCATTTCTGATTTACATTTGTGTAAAGGAGGAAAATTCCCTGTCTCCTGGGGAAGCATCTTATTGTGCTTTTGATTCTTAAAAAAGTTCTTTCTTTCTTTCCCCATTTTGGGAGGAGGAGACTATTTCATGTTGTTTCTTCTCCCTCTGCTTATTACTGATTCTCTTATCTTGCCTAAAAACAAAATAAGAGAAAAGTCAGAAGTGCAATTCGACTTTTTCTTTAGGTCATTTTCAAGGTCACTCTGGCAGCAGTCTGATAAAATAAACAGCATAAACCAAGAGGAAACCTGAATTACAGAGTCTGTTCCAGTACCTACCAAAGTCAATGCAGGTTTGCACTGGTTCAACTGGGCATTTGATCAGGCTCAGGAGGGAGTAGTTTGGCATTCAAAAAACCACTTTACCTTATTTTTCTCTAATTGCAAGTATCTCAATCTCTCTGGCATAGTCCAGTTTTGGGCTTGCACTACATGCAAAACCCCACGGTGGTGTCAGAGACAATAATCATGGTGCTGCTGCAGTGCCTTGATTACACCCCTGTGCTTTTATCTAGTGCACTGTAGAGAAGACACCAGCATTTCCCACTGAGTTGTTGGTGTGACTTTCTTTTAAATCCTTTCCCACCACCATCACTGTAAGCCTAATGCTGCATTCATAAAAACAAAAAAGATAGTCCTTCTGTTTGAATGGCAGATAATTCAAGTAATTTCTTTTATGTATTTCAAGTATACTTCACTTTGTAAAGTAAGTTTCAGTTTCACAACTCAGATGGTCCACAGAATGAATACATTCTTTTGAAATATACTTTTTATCCAGTCATGTACTGAGACCTTGTGAGTATTGTTACACACATACACCTGCATCTACCAAAACATAGAGAGCATTTCAAAGGCACTTGTGGGAGTTTGGAGCTGAATTCTGCCACCTTGCCCTTAGTCAGAGGAAGAGATTATTCACAAGGAATTCTAAAATCCCAACTTCCTTAATAAAGTTGCCATCTAAATCTTTACTGGATGCACTAATGGAGAAGAGAACCAAGTGATAACAGCTGTGATAAAAAGCTTCTTACATTTGAAGCCTGCAAAGAGGAAACCTGTGTCAACTTATTTTTCTAAGCAAAAGATCTATGGTAAACCTGGAAGTATGCTGTAAACCTAATTACATCAGGTTTTCTCCAGCAATCGTTTTAAATTGCTTTGAAGAGAAACTCCCATCAATGCAAACATCCAGGAGTCATCTTTTAAGTTTGAAAATTGTCTTTTCATCTGCCAAACAGGAAAAATGATTGATTGCATTTTCACAAATTTGAGCCCTCATTTTTAAGCCAGACACAGGACTTGTGAAAATGTTTCTGAGGTAAGGCACAGTTTCACTATTCTGTTTCTTTTCCAAATACATATCTGCAATGAATATGCTGACTGCTCCACTTGCCTCTTTTGTGGGACCCACTATGGCAGTCTTTTCCAAATGCTTCTCTTCTTCTTTTCCCCAAATTAGTTCTGTATAATCTTAGAATTTTACCTTGTGTAGAGCAAATATACTCATGTTTTACTAATATCTTTGCACTTCTCCATAGATTTTCATGAGGTTAACAGCCTTCTGTCTCTCCCTTTGCTAACTAGGGATTACAAACACTTCTCCAGTTATCCTCATCATTCTAAGTCCCCAAACATCCCAGAAATTATCAACACTCACCTTTTGATCACATTACATTATTCACATCTGCCTAAGTATTAAAACCACACTCATCACCATAAAATCATGGAATGGTTTGGGTTGGAAAGGAACTAAAACTTCATCTGATTTCACCTCTGCCATGGGCAAGGGTCACCTTCCACTATCTCAGCTTGCTCCAAGCCTCATCCAACCTGGCCTTGGACACTTCCAGGGATCCAGGGGCAGCACAGCTGCTCTGGACACCCTCTGCCAGGGCCTCCCCACCCTCACAGGGAAGAATTTCCTGATAATATCCAATCTAACCCAATCCTTTTTCAGTTTAAAGCCATTCCCCATTGTCCTGCCACTCCATGCTCTTGTCAAAAGTCCCTCCTCAGCTCTCCTGTAGCCCCTTTAAGCACTGAAAGCTGCTCTAATGATATGATAATCATGATATGTGGTTTTTCCAAACCAAAAGCAGCTTTTGTAATAACTCTAGCCCTTGATAGGTATGTAGGTACATTAAAACTGCCTTTCTTCTCTCCTGTCCCAATAATTAGCCTTCACATGGACTGCTTGGAATGATCTCTTGCAATCACACTCACGCTGCCCACCTGTACAGAGAGTTTCAAGCACTGAGACAGCATAATTTTCTGAAAATAAAATATAATGACCACGGCAGCAAAGAGGACATTTCATTCTTCTTCCTTGAAGAAGAAAAACCTTTGGCAGTAGAATTTTGAAAATCAACACTACAGACAGCTTTTTCCCCCATTTTTTGACAGTTCGTGGCAAAGTTAAACAGCACTAATGCATTCCACTTATTTCAGATAGATCAAAGAAAGAAAATGTATCATCAAGCAAAGTTTTCACACACTCTCCTCCTTTTCTAGAGGGCTTTTTAATAGAAATTACTGTCATTTAGCTCATAGATTACCTTGACTGAACAGGAGAGCAGCATTAGGTCATGCAACAGTGGTCATGCATGACCTTGGGGTTTCTGAGCATGTCCCTCACCTTTGCAGCAAGCCTCACCTGAAGTTCCTTATCAGCACCCAAGTCACTGCTCTTCACTAAAATCTAAGAGTAATAACTCATGAGGGGTAATGAAGACAGCTAAGCGTCTGTTTGAATGCTTATTGAAAACTTGGTATTTACCTAGACTACAAAACACAGCAAAATGTGTTCCCACTTATCTTCTACCAGCCAATATTAGCAGTTATTGTCAGATTGAAATATTTTACAAGGCCTTGAAACATTCACTTCAGGGCAAGGGTGCTGGCCTGGCGCTGGCCAGCAAATATACTGAAAATAAGCCTTGGCAAACAGTTTTGACAGAGATATTTTGGGCTTCAAGTTTTGTTGATAATGCACAGACACAATCAGTACTACATTTTTATTAAAACTAATTGTGCATATGTTAAAGGGATTAAAAACTGGGTGATGGCTCTCAACGTGTTGCTAATAGGGAATCAGTCAAAAACCAGCCATTTCTGTGAAGATGTGCCTTACACAGCTTGTCTTGATCTACTGCTGCAGAATGTACATATCAACAAACCAGAAGCAAATAGAACAGAGATATACTCACAAATTTTCAAAGTAGATAAGAATATGCTGGATCACCAGCTGTGACTAAAATTTGCTTATAATGCTTGGATGTATAAACAGGGATGAAAAACAAAGGAGAGAGAAGAAGCAACATATGCAGCAGTGATATTCAGTCACTAACAAATTACTTGATAGAGAAAACTAAGATTGTTCCCCCCAAATTTTTTTAAGACATAGTCAAAGTTTGGAAAATCTGCTGTGTTGGAAGAGATCTAATATATCAATCTGAATAGGTTGTATACAAAACTTAGAGTTTGCCTGACTTTGAGGTAGAAACATCATGTATCTGGTGAGCAAGATGGTTTTCTGCTCTCTGAAGAGAGTCATGACACTTTCAGGTACGTCACATCCTGCTGAATGAACGTGTCTACAGCCTCCAGAGGACAGAGTGTGAGACAGAAGCTGTGACAGGAGAGAGGAGGAACCTTTTTCTCAATCTTCTCCCACAGCTCCACCACAGCAGGGGACAAACCTCATGTTCAGATTTAGTTGCAGGCCTCGACCAAATTTAATATGTATGTTGGAGTAAAGAGTTCTGTCTGAAGAAGTAATGCTCTGGGTAAAATTCACTGCACTGAATTTAGCTTCCCAAAAGAGCCACTCATGTTTGCCTTGAGGATTGTTTTAGGGGAAGCTGTTGGTCATGCCAATAGAATTCCCTTCACACAAAAGCTCAGTTCTGTGCTGGATACTAACAATCCATACAAAGTGATGTTATTACCAGAGTTACTACGTATATGTTGGCAATTACATATATTTTTCTTCTTACCACTGTATAAATTTCCTTTCCCTAATAAAGTGTGCAAGGTTTCCCAAAGAGTTTAATAACCCAGACTCACTGAAGTGTAGCTGTTAAAATAAGCTAAACTGGTTTAACTTCTGAGCTGTCAGACCTAATTTCAAATGACGAGATGTGACCACTGTTTTCATGTGAATTGCCAAAATTAGGTAATTTCCAAACATATGCAATAAATACAAAGAAGAATGTCAAAGTTCAGGGGTTTTTTTGTTGTGAATTTGCTTTCTTAAATAAGTGGCCAAGAAAAAGCCATTAATTTATTTAAAATAATCTAAAATAGTTAAAACTGTTAACATACTAATAAGCCATGAAGAGTAGTGCTCCTGCAATTTAAAAAAGTTAATTTTCAAAAGGTATTTTAACTTTTTTTTCAAGCTATCTGGTTCAATCTTTTTTTTTTCCTTCAGGCAGTAAAAGCAAATGCATATGGCATGAAAATCTGTTAAAACATAGTACTTTACACCTTTGTTTGTACCTGCTCCAAATATATTTGTCTATAAATTAACTGCACATGGTGGTTTTCACATTGGCTTATTTTATCCATGTGTTCAAGAAATTTAATACATCACTTGTGTTCCCTCAATTACAGCTCAAGTCATCAGACAAAAAGAGGAGGAGTATAAACATAGCTACGTATTTTTGCATTTTTATATGCAATTTATGCCCAAGGCATCAACCATATGTAAAAAAGGTGAGAAAGTAACCCTGTATTTCTTTCTACTGCATCTCAAGAGCTGAACTCTCTCCAAATACCAATGTCTGAAGCAAGTGGTGGATGCCTCATCCCTGGAAGTGTCGAAGAACAGGCTGGACAGGGCTTGGAGCAACCTGGTCTGGTCGAAGGTGTCCGTGCCCATGGCAGGGCATGGGAGGGGATGATCTTCAAGGTCCTTTCCAACCCAAACCATTCTGATTCCATGATTTTACAGGCAGAAGAACATTTAGTGGCAGTGGCCTGCAGAGCAGACCATCCAGTAGGACCCACACAGTAATCCCATCCCAACACCAACCACTCCTTCGTGCTCTCCAGCAGCAATCAGCACTCATGCCAGCAGCTAAACTCTAACTGGGAGTCTTTCTGAAGGAAATCCACGGATCCAGGTATTTCCTACATGCTCTAAAGACACCCTAAGGGTGCCTGCCTCCTGCTCCTGTGAGCCAGGGTCCCTGTTTCAGCAAGGCTGTATCACAGAACGCCCCAGGCTCTCCGCCAACTCCCTCGGCACACGCTTCCCTGCGAAGCGGGACGGATGTTGGGTGCATGTGGGCTGGGTCACCTCACCCCTCTCTTAATTTTAGCACATGTGAAATTTGCCATATGGGCAGCTCTGAAGAGTGAAGTCCTTCACTTTCTTGCAAGAGTAGTAGAGCACAATCTTTTCCATGACTGTTACCTTAATGCATCTCATCCCTTGAGATAACTTTTTAGGGAAGCTGAGCTGGATCACCAAGCCTAGTTCCCAGCCCCTGCAGACCACACATTCCTTTCCACAGGCTAATCAAGAACTGTCTGCCTTGAGGGTTCACTTTCTCTGTTCCCATTCTCAGGTTGCTTTCAGATTCACTCTTGGAACAGTTCAAAGATTTGTTCTTACTTCCACCCTTTATTTAGCACTGTGTTACTGCACCAATAGTATTCTTGGTGTTATGGGCAGGCAAGAGAATTAAGATTCTTCTTTCCATTCCCTCCTTGCAGTGGAAACCTCAACTTCCAGGTACAGCAAGTCCATCTTTCTTGGTAGTTAGGCTGTGACCAGAAATCTCATTTCATATCACCTTTGCTTTTAAATCAGCCTGCTCTGGATTCAGACAGAAAGTTGAGACTTGAACTCTGCACTGCTTCACCTGATGCAATGGTACACTTATTTAAAGAGGTTACATATGGAAAAGGTTAATGCCACAATCCTGCAAAAACTTCCCTAAATGCCTGATTTCAGGCATATAAATAATTCCATTAAATTCAAATTACTCAAGCCCACTGAATTCAATGTGCCTATGCCCATGACTAAATTATAAGGCACAGGATTGTGGATGTAGAGATTGTTATCCATGACCCAATTTGGTGGGTCCTCACATAAATCAGATAAGCAAATCCCTTTTGCTCATGTTTGCACACTGCAAAATCCTTGCAATCCTGGATGTCCTAAAGAGATGAAAACAGGGAAAAGCAGCCAAGTATCAGAGGCACTATGGTCAATTTTCAACCGTGGCCTCAACTATCTTGTTTGGTCACTTTTTAAGAAAAAAATACAGAATAAGCAAAATTAAGCACATTTTCTTAGCACTACTTGTATTAAGAGATCCATGTTCCAAATTTTAACTAAGCACTGCCTAGAGGGTGGAAATACTGTCTTTAGGAGCTTTCTTTAATTTTCTTTTCAAAGCTTAATTACATTACAGGAAATATTTGGCTAAGGTGTGGCTATTCATCATAGTATCTCTATTACCAGCATCATCAGAGAGGTTTCTGTCAATTTTTCATTTTAACCTGGCTTTTACTTTCATAATACAATTATATCCCCCGATTTCATTTATGTTATAAAGAGAAATTACATCTCTTAATTTTCTTTTACTAAAAGAAAAGCTTTTTCTCGAAAAAAACCTATGTGGTAGTGTGCAACATATTTAGAGCTTACGATCAGCAATTTCTCTAAAGAGGAAGATTTCAGGAAAAAAGTGACTCTAAAAGTAATTTCAGCAGCAAAGTAGATTAAATATCCACCATATTAGTCACAGAGTATTAGATGGAATTGGATTGACTGGGAAGAGGTCAAAGAGTTGCTGAAGGTTTTAGCCCACCAGAGGAGCAATAAAATTCAACCATACTTAAAATCATTAGCTTTAAACCCTTTGATATTAGATCCAAACCTCCAGCGCTCACAGAAGGAACCTCCAAGCACCATGCCAGGCCAAAAGGAAACCCTCTAAGACATCTACATTTCACAGAAACCTTGCAGTGAAGCACAGCAGTGACAACAGAAAGAACCTGCACACGCAGGAAAGACGGAGCCACAAATAGAGGGGAAAGGAAAACGCAGCCTTTAAGGAAAGTTAATTTATAAAATAGCAAGATATTCACTTTAACAAGTACGAGTGGGGCCCAGGGGACTTTTTTAGGGGGCAAAAAACCCCACCCACCAGTTCCTACATAGTTCCTCCACTTCAATTCCTTGCTCCCAGTACCAGGGCTTGTTTCTCCCGTCCTTTTCTCGTGATGACAAGGCACATTCCCCCTCACAAAGGACACGTTTGCCAAGCAAGTGGCACCAAAATGAGACAACCAGGGATCTGGACTGCATGACATGATAAAGGAAAGTGCCATGTGCTGACAGCAAGGCAAGGAGGAAATCTGAAAATGCAGAAGTCATCTAACACAGCAACAATCCCAAAGAAAGAGGAAAAGGCAGAGGAGTAATTAAAAGCCCTGAAGACAGTGATGGGTCTCAAGTTTTTGAACTGACTTCCTATTTAATAGAAAGGATGGTTTCCACCCGAGAGAAGAGAGATAAAAGAGAGACTTTGCTGTAACTAATAACCAACTGACATATTTCTGTTGGTTTTGTACATTTCTTCACTCATTTTGAAAATGACAAGTATAATTAAAGTTGTTAAATACATCGAGAGACTTGTCAGTCAACTAAAATATCAACTCTTATAAATTCTCCACAATAAGCACTGCACACAGCACAATGCAGAAGAAATTAATCTCTCACCAGAAAGATTTAGTCATTTGATGATCCTAAAAAAAAACCAAACCCACAGATTTTCTATTTCCTGGGGCAAAATGAACTTTTCTTCATGTGTTTGTGAATATAAAATGCATGTTTTTAATTTAACTTCTGCAGTATAGCAAAATGAAAATCTCATTAAGAATTTTGGTGCCTATTCGGAAATATTTGGGGGTTTAACTTTAATTTAATCCTACAGGGGAGCACATTAGGGGTTTTTATTTTGCACAAGTATATTTTTTTCACAAAGGATAAAACAAAAAAGAGGATGTTCCAGAAACATGCCTTTTAGGGACAAGTTTCAGTGGAAAAAACCCATGGCTGTGCCCTGCCACAAGGCTCAAACTAAATTAAACACAACCCAGGCAATAATTAAGTTTTGTATATGCAGGATGATTTTAACCACCATAAAACCCTCTTAGAGCTAGAGCTTTGCAAGCCACTCAGAAAGAAGCCAAACCCTCAAAGTGTGACTTCAGCACTCAGCTAATCCATGTGTGCTAACAGGTATGACATGATCCAAAAGGCTAAAAGCCAGTCAGGAAAGAAGAGCTCATGGAAACACATGAACTACTCCAGAAAAATTGCTGAAGGAAATAAACCACCCTGGAAAACGTGCTTTTTCAGTGTCTGATAAGAAATAGTGCCTCAAAGCAGCCAGCATCAGTCTCCAGCACCCGATCACATTCTGATGGAACTGTGGATTAAATTCATGTAAATTCACGAGCAGCCTGTGCCTGCACTGGAACCCTGCTGCAGCCTCACTGCTGAGCACAACAGGGACCCCAGAGATGTCCCAGCCTCTGCTCACCACGTCTGAGGCCGTGTCCCACTGCTCTGACCCTGGGGAAATGGGAGCTGGGCACAGCTCAGGGCTCATGGGGCTGCAGGGGGCACTGCAAGGCCAGCAGGTCCTTCCTTCCCTCCCTCCCCAGTGTCCCCATGGGACAAACCCTCAGAGAGGTGGGGGAAAACAGGTCCCCAGGACAAACTGAAACTCTTCAGGGAAGCAAAACCCATGGGGAACATTGGAACATTAAGTGTATTTAACATAATTCATGGAATTTAAAAACTCATCTGAGTTTACTGCACTAGCTGTAGTTGCTGTATAAATATAATCAGAGAGAAAAAAAAAAGGCAAAAAAATCTGAACAAATAAAAAAAAAATAAAACAGACAAAAAACCCCCAAACAAACACCACAGGAAGATTTCACTTGGCCACTAAGACACATGTTCAAAAGCAAAGTCTGTGTGACAGGAGAATAACTTCCATCTTGTCAAAACCTTCAATAAGTGATTCCCCTTCCAGGCTGAATTCCTTCTGGTACAATAACTATGAGCTTACTCTAGAGACTGGAATTGATGCTGTCTAAATTAGCACAACTGGTGCTATACCTGGGTTCTCATGCTATAAAGGACACAGCCTTGATTATAAAATAAATTTTAATTCTTGCTTGAAAACAAACTCTTTATTTCAACCCCCCCGCCTTCTTTTTAAAGGCTGGTTTATGCTCTGGCATTTTAGCACCCTCACTGGTTATAGCAGAATTTTTGTTTTAGGGTTTCAAAGATGATCAGATGGGAGCCAGACCAGCTTCTCCCCTCCTGCCAGTGGAAGGTCAATCCTCAAAGCAGCCCAGGCTTTGTTGTTGTTTAAACCTTGACAACACTGCTGGCATTGTCAGAAATAAGTGAAGGTTTATACACAGGGAATACCTGACCACTTGGGGCTGGACTGGGATCTCCTCTACAGAACAGATTATGATGAATAATTTGATATATTATTACAAATATGCTTTATAAAGCAGGACAGTTTCTTTTGCACTTCATAAAAGTAAACCTAGAGACATTATAAAATTTCTTTTCCCTGATGGAACTTACTGCTTTAAGCCATTTTGATGAGCAGGCATCAGTGTTGTAGTAGAGTAAAATGCGCCCTCACAAATATTATCTGAGAACACTCTTAAAATATCTCCAAGGATTTTTATATGCTAGGTAGAATACACTATCATATCAAAGCAATTCCTGTGTTTCATAATTTAAATCAGAGCTGGAAGAATGAGGCTGGGGTGATCAATTTCTTTTCAGGGATAGTGACTGAAAGAATAGTTGACATTTCATAGGTTTTTTAGTGCCTAAAATAGTGTGTTTTCAATCTCTGAAGGCTTATTTTTCTTTCTAAAGATGGCGTGGGGCCTGGGGGACCCACTTAAAGTTTCTTGCCATACTTGGCCAAGAAACACAAAGTGTTGGTGAAGTATAAACACAGAGCCCTTTTTCTTTGACCCATTCTGCAGTGTGATGGGATAGTGTTGTTAGTTTATGTGAGAGAAAATAGCATAGGCTTTCTGAAAAAAAAAAAAAGTGGAATTGGATTAAGGCCTTTGTGCAAGCCTCAATGCTGAGGGGAATTAGCAATAGTTGTAGGCACTTAAAGGAGCTCTCATGCTGAAGCTTATCCCAGATTTTACACAATAAACATTTGAATATCAACAGTGTTTTGCAACTTGCAGCACTAATGTATAAACTTCTTCCTTTTGAAACTCCCAAATCCCTCCAAACGTTCGCAATACCCTCTACATAAACATGTAGGGCCTATAGTGGAAAACACCCAGTCAGGGATGTAAGTCTGATTTTTTTATTTCTTTCTTTTTCATCCCTGGAATCTAAAATGAGATCTAGTACCATTAGCTGGTTTAAGCACTTCAGAAGTTCTGTATTTTAACCAACTTTTTCCCCTCCAGCCTCACTTTCCATTTAAAAGACAAAGATGTCAATGAGACATGAGCTTGACTTGGGTATCCTAATATTACATATTTCATGCTACAATGAAAAGGCACTACAAAACCTTTGAAGTGATTCATTAAAATACTGATCTATCCCTCTTATCAGTATGTTCATAGCTTTTTTTTTTTTTAGCTCAGCTAACGAGCTTAAACCATGCTACAACATGAACATGTGGGACAAGGATTCAATTCCCTTCCTTTAAACTCATCTCCAGGTGAGCAGGACTCAGAACAAGGAGGAAAAGCTGGACTTGCTGCTGGAGCCCTCCTAACATCCATGGAGCTGCTGTCATTGGCTTAAAGTCAAGCTTGGCAGTTAATGACAGGCTGAGAGCTTATAACATTAGGTGTATAAATCCACACTGACTGGAGCTGAGGAAAAGGTCTGTCTTTTCAGATAGTGATCAGCCAGATTTGCAGTTGACATGGAATTCCTACTGGCTTTTTTAGATGCCACTTAATTTTGGTATCCTGTTTAAAGGATGACAGCTGATTCAGGAACAAATTACTTCCATGCTCTTGGTGTGAGCCCAAAGTAGATCTTCTCAATACAGTATTTAATTATAAAAGATTCCCCCCCACCACCCTTTTTAACTCCTGTTAGGTAGGTATGCATGTAATCAATTTTACATCTTTGTAGCTGTAGCTGTCCACTAAAAGATGGAACAAAGAAATAAGCCCATGGTGAAATAGCAGGGTGGGAAAAACTTGGAGATCATTTTTTGTTACAGTGTTTGTTTTGTGCTTGAAAGGACTGCGATAAGAAACTCATTGCATTAAGAAAAAATGAAGACATTACTGCCCTGTCCAGCTCTGAAGCATGTTGAAGCAGTTTGCCTATTGAATTTGATACAATGATGTATAGATGAATAAAGTTATCTCTAGTATTGAATGGGACGGTGTCAGTGGGAGGGTAAAAAGGGAGGAACTTGGAATCTGAAAAGAATACTTTTCCCCCCCTCTTTTTAAGAACTTGAAGGTCAGGGTCCAGCTGCCGTAAAAGGCTAGAGGACAAACAAAATGCTGCACAGGCCCAAATAAAGACAACTATAGACACATAGCAGAGGTTTCCTGCTTCAAGTAGCTATTATATTAACCTACACTTTAGGCAAAGAGCATTTTAGGTTTCACACTGATGAAAACATAGGATGAGCAGAAGCATCAATAAAAGTTGCACCTTTAATGAAACAGATGAAACAGGCCAGCAAAGGTAGGAAACAATTTTTTAAAAGAGGAAATTATATTGGTTCTAGTTTTCTTGAAATTAATTATTTTGATTGAGACAAGGCAGTAAACTTGCTTTTCTCTTCTTTACATCCAGCCAGGAACAATTCTAACAGATCTGTTGCCTAGCTCCTTGCAAGGCCTATATCATAAACAGCAAGAAATAAAGAGTCTTGAAATTTGAGGTAGTATATGAAAAATATATACTTGAACTCATTGTTCATTCATCCATGCTTATAAACTGTTAATATTCTGATAAGCTGGCTTTCACATTATGGTCTGGGAAATAAGGGTAAGAATCTTCAGTGAAGCAGTCAGAAGGGTTAATATCCCTGATGAGAGGGGAAAACTGCATTAAAACATCAAGTTGAGCTGCATTTTGTCATTCATGCTCAGTGCTGCTTTTGTTGTCTTGTAATTACTCTAAATTTAAATGTCTCCCCATAAGATGAAAGAATGGCTAGTATTTTTTTTTTTTAAGAATAAAAACTTCTAGCCTGTGTTGTTCAGCAGGGGGGAGGAGGGGGCTGGATAGCTTTGACCGAGTTTGCTTGGCTTTTTTTAAAACAAAAAAGAAACAGCAGAGGTAGAATTGCCTCATGATGTCAGGTTTTTAATGTACATAGGAATAAATTTAATAGCTTCAGATGACCATTAAAAAAAACCAAGCCAATTCACTGAATTACTTGTTTTTCAACACTGGTTGGTTTTAATTACTTGGGGGTTTTCGCTACTTGTGTTTTATATCAGTGACATAGAACTCTAAAAAAATGTTCAAATTAATTTAACTGATTGATTTAGCATATACATTTTGCAATAAAGAGATGTACTGATGCCACATAATTATATAAGCTCTTTCCAACTTAACTTCTAGACCAGGTATTTAATCATGCAAGTTGGCAGAAAGGCAAAAGCAGAAACCAAAAAAAAAAAATCTTCCATTAAAAAAAATATTTTCACCTTCTGACAAAAATGTTTTAAGAAATAAAAGCTGAAAATGAAGGTTGAAGTATAACATGAAAAGAAAAAAAGATGCAACAGTTAAGCCTTAAAACCACTGTTTCCAGGCTAATGTGTGTTGTAGATCATTAGCCGAATGCATTGTCTAATGGGCATAAATGAGAGCCTTCGTTTTGAAGTTCCTCTTTCATCTGCAGTCAAACTTTGAGTTTGATCCAATCTATAAAGATAAATCTAGGGATTAATCTGGAGGTTTAAATGGTTTAGCCAAAGGTTGGTCCAGCTTTATAATAATGACAGCTGATTTGTGTTACTTTCCACTGAGATTTCTTTTTTTTTGGATGACCCCCCTACATATTGCATCTTGCAATTAGGCTGTTGACAACTCTATTATGCTGACAGCAGAGGTAGAGCTACGTGGGGAATTCTACAGCATGTTGTGCTGTAAATGTTACTCACAGATGTCTTAAGAGACAGCAGCTTGTCCCATGTGTTCCTATCTCTGCTGCAGCACATCTCGAGTTGCAGTTGTTCCAGTCAGAATTGGTGGCATGCTGAGCCTAATGCAACTCTTACCAACAACTTTCTGAGATTAGGAGCCTGTCAGGATGATGTCAATGGAGGTTTAAGAAGTGCTTTCTGAAGTTGTTCTGAGTTAATAATTAATGGGTTGATTATTTTACTCCCTTTGATAGTTCTTTTATATTTGGATGCAGCTGGCTGGAAATAACCACAAAGGGAAACTGATTTTATTTGCCATTAATTTTGACTTTACTTAGCAAATTATCCCGTGTCCCACCATCACGTCTTTGCTAATCTGGCTGTGCTGTAATGTGAAGATGAAATCTTTGATTAACAAAACAGATTAATCAGTTTCTAGAGTGTTTTGGGGTAAGATACATGCACATACATCTCCTCCCAAGTAGTTTTCCAGTACATGCTTAGAGATGTGTTAAGTGCTGAAAGCTGTCGAGCAATCAGAATGTTTTTGATGTAGGCTGCATCTTCCTCTTGTAGAAATAAGTGTTTTGCCAAGTAAAGCAGAAGCGTTTTGTCTGCACAAGGTTAAGATTTGGCAGTGCAAACTGGAAAATACAAGTTTAGGGCTCAAGCCTTGTATTTTACACTCAAAAAATCAGCTTTACAAGGGAAATTAATCCAAACTAATTTCCACTATTACTTTCTTGCTATGATAATGCCCACAGATGCTAAATGTTTCCTAGATATATGTCAAGACTATGCCCTACCTTAAATAATTGCTATTTTACATTGATTTATTTTCCAGTACTTGAAATATGTGCATATGTATCCTACCTACGCATTCCAACTCTGGCACAAGAGCAAATTCACACATATATGACCTTACTTTCCTTACAAGGAAAAATGCTGGAAGATTCAGCCCTTTATGAGATCTCTGCACTGCCACAAAAATATAGTTAATTTACTTTGCAAAATAGTTTTGTCAGACTGACCCAGTCTATTAAAATTACTCCATAAAAGAAATTAGGGAAACTGAACCAGAAGGAGAAAAAAAATGCCTCATTCTGGATATTCAGATATTTTGTCACTGTTTGAATATTTCCATCTACAAATTCTAAATCATAGATTAAACTTATATCCTTAAATTAAAAACAAGGTCTTTACAACTTAGGTGAGAAAAAAAAATCTATGCAAGAGATGCATTCAAATGCATTTGTGCTATTTTCATATGAGAAAACTAATAGTTAGGCATACTTTGTAATTACTCACAAATTAAGAATCAAAGCAAAATGTAGTAGTTAACTAAGAGATCTGTTTCTCTCCTGGGTGACCTAGCCAGTGTAAATGAAATCCTATTGAGACAGAACACTTTACTAGTCACATAATGAACAAGCCAGTTTATTGTATTGATTTTTAGAGAACACACATCTCTAAGTGCCATGACTAGACCATACTACCAATTTTCTAGCTATTAGATATTTGCCATTCTGTGAAATAAGTTTGGAGCTCGCAACAAGGACACACTACAAACTTTTGCAGCAAGATCAAGAAATAAAAAAAAGAAACTGTTGCTATCTAGGAGAACACTGCAGCAGGATCCTGTAGATGCAATAAACCTACATTTTGCTCCCCAGTTTGTAACACAGTGTGTGGATTCAGCTGTAGAAATGTGTATCACCTGTTAGCAACTCTGAGAAACTTCAATACCAGCAGAGATATGACTCCCCCCTACCACCAGTGCACATCTCAAACACATTTGAGTGTTTGAACATATTTGTGAACTATGAAGGACACCCTTAAGAGTTAAGAGAAGCTTGACCATCATGTCACAGTTCTCACTGATCATCTGTAATTGAAAAGAGCTTTTACTCTCCCTGCCTTCCCAACCCCAGCTTAAAATTTGTTTTTAGAAGTTGACAGGCGTCAGCAGGGAAGCGGAAGGGACAGCGAGGTTTTAGATTTTTTTTTTAATACATCTGTACCTGTTTAGGCAGATTAAGTCAGGAAAAGATGCTGTTTCAGTCACCCTGAGAATATGATTATTATTTGAGCTGGATTTGATATTTATCAGTAATGTGCAAGTAGGACAAACCTGCTAAATCTTGGTGAGGGAACCGTAAGAGCTTTTTTAACTTAATAACAAACAAACACATACCTCTGCCTGTTTTTATATATATAGATGTGTATTTTTAGCAATAAAACACAAATACATTGAACTGCATTCAAGCATAAGTCATTATCCTCTGCATTCTCTCTTCCATTTAAAAAAGGACAAAGATAACAGAGAATTGTAAGGATTTTTGTTAACGTGCACTCTATAAAACTATCTGATTGAAACAGTATATTCTCCTGAGAAACTTTAAATCTGGTCTTCTGTAAAGCACTCAAATTTTAAGATAACTACAGATAACTGATTTTGAAAGGCAGCATTATGAAAGCAGAGCTTATAATATTTCAGTGCCCGCCGCTGGACCTCACAGCAGCAATTTCTCCGTGACTTGTTACTACTTTAAAATTAAAGTTTGATACTAAGGGAACACTTTAGTGTTTAGTTTACCAGAATGTTACATTTTAGCTCAGTGTTGCATTTTTAAATGCAGAGAAAAATGACTGAAGAAATATTTCTGAACAAATAACTCCATCAGTTCCAAATGCCTGCAGAAAAAGCATGGAATGAGGGTGTCTCTACCTGCACTTCACACTTCTCTAATCTAAATAACAAATATTTTGTGCAAATTTTAAGATAATCTATTTTTAAACTGCAAATAAACATTTCAGCTCACGAAGCACATAACTAAATATAGGACTTTTCTAGTGTTTTTTCTAGGAACATAAAATATCCCCAAGAGCAACATATTTTGAATTATTTAAATAAGTTAATACCTAAAAACAAATAGCCATGTCCCAGGTACAAAATTCTGATCCTCAGCTCCACATAGAAAATATTTGGTTTCTAGTATGAGCAAATATCTTGACAAGTAATTTTATATTAAAAAAAAAAAAGGCAAAGGAATATTTCCTGCTGTGTTAGCTCTGTTTCACTGATGTGGCTAAATAGATTTTTAGCATTCACCACTTCTTAAAGGTACATATAACCAGGGTGATGACAAGATATCTGTGTCACGGCAAATTGGGAAATAATTATTCTGTTCTTTGATTTATTACATCAGTTGTAAAGTATCTAACTGGAACTGGGCACTGCAACCTCTGCACATGTGAATTCCTCTCCTGATGTTATTTGTCTCAGTCTATTCATTTTCAGTTTAATTACTCACGGGCACAAAGACGGACAAAATTTGGACCTCAACTCCCCACTTTACCCCTAAATCTTTATTAGCCTCTGTCTAAAAGGCTTTACCTGTGTAGCAAAGAAAGGAGCAAATTACACAGTTGCTCCAGTGTAATTGTTTTAGATGTTTGGAGCTGGAAATAAAAGCTGTGTTAATAAGTGCACAGCTGAAAGCTTCGCTTTCTATAGCGCCCAGACGCTTGTTTGCATTTGATGAAAATTATTAATACTAACACCAAAATGGTTTGGAAACCATTTATATGGAATACATACCTACCTCTTTGCTTAAAACCAGTGATCCATTAAGGCTTTTCTTGCTTTTTTCCAAGCTGTGAGCATACTGCGTATTTAAGTGTGTGTAAGAGGGAAGGTGGGGGGTAGGTTTAGCTGAATAAAAGATTGCTTGATATCTTGAAGTCCTTTGAAGAGTTTTATAGGCTTATAAAGCCCAGTGTGAATGAATGACATTTTTTCCCTCTTTTACTTTTTACATATGGAAGTTTGTTAACCTGCGTTTCAATTAGGGAATAATTATTAATTATACTAATTACAGGTTTAAGGAAAACCACATACTTTGCAGGAAAAAAAAAAAAAGTTGAGCTTAGGGCTGAAATTGTAGCTGCAGACAGTGATGCTCCAATAAAGGCTGAAGCAACACTTTCATGTGGAGGGTTTTACATAAATGTATACATTTCTTTAACAAAACAATAAAGCACTAAAGCAACCTTTTATAAGAAAAATGCACTGGGAATATATATCAAATAAATTATTTCAGACAACCCTGGGCTTTTTTCACCAAGAGTAATAACCGTTTACTTTGTTTTAAAACTAAAAGTCCACTGAATTCATTGCAATCCATATACAAAAAAAAACCAAAGCTGTCTTATTTGCTCATTTAACTATCTACACCAAAAAAAAAAACAAGCACAAATTGCAAGTTACCAAGTGCTAGAAATTATAACAATTTGTTCTGACAAAAGAAAGCACTGCGTACATTATTTAAGCTCGCAATCATACCCTGAAAAGTCAGAAAACTTAGATCTAATGCTGTAATTTTGTCCTGAGCAACCGCCTTAATTATATTTCTCCTGACAATCTTTAAATTCCAAACAGAGGAATCCTTAAGATGAAGTCTTTCTATTTTTTAATATCCTTTTTTTTTAATATGCTCTGTCAATTATACTTCCAAATAAACTTTTCAGAATCTTCTTACCCTAGATATCGCTTCTCCCTGGGAAAAGACACCCTTGATGTTTTAAGAAATGTAGGTGAATTTGAAGCTGTTTATTTACATTTTTTGTAAATATACAAAGTAACAAAACCTGTCACTTATTAGATATCTGTTAGATTTTAATCGAGTGTCATTTTTAACTAAGGATAGAAAGTAGCATGACTAAAGATCATGATTTTAAAAGCTTAAACTGCCATTACTGCTCATTCACGTTTACATAGGTGATTGAATTTTCAGGTGATTTCAAAATATAAAATATTAAAGATATAAAAACACTGTTGCTATTAAAAAAGAAAATCTCCACCCAATTTTTTCTGGTTTTCACAGCAGTTTTCCATTGTCTCCTGCATTTAGTTAAGCAAGTGTTTTAAAGCACTGAAAACTGTTTCCATCACATTATTACACAGCAATTGAGACATATTTGCATAATGAAAAATAATTAGGTAGATAATATCAATAAGTATGATTAAAATCATCTATTTGGGGGGAGCTTAGTGGGAAGATGTAACGAATATTTATAAATTACCATTGTAAAATTAATAATGTTAAACATTTTTTAAAATAGCATGCAAAGCAGACAGCAATTGTTTTATTTTAAACCTCTTTTTATAATGTTGCTGCATTTTCCACAATTAACTGGAAACTTAATCCATCAAAAGTACACACAATTAAATCAACTATACAGAGATGAAATTACTTTTCATATTTCTCTTCCCATGCAGAGACAGAATTCCAAAATTAAAGTAAATTAACTAGATTATTGAAATCCACTTGCAATCCTGATTTTAGACTTAAACAATGTTTTAACAAATACTTAGACAATTACTGTTTATATGGGAAACAGAAAACTGCCTGCAGTTTTAGATGAACCCAACTCCAGTAAATAACTGGAGCTGGAATCATACTTAATTACTGTAGTCAACAACATTCATTATTGAAGGCAGCATAGAGCTTATATTAAAGTATACCATTATATATTTACATATTTGTTATTTGCCCATTTTTCCTAGTAAGATAAATTAGAAAAGATGAAAAATGTATAGGATCCTTAATATGCTAGTCCTAGAAAATGCAAGTATTAATCAGTTTGGCAAACTTAGACGCAAAAATCCTTTCCAACAAAACAAAAATATTCATTAGGTCCCTGTCCTGCAATCTGACCAAAATCTTTCTAACAGTGCCCCTGAATTCAGCAGGGCTCAGACCAGGATCCCCAACAGGCTCACAGAATTTCTTTATTTTGATTTGAGCTACTCTCAAACTGAAGAACTACAGCAGCTTGACTTTCTGCCACAATTACTTGAATTTTCAGACAGCAGCTGCATTTTTTTTTTCCTTTTATAATCTATTTTAGGATTAATAATAATAATTGCTCTCACAGCCTGAGCATCACTGACATTAAACAGCATGAGAAGATGTGCCTGCTCCCAGGGTTAGAGTCCTACTTTTCATTGTACATTAAGGCTCTGTAGGGAGCAATCTCTGGGAGGCTGCCCTTACAGAAACACCCTTTTGAGTAGTTTTGGGCACATTGTGGCTTCTTTCCTCCTTGTCCCTCTGCAGAAATATTGGTGCCCAGGGAGCTTTCCCCAAAAATACACAACATCAACCTGCACATAGAGGTCCCTGCTGGCTTTAGCCCAGGGTGCAACTCCCTCCTACTCGACAGCAGCACAGAAATAGTTGCAACCCAAAAAAAAAAAACCCACAAAATGTGACAGGTCTGGACAAGCAGCTGGTGCACACATCACACCAGGGCTGTGACATGCAGTAGCTCTCAGGGCAGCAAGGCAGACTACAATAAAAGCAGACAGCTGAAAAACAGCCAGCAGCAACTTTGGGCATGGACCTGTCAAAGATTCGCTCGCTGAGGCTCCTTGGTGAGCCCCAGAAATGTTGTGGCTTCTTTGTTGGGGGGTCTGCAAAACCTCCTGGGGGCATCAGGGAGTGCAGAGGACCCATAAGGTGTCCAGTGGTATAAAGCAGTCATGTTTTCTTACAAAATGTAACTTAAATGCCAGAGGAAAGAAGAAATGGCCCAAGTCTCCAGAAAACACTTCACACCTCTAATTTCCACTTCAGGCCCTTTAACAACTTTCAAACCCTTTTTGCATTAAGCCTGTTTTGTAGCAATTCCCAGAAAATTCAGGCTTTACTTGCAACACAGAAAACACTTCTACATCCTCTAGCTATAAAATTCCCCACATGGAGAGGGGATCACTCAGCCCTGGGCAAAAAGCTTGAATAGCCCTAAATTCTACCTGCCTGAGCAAGGATCTGCTTCCCACCTTTGCAAAGAGACACAACAATTCAGAGACACTGCTCAGAGCACACCCAAAGCAAAGCAACTGTGGCCCTACAAGCTGCTCTCAGATTGGGGAGGTAGATTTTCCTTTCCAGCTGCCTTATATGAATAATGTAGATTTCACCACACAAGGGGAACTGACAGTGATCAATATGTCCAAAAGATTGTATTAATAACACAACAATTCACAACCACCATGGGCTGGAGGAGAAACAGAACAGAAGCAGGTCACACCAAGGCTTACTCAAGCCCTGCACTTCTCTGTGTTCAGGCATAACTCCTCTGAAATCAATGGGAATTTGCTTGAGTAAGGATGATAACCCTGGAGTTAAAATATCCATTGCTTCACTACAGACCATTTCAAGGACTAGGTCTGATTATTCTTCCTCAGCAATGGGGAAAGCTATGCTCTCACATTTCAAAATCAGGGGTGGGCTGAGAGGGCTGCCAAGTCTCCTCCAGCATCATGGCACCTCATTGTTAATAGTCTTCAGAAGCCCCTTATTTCCATTTACATGAGTTCATTAGGATTACACAGGTGACTGATGTTCTATGCTAAGTGTCTCCGTGATTGCACAAAGTGCCATATTAACAAAAATCAAAATAAAAATGGTTTGTCAAACACCACACAAAATGCTGCCGAGCGCTTCACGGGCAACTGTTTTAGCCTCCATATGCCTGCACACTATGAGTCAATCTTTAATTACATGATCATATAGAAAACTCCAGCCTCAGTGGCAGGGGCTCTGCAACATTACAAGCAACAAAACCCAAGGGAAGGAGCACACAGGGCTGCTGCTTCCCACTGCTTCCACACCACTAACGCTGCACCAGCACCTCCCTGATCTCAATTCTTGTTATTCTCAAGTTTCCACTAGAAGAGAGGGGTTGTTTCAAGACTTCAAAATGCAAAAGCAGCAAAAATTTATCTTTACATCAGCAAAGCCCAGCTGCCTTTGAATTTTGAGTCAGGCCCATCCTGAACATTTTCTAGCTGGATTACTGCTGTCCTCCTTTCTCCTTTTCTCCCAGCCATGTGAGGAACATGAAGTCTGACTCTATAAACAGCGCCCACTTGCAGTCTGTCCTACAAAGCCCCCAATTTTCTAAAATCCAGAGGCAAAATACTTAAAGAAAACAGTAATAGCAGTAGAAACCAGAAATAAAAAGAGTAGATGAAAACCATGGGGTTGGGTACATGTCAAGGACGTTTCTCCTGTATTTCACAACCCTCACAAGCAGCATGTGCCAAGACAGTCCCAGGCTGCAGCCAGGACCCCCAATCTCAGGAACAGAGCAGCCCCAGGGGGACCAAGAGGGTCACAGCAGGCAGAGGAGGCTCATCCCACCAGCAACCTGTCACTACAGCTCCCCAAAAAACTTCATGTTAGGGCTACAGGCCCTTTCCCTTCCCTCCTGTGACTCTTCAGGCCTAAAGCCTGCTGCTGTTTTCCCAAGGCAATGACCAAAGCATCCCAGGTAACCAATTTTACCAGGAAAACAGAGCAGAGAAGTTAAAGCAGTCTATACATTGCATTCCATACACTTTATTATACATTGCATGCCATACACTTTATTTTTAACACTGTGTGTGTTCAATACACACAGAGCCAGGCAAAACACCAATTCAACAGATTAATCCCTGATCCCAACACATAAGCCTAAATGCATCTTTAGTCCTAGAAGCAGTCCTACCTACTTCAAAAAATTTTAAAAATTAGGTCAGATTAAGCTTTAAACTTTGCCTTTTTTTTTTCCCCTTCACATAATTTTCTGCTTGATTCCCGAGGTGGGGTTTGGAGAATTTTGCACACTAGGCACTTGTGTGGCAGGCAGAGCCTCAGGTGGATTTCTGGACAAGGGAATAATATAATATGCTGGAGCCTGCTCGGTGCCCTCTCCATGCACAATAGCCCTGAGTGGCAGCGCGTGGTAAGCGGATGAAGCAGGAAGACGTGCATGATCTGATGAGCTTGGCTAAGCTGGGGGAGTCTCCTCTACTCTGCTAAATTAAAAACCTCCCTGCAATTTCAGTCCTAATCACCCCCTCTGATGCTGTAATTGATGATGGTCAGTTAACTCCTTCACTCCCGAGGCCGTTTATCAGAACCCAGAGAACTGTGCACCAGCCAGTGCTTCGTGACTTCAATCAGTTCAGTTTAATGGGGGTTTCTGGAAATGTTAGGGATTTGTAAGTGATATGAAGAATATGGGAAGTTGCAGCATAAATATTTCGTGGCAGGCCTTTGGATACTTCAGATCCATAATGCCCCACTCCCAAGTGGTACAAGCTGTCTTTAAGCCTGGTTTGTGGCACTGAGACATACATTGGCTTCTCTGCCACTCTCCTCCCTGTGGCTGGCACAGGCAAGGAGCCAGCAGCATTATTACACCCTTGCACCTCCCAGCTGGCAAAATGGCCCTTTGCAGCCTTTACCAGTTGGTGCAAGCTGCTCTAACTTGTGTTGAGAAACCAAACCAGAAAAGAAAGTCCTATTTGCATTTTCAGCCTGATTCCAGACACAGCCCCTGTATGCTCCACACACAGGCTTTACTGTTGGCTCCTACACAACGTGCTCCAAACTTAATAACAAAGGTGTGACTGGAGCTGTTAAAAGGATCCTGGAGATAAATAATATCTTTCCATTCCACCTCCTATTTATGAAAGTTTTTAGGGAATTGTCTGTACAGTGCATTGTTCTCTTGCAGAATTCTTTTAAGTCTGTTTCACGCCAAGAAGGAGGAAAAAAAATCTATAAGATGTGATATATGTTTATACACTGCTGAATAAGAGGCTTTGCAGCATTGGGAAATCTATAGCATGAATTATTCTAACTGATTTATAATAGACAGTGATGCCTTAAGGACTCTATTCTGACTATTGTGCTTTCATGACAGGGTTGATGTACTACCTGCACCGTGCTCTGTAACTAGAGCATCCAAAGCAGATACCCATATACCTGCTTTAGAATTACTGCCTATTACTGCACTTTAGAAAAGGGCAAGAAGCTTGCCCTTGTTATATTTTTAAGGTTATAACTTTTAAGGTTGTGTCTCAAAAGACTCAGATCTCAATACAACTGATATTTCATATAATTCCAGGATCAACATCCAGTCATCGACCCTAGATTTTTAAACCTCTCCTTCCGTATTAAAAAGGCAGAGTCTGTTCTTTTATTTCTGTTGTGTTGCTTTGCTTTCTTTTCTGCATGGGGAATAAGCTACAGAGTCTGGGTAGTGTGAACCTACTTAGTTTGCAAACCCCAGCACTGCAATTCTGCGATTAGGAAACCAACTGGCTCAGGAGACACTTGGGTATCAAGAGTTGAGCCAGCTCCAAGAGGCCAAGGCAGAAACCCCTCTTTGTGGCCCAAGCAGCAGTTCAAAGCTGCCCTCAGAAGATTTCAAGACTACTTTAGCCAGTGATTAACACCTGACAGGTGGTTGATGGGAAGAAAATGGCTTGAACTGATAGACCTTTCCACCCAAGGCATTCCTTGTTACCTGCCTGCAGAGGACAGATCAAAGCATTGATTCTAGACACTCATTCCTACTCAGATCACTGATCCGTCTTGTGAAGAGTGCAACATTCTCATAACACTTCATCAGTGGCCAACATTAAAAAGAAAAAAATACAACTCCTCACTTTTCTGGATGCATGAGGACAGTCCTGGCTGGTTTCCAGCAGCCTTTGGTCAAGTCCAACACTAAAGTAACTGATGACATATCAAGAGGCAAGAAAATAGTCTTATTAGAGTCCATTTTGAAGAAATAATATCTCAGGCCCCCAAAGTAACCATATCATCCCTATCCCAATACCGCCTGCACTGTTTGACTAATGCAGCGCAATCCCAAAGTTCATATTAAATGAGGACACGACAATTCAGTCTCTTAAGATCCAACTAAACAAGTGGCCCTGAAGTTCTTCCAGCACAACCAGGATCCACATGGCACTGAAAGGTGGAGTGTCTGCCAGGCAGTAAATGAATTTAATTAGGCACTGGAGTGCTGGTCTCATATGGCTGCAACTGTTGAGTGTAGGTGTGTGTGCACGTGCGCTCTTGACATATTAGCAGAACTCAGCCCAACTGCAAGAGAATCCACTGATTTCTCCTGCAGCAATTAAGCCAAGCAGACCACCCTGACCATGCCAATAGGACATCCACTGGACTGGACTTGTGGGGAAACCACTGTAAGGTTGAATGGGAACACACAGAAAGACACCTGCAGGAAAACCCCTGAGTTCCAATTTCTATAGGACCTGGATACATAAGTATACAACTCCTATACAACTTAAATGTTTTCTTCACTTGGAAGCCATTAAAGACAGTAGAGAATTGAGCCTGGTAATGAAAAAAATAAATAAAGAGCATTTAAAACATCTGAAGATTAGGCTGTCCCTTCTACAGGGTAAATTTGATAGCTTTGCTCAGAGAAAAAGCATGAAAGGAAATACACCAAAGACATTTAGGAAACTATTCCATTTACTGGGTCAGATACCTAGGTGCAGCTGTGCTTCCATATCCAAATGACAGGCAAACTACTACAACTCCATGCAGTCTGAATGGTAATTTAGTCACTTTTCATATGTGCTTTTATATATATATATATATAATATATATATACACACACATATATTACTGACAAGCTCTCTGGACCTATTCAGGCACTAATCCCAACACAGCCAAAACCAGAACTTCTGCAGCTTGGGGCAAGGGAGGCAGGGGCCACAAACCAAATTAATTGGCCAGTGGGGATTTCCCTTAGAGGAGCAAGCAGACTTAGGGAACACAGAGCTGACACCTTCCTCCATTTGCCTTTTGCAGCCTGTGACAGGAACGAGTCTTAAGTGACAGGCAGGACACACAGGCCATATGGATACAACACTCTGTGTTACAGCTTCCAAGGGCCAGCACAGGTCCTAAAAGGACAACAGGAAGCCACCATAACCTGGTGCAGCCCATCATCACACACCTGAGGTTTTCCCCCACGAATGATTTTACAAGATGGAGAGACAGCCCCACGTTATCTTTGACCTCATTCCCAGGCAGTACTTGGGGAGAACACCAAATGAGGGACTCCATCTATTCTGCTGGCCTTTGCTGGCCTTCTATTCCCACTTTCTTATTTTTAACAGTTTCATTGTAAATGAGTAAAGCATTAGAACATTAGCTTATATTGTACTGCAAAGCCTATTCCAGTAAACCTGTCAAAATTGGCATCATTAATAATAATACTTAGCACTTACATACTGCTTTACATTTTCAGAGCACCGTAGACATTAACTTAATTAACAAGTGACAGTTTCACAAGTAGAAGCTCTCCTTGCAGCAGCAGCCTGTGTGCCTGAATTTCTCACAAAATCTCAAACTCTGCATTAATCCACTTGTCTTTCATCTTTCTGAAAAGATTATCTTCCTTTTTATTCGCCTACTTTAGATATACACACACGCTTTTAAAAACCAAGCTATTAAAAATATTCAGGTGGAAGAACACTGACTTAACACAAGCTAATTAGAAAATCCACATTACCCTACTTTTCAGCCTAAATTACTCAAAAATCAGAGCTCTATAAAGCACATGTCTGAACAGAATAGGGCTCTAAATTGGTGTAAAGTGTACTTAATATTGATTGCTCTGCAATTTCCAAAACTGTTCAGAAATAGAGAGAGACATCATTAGGTTTTATTTGAATTTTTCCTTCAGGTTTAAAAAGAAAGATGGCAAAAAATCAATACAGCTACAGAAGTAAAGTAAGTGAAACCCTGTCTCTGGCAATTTGCAGGGCAAATTCACTGGGGAGATCAGCCCTTCTTAGGGCCACATTTCTGAGGTCTGCAGAGCCATTACTGATTTCCAAAGCTGAAGTTCAGACACGATTGTGTCACATCTGCCTTGTTTTCTACTTGTAGCCCACCAAGGAAACCCAGCACCCAAAGGACACCGTTGTACCAGACTGAAATCCCTGCTTGGCCCACTAACGAGGGGAGGGCCTTACTCACTCTGCCCTTCATCACAAAGCTTCAGTTTACAAAGGCAAAGGGAGAACTTGATCACCTTCCACAAAAAAACCGTTTCCTGAGGCCCTTATGAACACGATAGCCCACAAGCTGTGTGGGTGGCAGATGCACTCCCTGTCAGGGTGAGCCACACAGCTCAGTGTCACAGGGCCACCACAGACACCACCACGGCCACAAGAGCAGGCCAAGCAGAAAACACAACCCAAAGACTTGCGCAAGAGGACAAATAATTGTTCACCTTGAAAACACAGAGGTTGTTGCCTCTGCCCCACCAGGGCCACCAACAACCCTGTCTCCAACAGGTGGGTGCCAGCTTTAACCCCCCACCAGTGCTCACTAAAGCACTTTGCACAACCAAAAATGAGTATCTCGAGGGCAGGAGCACCCAGAGCTGCTGCTAGCTTTGGGAAAGCACTCAGCACCCCCAGCCTGCCCAGCCCAACAACAACCCCAGCACCTTCAGCCCCTCACACAACCAAGAGGTACAAAAAGTCTTTGTAGACTCTGAGTTACTCACATTTGGTGCATCTCTCCATGGAGGAACCCAGGCCTTGCAGGAAGGGCTGCTCTGAACTGCTCATAGTTCCTCCTTTTGGAGACTTCTGGGAGCAGTGAGCAGCCCCAACAAGCTCCTGCTGCAACCCCACAGATCTCCACACTCATGAGGGAGCACCACAATCCCTCCTCCAGCAGCCAAACTCTCCTGGCACTCACTTAATCTCCTTTATGGCTGGCCAGGGTGGGGTCACAGCTAAAAACCTGCAATCCCACCCACATGGCAGCTGAGGGAGCAGGAAGGGGTGTTCCCAATTGCTGTTGGCCCCACCACACTGCATCATCTTGATGTGGACACTCCCAGCTCCTGGAGTCAAGAGGTCTATGTGTTTATAGTTCATGCCTTTGGTGGTTGCTTGAAAAAATACGTTTCTCTCCAAAAACATGCAGGTGCTACCAGAGGGGAAAAAAAAAAAAAAAAAAAAAGGCATTAGAAGTGCCTTTTCATTTTTTCCACACCCAAATCCCAGTGTGGGGTCATTTCCCCTTCCCACAACGTGCCCAGGCTGTGCCCCCATGTGATTGAAAAGCAACTTCTCCATACAGCACAACTGCTCTGTGGAATTAGCCATGACAGGGATGTTAATTTTTAGCATGATATTCACATTGGGAAGTGGTGTTGCTTTTCAGCCTCCTCTTGTGTAAAAGGTGGCACTGTCCTGCATCTGCTCCAAGGGTGACAGGCAGGAGCTCAATAGCACCAGGGAAATTGCTGTGAACTTTTACAGTGCTACTTCCCAGACAAACTCTGAGCTGATGAAAATCAGCACTGTTCCACAAAAAGTGATGGAAACAGCAATACAAGGTGTCTCTTCAAACATATCTGTTGCTTAAAGAGTGTGTTATTATACTTAAATGTCTGCTAAATTAATTGTTCTAGATCCAAAGGCAGGTTATGCTGTTGTTTGGCTGCAGTATGTTTATGCACACAGAAAAGCAAACTTATTCATCTGAGGCAAGGGATTCCAAACCAACCTGAACTACCACACCAGTGCACAGAGCTAGCAATAATTCAGAATTTCCCTTTCTCTCGTAGCTCAAACACTGGCGACACTCCTATCAGAGCATTAAATATCTGCTGTAAGCCTCTGTTTAGCAGGAAGATTACATCCCCCAGATTTCACAGTTCAAAAGTTTATACTGTCCTGAGCTATTTATAGACTGCTGACACTGACTCTTCTTCAGTGCAGATATCCTGGGGAAAAATAATAATAATAATAATAAGTTTGAGCTAGTTTGAAAAAGGTTTTCAAAGAGTTGTTTTCTGATTAACTCTCAGTTCTGCATGAGAAACTTGTCTTTGCTGGCTTGGGGTTTGTCATTAAGTATTCTTCTGACCTTCCATTAAATTTGACACTTTGAAAAGAAAGTTAAAATTTAGAAGTGGATAATCAATACTAAAAATCAACATATCCTTTGCTTTTAGTTAATCATTTACTCAGAAGGAACAGGAATAGCTTTTGGGAAAGAAAAAACAAATTAAGGAATCCACAGGTTAAAAATTATTTTTGCTGTAACAGAGCCATCATTAATAGAATGACCACTTCATCCTGTACATCCATATCTTTAGTTTTCACTTCCCATTGTCCACCTTTTCTCTAGGTTTTATAGCACATAAATCCCTCAAACTCTCTCTTGATACAGAACTGCTTTCAAAACCAAAAATAGAAATTTTTATGTCATCTCCATATATCCAGTTCCAGAGAGATAAGACTCAGACCTTGGTCTAATCCCATTTATACAGATCAAAATCAGAATTCATTCCACTGGAGTGAGCAGTGTGGCACTGCTGAAAACCTGCCCTGCTTCTCACTTTTGGCAGTTCCGTGTGTGATGCTTTTAGCACATCTCTGAGCCAACTGATTTGAATGTGTTCTTTAATTAGAGCTCTGTTTTAAAAATCAGGTGGCACTCATGCTTGTGATGCTCTCTGCCCTGCCAGTGCTCCCAGGTCAATGTCCTTCACACCCAGCCTGACCCTGCCCTGATCTGGGGCTGGCAGTATCACACTGATTTGCCTTTTCATTCCTCAGTGCAAATTATCAGGTTCCTATTTTGTGGTTGTACTGAAAAGGGAAGAGGTAGAGAGAGGGAAAAGTTTTGTAACCAATCAAATTCTTCCAGGGATGGTGATCCCACCATTTCCCTGAGCAGCCTATTCCAGTGCTTAGCAACTCTTGCAGGGAATAAATTTTTCCTAATATCCAACCTAAACCTCCCCTGGTGCAACTTGAGACTATTTCCTCTTTTCCTGTCAGTTCTTACTTGGGAGATGAGACCAACTCCCACCTGGCTACACCTTCCTGTCAGGATTATTGTGTGATTTCTTCTGTGCAAACCTCAAAGCATTTCTCAATATCAATACTTGCTCTAGTTACATGTAACCATCTTTCAACTTCCAGAAATATATTCAGGAGTGATATTAAATATTTCATAAAACTGTAGCAAAGAGCTGCTTGTAGACTTTGGGTGACCTGCTGCTTATTCTGAGGTGAGAGGAAGTGCTTCAAGGGTGTATTAATTTCAAAATAATTTTAAAGAAGTCTTGTGTTTGTTGGATATCTGCTTTGCCCAGCTGAAAATCAAGGCCAGGATGACTCGGTCATTATACTATAACTTGAATTCACTATCCTCCCTGCATACAACACACACAGCATGATTCAAGGTTAAGCATAGAATATCAAAAGACTCAGAGCATGGACAATTTTAATGGTAAAGGAACCTTGACTTTTACTGATTATATTAGTTCAACTAAAATTGACCTTCAATATATGAAGATTTCACTTTCACAAATACATGGTATGACTGATGCCTTTTATTAGGCTTACAAAAAATTAATCAGAACTGAAGCTTTCAAGGCCACAATCTCTTTTTTCAGTTCAAATTACAGATAACGGAAGGAGAGACATGGTTAGGAGATCTTAAAAGCTAAACTGATCTTTTTTGTTTGTTTGTTTCATAATAAAAGGCAATAGCATTGCTATTTATCAGGTCCTGCAAGCTGGCATTGCTGCTAAATAACAACAGGCCACTTCCCAGCATTATCTCCAGAGTTGTTGCTTGTGCATATTTATCCAGTTAATGGGATGGATTTATTACAAGTGTTGGATAATTTGGACCCAGCCTACACTGATGTATTTTATGGCATGTGGTCAACCCAGCTATTATGGCCTGGGTCTGCAACTGCTCTGTAAACTGGAGCATGCAGTCATTAAAATGAATGAGCACAAGTGTTTGCTATGCTGGTTTTAATTATATGTTTATCTCTTTTCTCTTTTAAACTTCCATTTTATTTATACCACATGTGGTGACATATGGGCTGTAGATGTCATCTTAGGGGGTTTAGGAAAACCATAGGCAAGCAGCTTCCCTTATTTAGGAGGGTTTAACTCACCTCCTTAACAGCAATTATAGGGTTATATATCTTAATTTAGATACATATTCCTGATTTTTAGTGAAGTCCAGTATCCAGAGATTAAGGGAAAAGAGCAAATCTTCATCATGTGGAACATTGTTTTTGAGAGGGAATGTTTTAATGCTCATAGAATCATGGAATTCTTTGGGTTGGAAAAGACCTCTAAGATCATCAACTTCAATCATCACAGGTCAAGCACAGGTTTATTATAGATGTTTGTATTATGACTTGGACATTTGGTGAAGAAGTTTCCTTAGTAACCTATACAGAAAGAAAATCCTGGACAATGAAACTCATCAACTATTAGTATAACATATAATAGTTTTAAATTGTAGTTTAAAGCACAAATAAATGGTGCTTTCATGGCTCAGTATTGTTTTCTGGAAGTTAAGCCATGTGGATAAATATAATTTCCTTTTACATTCATGAAAATTAGTGTGAAAATGTAGTACAGGTGTTGGAGGACATCTCTGATGGCACAATTCCACCAAAGGAATGCACTGAAGACACACAGATTCCATGTTATGGTGCAAGCAATCCAGAGGAATGAACCTGCTCTGCAGGACATTGACATCCTGTTAGGTCTGTGATTTATATCATTAAAATCTTTTGACATACTAGTTGGCTTACGGGTTTACTCTTCATGTGATTTTATTGGTGGAAATGGGCCAGGAAAACCAAAAGGGGAATGGAAAGCTCACTTTCAGAGAGTTGTACAGCCTGGAAATTTGCTTCCTAGGAATGTTAATGTCAGCACACAGTCATCTTAGCTCTTATAAAAATCAGACCTTGTTTTAAGCCTTATAGCTCCTTTGGACAATGAGGAGTCAAAGAGAGTAATGTCCAGATGTGTGAAAATTAGCAAACACATTACTTTCTTCATTGGGTGAGCCATCTATTCCCCACATTGGCTCAAGGCCTGTATCTTTCACATGACAGAATGTGAACAATTTATGCATTTAGCTAAATCTGCTTAACCTGGGTCAAACTACACCCATGTTGGAGCTCTGCCATCATAAGCGAAAAAGAATTATAGATCTGATGGTACATGTTCTGATGAAGGAGAAACAGTGACACTGGGCTGATCAACAGTTTAACTATGACACAAGAGGCTCCCTCTGAGGACAGGATCAGGTCTATTGAAATGATCAATTTAAGTTTCAAATTATACTTTTAATTATTTAAAATAGAACGTCAGCAGAGCTAGGGAAAAAAAAAAATCCCTTTGTGTCGAGCAGTAATTACATCTGACTTTTCCACCAAAATCTCTAAGTGCTGTAGAACTGCATTAAAATTGCTTAAATGTAGAAGGTTCTTTCTTTTTCATAGTTCAGATTGTGCACTGAACTAGATAGCTTTGTTAGCAGGGCACACGGCTCCTCGTTCCTGGAACCCTGCTTGAACTCTTTGCTTAAATGAATACACTGGTTTTGCTCAGTCATTAGTAGGCACTTACTCATATCAAAATGCACTGCATTTAATTCAGGACAGTTGGCAGCCTCTGCATGAGTGAGACTCCAAAATGAGCCAGCATATGAAGGAGGGGAATGTCTTCAGCTTAGAGCTGGGGTTACCTCTAGGGCAAGGAGGGGATTTTCTCACTCCAGCTGTCTGCTCCGGGACTGGTATTCAGTGCCTGGTACTCCGAGACCTGCAATCTTGGTGAGGGAAGGGAGGGGGGGAAATACAGAAAAAAGTAAATAGACACTCAAATGCCCACTAGGAGAAAAGAAAATTGTAAATAACACACACGTAAAAAAAAATCAGAAATATACCTGCTCATGCATCAATCACCTCCATTTCAGACGTGGTGCCAAACAGAGAGGATGAATGAGGGTTCAGCTCAGTTAGGGAGAGTGCAAATATCAACAGCACTAAAGCTACTTTTCAGGTTAGCATAATCTTCTGTCTGCAAACACTGTGTGGTTTATCTGATTTTTTTTTTTTTTGTTGGACAGCTGTGATCTTCTCCTTTCAAAACCTTGTCACTGCCGTTCAGCAGAAATGTAAGTGATATGATTAAGGAACATGGCATCTTGTATAATCGGTCGTAATCATTATCTAGGGGTTTCAGTAACATGACACATGCACAGCAACAGCAGCATCTGCTATGGACTGACAGATATCTCAAGCTCAGGATGATGGAAGCGCACTGAGGGATTTGTAAACTTGTCTTGGCTAATGCCACTACCCTGATGTGAACCTGTTGTTGGCTATGCTGCTTAAAGGCCAAAGATTAAAAGTGTTTTATAAAGTTCATTCTGTGTCTCATGAATCTCCATCTCTGGCTGGTGTGGGATGTGTTACCTTGGCAGACCTTTCCCACTTTCACTGATAGGATGGCACTTTTGGAAGTAGCTGCAAAGAGCAGAACTCTATTTTTGTAGCGTTTCCTCACCATACACAGGGTTGGTCTTTTACAAACACTCAGCACTGGATTAACTGTGTTTCTAGAGTAGTCAACAAAGTTGAATTGTGTAGTATATGCTCTGTAGTTTATAAACACGAGGGGACAGATTCCCAACCGCAGGGACACGTGACTGTGACTCGCGTGAGTGCCGCGGTGACTTTGTGCTGGCTGAGCAGCTCCACACGCTCCATCCCAGCTGAAGACCACAGACCATGATCCTGGGGACAGCAGCCACTCTCTGGAGGCTTTCAGAGGGAGATCTGAAGTCCGTTTCTTCCTGAGCCTGCAGAAACTAAAATCCAATCCCTCCTTTCTGCATGTGTCCCCCAACCACTGCGCTGTGAAAGGTCTGGGAGAAGTGGAGATGAGAGCTGTTTTCCATGCCTCCTTGTTGTAAGAGTCACTGGAAGGCAAATGGCAGTGAGCCAGAAGGAGAACAAGCAAATGAGAATCCTGCCAGAAATGGGATACATGCTTTTTTTTTTTTCCCCTCATGTTTTTGGATTTGGCAAAATTTAGAACAGCTGTAGACTGCATTAATTTGCTCTGAGGTCTGAGTGATTGCCAAGGCCGTGGTTGGGGACATCACTTTTGCACACCAACTGTGGAAATTCATCATTTCTCCATGTCAACATCAGAGGATTAAGACTTGGGCACTGTTCCTTTATTGTGACTCCAACATTTTGGTCGCTTCTAGACAGGATCTTGTACTCAGCCTGCTCCATTCAACTTTTTGTGAACATTACTACAGCTGTACTCCTGGTAGTAACAAGCTACCAGCCTGAAGTCAGGTTTGTGCTGCAGTGAATCAAAACCCATTTTTATGCAAACACAGCAGTTTATGAAGATAAAGTCCATCTAGACAGGCTGCTGTAATAGTATCATTTATTTTCATGTGCCATACGTCTCAGTTCCAGGGGTCTCAGTACGCAACATTCACAATTTACATATCCTGAGTAACATTTAGGATTATTCACAGTTATAAATAATGGGTGTATTGAAAAAAATGGACAATCTTTAAACAGGTTAAATGCTTGTCAGCATATTATATACGGTATATATTCATTTTACTCCTGAGCAGAACTGCAGATCATGTTCCATCAAACCACGTTAACTAAGAATAACACAACTAATTTTTCCAAATGTATTTATCCCACTTTACTTACCTCAGGTTTTATGGATAAGTATTTTTCATAAAGTTTTAGAACATTGTGATTCTGATTTTGTTACTCTCATCATGTAGGACTTTATTCCCCAGATTTTCTCCTTAGGTCAGCTTTTTTGATTATGGGATGGGCTATGCTGATTTATAGCATTTGAGAATCTGGACCATTGAGTTCAAGAGGATAACTAATACAGTCAGGAGATCAAGTTCAGCGATGGCATCAGAATCTGATTCTTCTTGTGTTCGGGAACAAAGGACTGATAACTGATGAAAGGACAGGCAATTAGTTAACCACATTTATTAAGAAGACAAATACAGAATGCAAATGCATTTGCCTCTTTGAGGTTCCCTCTGCTATTGCCTCATGGAACAAAAAAAAATCATTTTCCTTTATTCTCAAATACAAACATATTGAATGATTATTGCCTAATTGCCAGATGACTCTTCCCTCTTGCTTTCTTTCAGGTCAAGGTTTGAAAGAAAAATATGTGTATAGATAAAACAGGCACAAATCAGATGTAAAAATCCACCTGCTCCATTTATTAATACAACTCTGCATGTGAAAATACAGAGTCAGGAATTAGGTAGCATATGAAAGTACAGCTATATAAATTGAAAAAGAATTTTGAATAGCAATGCATTTGGGAATACGAAACAGGGTGAGATTAAACATAATGCAATAAAAGGTAGAGAAAACAATTTGACACAACATGGCAGCGATCAGAATTTCAGCTCTTAAAAACTGCATTTTTACTGAAGACTTTGCCACAGGTGAAGTCAGGATGGCTGCTCCCACCTTGTGCACGGGCACAGGCAGGTGTTCCTGCCTCCTCTTTGCCTCTGAGACAAACACCTGCTAATATTAGCCACCTCCTCCCCGTCGCCACCAGAAGGAGCTTAGCAGATGATATTTTCATTGGATTGTACAATAATGTGAAGTCTTCTCTAATCTTATTTGGCACATTACCCATTGGATTTATGGAAATCCTCGGTGAGCTCTGACCCGGAGGTGTGGCGGCCGCATAAACTCTGCGCGTGAGCGGTGTTGCCGTGGTCACGAGGAGTGCCCTGGGCTTTACCTACTGCTGAAGTTTTTGGCCAGGCTGACAAGTAACCCTTAAATCCAAAGGGAATGGAGTATAAAAATCAGTCTTCCAAACACACAGTGCTTCGGCTGATTAGCATGGAGAAAAAGGAATTAATAATGAGGAGAAAAAAAAGATAGCCAGAAACTACAAACACCAGGGAGCCCATTTCAGCGTTGCTTGAAAATAAAGCAACAATAGCAAGACTAGTCGTCTCATTAAATAATAATTTGTTATTTCCCTTAATGCTGCACATGTTCTTTAATGGCTGTGACTTCTTAAGACAGTTTGACTATAATTCCCACATATTTATCAATAGGAAACTTGTATAACTTTTAATGAGTCCTTGAACTGACCACCTGTGAACAAGAGGTATCACAAACCTTGTCTGTTCAAATATGAAAAATAATTTGAGCATAAGTTTTCCTTGATGTGGCTGATCTAAAGTGGGCTGTGAAATTACTGGCAGACAGCTCAAGCCAGTCTCCCTACAAAATTAAGACATGGCTACTTCTCTCCAATGGCAAGGAGTGGAAGTTGTTCTCATTTCACGCATTTGGAAAATTGCAGGTAATTCGAGAAGAAAAAAAATTAAACTGTTTATTAAAGAATGGTTTTTCCATTAGAAATGTGCATTGATACATTTCTTTGTGTTCAGAGTCCAGCCATCAGGAAAAATTTCCAGTTGTTGAAACTAGTCTGATGGTCTTTCATGTCTTCATGTTTTGTGACAAGAGATGAGTATGTGCTTTGAGCAGGATTCTGGACCCAGGGGAATTTCATTTTCATATGAAATTAAATTCATATAACTCCCTGCACAATTTCAGAAAAAAAATTATGCAAAGAATGTCATTTCATTTCAGCTGAACCAGCTTGTAAGTTTTACCAGCTCTATCTACAGTGCTCATGACTGGTTATAAAATGCAATCGTACTTCATTTTATTCTTATTTATGTATCATCTGTCAGATTTTCCTGTTTCACTTTGACTTCACCATTCTGATTAAATGTTAATATTTTGGTTTTAAATTACATATCCTCTGGCATATGATGCCACATGCAGAGGTTTTTATTCCTGTAGCACTTTAATGAGATGATACCATATCAATATATCCGCATGAAAATTTTCAATAATTAGGAAAGGAAAATGTTACATTTTCAACCAGGAATTTTCAAATATATTCAATTTAAAGAATATAAGGTTCTAAATCACAAAATATTCAGATGATACTTTCAATACAGAAAGTTTTGTTTCAGCATTTTTTGTAAGATAGTTATGTGGATGCCTTCAAAAGTAAATATTTGCAAGGCATCCATTTTTTTTAAGAGCTTTGAAATTCTGCATTTTTGTCCCAAATCAGGAAGAAAAAAAAAATGACATTTAAATTCCTGATTTAAACACAGTTTTTCAATTTTTAGTCCACAGGTGTGGGACCATCCTGCTGGAACAAAATGCATGTACTGGAACTCCAGCACCATTTTTGGGAAGACTGTGGATACACTGAAGGCATTTCCCAGCATGATCTGCAAGGGAAAATGGTGAAGAAGCCAGAAAAACAGGGAAGCAAAACCACCTCCAATGCACCAAGTGTTTTTGCAGAAATAGCAGCATGGCCAAGGTACCTCCATCCCTTCACTCTGATGGCAATCACATCACAGGTAACACGATGTTTTCCTGCTTTGGGCAGCAGAAATAACCTCTCCATGACAAACAGATTTTCAGCAATTTTTTCTTGTCTGCTGGCCTGAACCTGAATTTTCTTTGATGTTAAACATAAATATCTGAACATTGCTCCTATTTTCTCCTTGCATAAATAAAGTGTCTGGGGGCAGAGGGGAGAGGTGCTCGCTGTTGCCTTTCTGTTGTGACAACGTCAAACAAAAGCCATGCTCAGTGTTTTACAGAGGGCCATCTTTGTCTTACAGAAAATGTAATTGCACCCTTTTAAAATATCATCCTGGTATTTTAACAGAGCGTTGGGTGGATGTGTGGAGTGATTTGCTGCACCAGTGACAGAGTCCTTTGGTTTTCCTGCAGTTCCAATGGTGCTGTGGAAAACTTGGGCTACATGGCTTTTCTTTTTGTGGAGCTGGTCTCAACATTGGTCTCAAAAGGAGCTTGGTGCCTCATTTTTCCATTTGCCATGTTAGAATGAATATACAGCAGTAGGAGCTGCCTCACATTTCCCATTCTTCACGTTAAACATAATCTCCCAGCCTGAGTGCTGAATCACATCTCCCAACTATTTCCTGCTCCAACTGTGTCTTCACTTGTGTTGCTTTTATTTACCGTGTCAGCCCGCACCTTTCTTAACAGTGTTGCTTTTCTTCCCCTTCAAACAAATCTATCCCATTCTCTGTGGCAATTTTTGAGCTGTGTGCTCAAGTCAGGGGTTAGACAAACCTTATCAGTATGCGTGTGTGTGTATGTGTGTGCACTTGTGTATGTAATTCAGGTATTTTCTCCTACTGAACAGGACAGTTGCATTGGGAAGCTGGTAAAAGCTAGATAGAACAACAGCACAATGCATCAAAGGGGGGAGCTGAGATTCTTTTTTTTTCCATAATTTTAGCTGAATGCATCACAAAGTGGCAATTATATGGCACATTTTTCTTCTAAAAAATTGGCCTCGTTGTGCCTCTAGACAACAAAACAGCATGAAGAAACCATACAGGCACAGCTTGGTTCCAAATAACCATGTTTACCTAATATACACAAATATGCCAGGCCTAACTGTATAAATATTGCTGTTCTGACTTATTTCTGGAAGTTTCTAAAACACATAACGTGGTGAGTAGAAAAGAACATTCGCTATTTATTTTCAATGTAGGAAAAGGCACTAAGTCTCATGTATAAATATATTTGCAATGTGATAGGGAAAGATGACAGGAGTATCCATGGAGCATTTTATATCCACTCATATGGTGAAAAACACACAATGGAAAAATTGATTGGAGGTGTTTGAATTTATATAAGAGGCATTCTGATTTTTCTAGAAAACGTTTTCTATGGTATTTAATTTGAATTGATTCATGCCATGGTTTTTCTTTCTTTTATAAAATATTCAAGAGATTCTCAGGGTGACATGAAGCACTTTTAAGAGAACTACCAGTTATCTCCTCTTTTCTTATCTCTTGGGCAGCTTTTTCCAGCATTCAGAACTAGTGCTTGAGTTTTAAAGCTCCCTTCCACAATTACTGTCAGATGAGGTGTATTGACAGAGAGGTTTTGCTCTGGGGACCTAATGTAGTATTTGAATGCAACAGAAATTGCAAATGATGCAAAATTACTCAAAAAAATATTCCTAACAGAACTCAGAAAATTCCCAGCCTGGAAGCATGACTGGTTTTAACAAATGACAGATTCCAACTGTAACAAAAGATAATTTCTGTCTGATTCCAGGGGAGTGGATGACAGATGACTCTTAGCCCGTGGCACGTGCACCTGGCAGTGCTGTCACAGCGTGCCCGTGCCAAGGGCGCAGGGCTGAGGTGCCAAACCTGGCTGATAATGGGATTAAAGTCTGTAAGAGGCGCCCACTACCTGTTAGGTTTTGATTTGAATTGTCCTGTTGGCGTCTTCCAGGTGGATTTGCATAGAACAGAGCCGTGGCAGGCGTTCCTCACTCACTGAGAATTTTCCTCCTTTTCAGTTTCTGGGAAAAGCAGGTATTTATGGAATCTCAGCTGGTGCAGAGGTCAGGACTGAGATCTAGCAGATATGACTTCCACGTGATGCTGAGGCTGCCAAAAACTATTATTGTCACTGGTGTCCAGCTATGCCAGTCTTTGGGGTGACAATTGGGTGAATTACCAGGAGCTCCATCTCCACGTCACCTGTCCCAGAGCTCTCACAGGACCTGGTCTGTGATGGTGACTGCCCAGGGCATGAAATGGTGCAGTTGTGCTCCATGTCCCAGTACAAACTGGTTAAACTGGGGCACACCTCACCCTGTAAAACTGAACATCACTGTCATTAGAAGCAGTACAAAGCAAAAGAGGTGCAAGAAGAAAATGCTGGAGGGGACAAAAAAAGTATTTAGGAAAAATACAAATGAGACCCCTGTTCATAGCTTAATTTGACTTTTTTTTTCCAAAATATTTGTCACCCTCGTTCAAGTCCTGCAACTTATTACTGTAAAAATACCAAACAAAAAGGTCTCCTCCCCTTTTTGGCATTTGTTTTTTATAGAGCATCTGAAAAAACATGATTTGTGGTTTGGCTTTTTTGTTCTGTTTTTATTTGGTGGGTTTGGTGTTATTTATTTGAAAGGACAGAGGCTCCACTTTGTTACTTTCTTATTCACCTCTATTTGTCTACTCCACAAACTTCAATATATTCCCTCAGTTTGGAAGAAAATAGATTCTGACTAAACTATATCTTCCTCTTTCCTCTAGCCACTTTCCAAGAGCCAGAAAAAACTTAAAAATTCTGAAGGAGCAAAAAGAAATTTGAAAAAAAGAGTTTAAAATAAGGAAAAATAAATCGCTAGCATGCTTTTGTGCTTTTTCCCCATGCAAATATACAACTACAGAATATTTTTAAAAATCACACTCTGAGAGTAGGATTTAAAAATTTCAATTTCAAGTGATGATTTGTAGTTATATTCTACAGTTCTGTAGAAAATGAGTCTTCTGCCAGCCTATTCACTCATAAGTACATATCCTCTATTAAAAATAGTCCTCAAAAAATACTTTAAGAAAAAAAAATGTGTCTAAAAAATCCAAATTATAATCAGTCTTAAATTATGTACGAGTGTGCTGAAGAGATTAATCTATTTTTTTTAATGTACAGAGATGAAAAACAATAGAAGATTTTTAAAATAGCGCCCTTCCATGAAGGAACATGGAAAGACCTCATTGGATAACTATTCATTTAGGAGAAACAATGAATGTACCAAAAGAGATATTTCAGGGGACCAAATTAAAAAACCTGATTTCTTAAAAAAATAATATCCCTCTCTGCTGACACCTTTTTGTTGTCAATCTTCTGCTGCTGAGTCTCAAATTTTATGCTCTGTTGAAACCAGTTCCATCATGGATGTGCTCCAGTGATAGCAAAATTTAAGAAGAACTAATGAATTATTTTAGGTTTATTGTTGGGTATCATAGAGGTCTTTTCCAACCTTAATGATTCTATGATTTCATTTTTGTTCGTTTGTTTTTCAATAATAACAATAAACTTCTCCAGCTGGGATAATGGGTGGCTCTGGATTTGTCCCACTTCTTAGACCTATTCTTTTATTTCTTTCCTATAAATCACAAATTTATGATGACATGGGTCCAACTGCCTCAAAGCCACTACATAAACATTATATTTCCCCCAATTTGATTTAACTTCTATTACTTTTTCTCAGAGTTCTGCTCCTTATTCAAACTAAAACCAACCAAACATACCAAAACCATCTTTTCATTCCTTTCCCTCGTCCGGATGCCTTGCAAAGGAAAGAGAAACGACGGCTTTGATGTGGGGAGAGCGTGGATTTTCTTTCTTCCTTTAAGCAGGCAGAGGATATTCGTGCAAGGGAAGGATCAGGGTCAGGCCAGGCACAGCTTGTAAGTGAAGTTGTCTATCTCCAGGCCACACAACTCTGCTGCAAGTTTCCCTAATGCCTTGGCAGCACTCCATGGCCCAACCTGGAGACACTGAGCTCAGCAGAGGAAGCCAATTAGGTTATAACCTGCAGTTGGTTCAAGCCCAGGACCTGGCCATGAGCTCTGGCTGCCTTATCCACTAAGCTGCCCTGAATCGGCGTGAGGTTTAAAATTGGAACAGTGTGTTTTGGTGAAAAAAAAGAAAATAATCATAATTTCCATAGAAACCAGAAAAGGATAAGATACTGTTAGAAAAATACAATTATAAAATCTACTTTGATTTATCATCTTTGCTGTTCTCCTTGCTGTAGATTCTCTGAGTATATGCTTCTAATTGCATCATTGCATTAGCAAATCTCCTGTTTTATTTAAAAGTCCATATTTAAATGAGAGCAGTATTCAGGGGAAAAGAAAAAACATCCTGGTGCATTTGCATTTGTGGAAAGGACCAAACCATGAATGAAGGCTACCACATTCAGAATTCCCTCTATATTCCCCTTTTATCTTAATACATTTGGCAGGGGAGCGGGGGGGGGGAAATATACAAAAAATTAAGACACGAGCATGGAACCTCAACTTACACAAATTGGCATGACTCCATCCGACTCGGTGGAGCTTCTCTGATTTATATCAGCCAAAGATCTGGGCTAAAGGTTTCTGGGAATAATGGGAATGGGAGGATTTCAGCAGCTTCACTGACAGAGGAGAGAAGATGCTGCGGGGAGCTGCACATGCAGCGCGTGGCCATGACTGCTTGCACACTAATTAAACCAGTTTTATATTTTGGTACTGGAAAGATGGTTAAAACCATCTGTTTCTTTTTAGAAATCAGTTTCTTTTCTACTAGCTAAGGAGAAAATGTGGACAAAATTAGATCTAGGTGATAAATAGTTGTTTGGGGTTTCTTTCTTCTGCATCTGAAGGTCAAGATGTAAATAGGATTTGCGTCAGTACTTAAAGGCAGATGTAAAGGTTTATTGCAGTGCAGCAAGCAACATGATCTTAGGTAAATCTCCAATGTTTTGTTTCAACCAAAGCAGTGATTTAATTTATTTAGTGTTCTATTTAAGCTTCCCCTTTTCTGCATCTTTTAACCCTTGCAATGTGGAAGCGTTTCATATAGTTTGAAACAAACGTTGAAAGAAACATTCCCAATTTTTTCACTGAAACTAATTGTGGAATATGACCCAGTCTGAGGCCTCTTACACATCAGGCAATCAACAGGCTGATGCCTCAGTGGAGTGTTCCAGCAAATTACCTGGCACAGCCATTGCAGGGTAGCTGTGCTGGAGCACATCCCTGGAGCTGAATTAGAGGTTGTAAATTGCCTCCACAAATCCCTTCCCTCATAGTCACTTATTGTCCCACATAAGTAGCTATCATTTTAATTGACAGAGTCTTGTGTGAGGGATGCAAAATCATGAAAAATATGAAGTGCATCATACAGAGACAAAACACAGCTCCATTGAAATTATACCTTGTCAAGAGAGAAAATATTCTGGTTGGCTGAACATGAATCAAAGAATTTGGAGGACCAGAATGCTGGAATTACCTGGTCTCAAAAAGTAGGGATAGAAAAGGGCCTGGTTTGCTTATTTAGACTTATCTTCCTCTCGACTTATTTTTCTTTTCTGTTGGTCTCAAAGAAAGGGTGAAACTTTGAAAAGGAAAAGCATGGAAGAACTAAAATATAAATAATGACGACTTGTATTTGTGGAGTAGATAGTCCAGGAGACAGATAATGGCACAAAAGCAGTTCCCCTGGGAAAACAGCTTGAACCCAGCCAGAGTTGGGAGCAGTGACCATCACAGGCTGCCCAAGGGCCCAGGGGTGGTGGGTCTGTGGGCCGTGTCCCTCCCCATATCAGGGTTTCAGTGGTTCACAGGATCCCCACTGGCCCTACAAACAAAGATGAATTTCACTCTCTGAACACATCTGTCATGTTAGGGCTCTGACACTTTGCATGATGGTGCTTAGCAGTCGTGGTACTGTGCACACCAGGGATGTTGGTACTGCCTTTTCTCCTCTAAAACTGGTGCTTAATTAAAAAATAAGTACATGTGCATACCTGCAATCACAGTTCTGTCATCTTATGCTGTAAACCCACAAATGGAATATCTCATATCTTTCTTGTCTTTGTTTTCTGCTCCAGTCTTTGTATTGTCCTTTGAAACATGTGCATTAATAAAACAAAGATCAGGGCTATTTTCTCCCTTATTAAAAAATATTAAAGTTAAACATACATGACCAAAAGGCTGAAAATTGTACAATCAAAACACGCTATCCCTCCTGAGTTCTGTTTGATTTTATGTCTTGATACCCTTTGCTGACAAGGGAGAAATATCTTACACCACAGTGGAAGTCAACAAAGCTATTTCTCTCTTAAGGACTATGGGTAGAGGACACTATGTCTTGGTTTTTTACTGAAAAGAGATTTTTTTTAAAGATTATGTCCTTTATTGATTGATTTATTTATTTAATCCATTCACCGATAGCACAGAAGCTTCTGCTTTAGCACTTTGCTTTTGCTGCTTGACTGAACTATGGAGCTTACTTTTTTTATGCAACCCTGAAATCAGCTGCAACACTGAAGCAAAGGCCATGACACTAGAGATTTTCAAGCTGATGGAGTAAAAGATATTGGGTTTGTGTGTATCAGTGCAATAGGTGTTGAAAATACAGAAAAAAAAAGAGGCCCATTGATCAAAATAATAGATAGAAGCATTTTTTAATCTGCACAAGTCCATACATGTTTGTATCTCCAATTCTACACACACACAGACATGCAGAAGTGTGTCTCCAACTCCCAAAGTATTTGGCTTTCTATATGTATTTCAGCTTTTAGCTTGATTTCATTGACAGTTCAGTCAGAATATCATTCTCCCTTCCCTTGTGAAAAACTACATGTTAAGCCTTTTTTTTTTTATTTTACCAGAGCTCTCATGTTGTTTTCTTTCTTTTCCTTGATATATGTTTTGTTTTGCTCTTGAGGCAGAGAAGCACAAGTTCTCAAATAGATTTTTGTTGCCAAAAATCAAGTGTGTTTAAAGTACAGCCAACTTGAGGAGGGTTTGCTTGAAGGGGAGAGGAGCTTTCTCCTGCTACCCCAGCAGCCCTCGTGTTGTTGGCCAATGGAAAAGCCAATCTCAGGGTGAGGACCAAGGAGTGCAAACCTGAAGGACCTTGACATCTATGATTTAATCATTAGGATGAGATGCTCTGCTGAGGAACAGCCTCAGGAGGAGGTCAGGTTTCAAGGATAACACTTGCACCAACAGGATGGTGTAAAAGAGATTTCTTTTCTCACTACGGATATTTATTCAATATGTTGTGAGTGCCACCAGTATATTTTCTGCCCTTGCATTTAAAGCACCTTTGAGGAGAACATGTATCACTGTAAACAGTTCATGGATGAGCAGACTGAGGCACAGCAAAAGCTAATGATCTGACAGTTCAAAATTAATAACTAAATCAGCAAAACAAGTTGCAGAGGAGCACAAGCAACTGGCTGCAGTGGCTTGTTTATAATTCTAAATACATTAACATACCTCAGGCCTGACTCCCATTCCTGAAGGCAAGGCTTTTTTGATGCAAAGCCTCCTAATATACCCAATTTTGCTCTGAATGCTCTGGGAAATAAGAGTTAACTTTAATGAAAGCCTGTTTGTGCTTTAAAATGTCATATATATAGCCTGATTAATGGAAAGGGGTTAGAAAGAAATATATTTTAATATGGAGAACGTAGTTACCAGTGCACTATCAGAGCACAACTGACATGGGACGTAGTCTAAACAAAAGTCAGCAGCCACTAATGAGGCTTGTTAGTGATGCTAATCTATGTAAATGTTATTAATTGAGAACATCTATCTTTTATCTCCAACATTTGGTAATCAGGCAATTAAAAAACAATGACATTCCCGGCGGTTGTTCTCCCAGTTAAAAAAAAGTGATCAAAGAGTCCTGAATAAGGAAAGGGAAAGTCCCTTATCAAGAGCTGGGCCTTGCCTTGGGCTACCAGGGCTCATTAAAGGCAGAAAAGCTCTGTTGATCACCAATTAACCTGATTTGTAGGAACTCTGATAAAGACCTCAAACAACATGAGTTTTCTTAACTATAATAAATGACACAGTTTATTGACAAAAATAAAAACGTTTGGTTTGAAAAAGAACATAAAGGAGCTATTCAAATTGGATAGCCCTACCACACACCAGGCCTGGAAGACGTGGGATGGGTTTAACTTCACCACATTGGTGGCATATTATCAATGCTAGATACAGTCAAACCTATTAACAGCCATATACACAACAACCAAATATATACATATTTGGTAGCTGTCACATAAATTTCTGTCATCTCTAGTCATAACAGACAGCAGATTGCATTAATTATGTATGTACTATGCTCATGAATGGAAATTCAGCGCTCTAGGGTGAACTCTGCATCTCGAAACACGAAAGTAAAAAAAAAAAAAAGATATTTTCTTGAGGCTTAATTGGTGGACATTTTGTGATTATACTTTTTTTTTTTTTTAATCTTAGCAGTTGCTTTAAATTATCCCCAGTGTAAATTTCCATATGGCTTTTTAACCCATTCTTTCCTTTCTGGAGAATTTAATTCTTCCTCTCAGGTATTGTTCGTGGTGTCATGATGAGTAAGTATAACACCACAGTGTGACTGTCAACTATAACTGTAATTATTGCCAGAGATTCATTAATTCACATGGTGATGGCCTGTCCCTGTTTGTGTCTCTGGAGAAAGGGAATAATAACTAAATGTAAAACTTGGGCCTTGAGTTGAGTGGAAAAGTAGCACAAATGTGGTACCAAACTCAAGCATTCTCTGTATTTAAAGGTTAATCAGTTTTGGTTTAGCACCACAGCTATTCTACCAAACCTCTGTGTTGTGAAATTATCTGTTACAAACAAATTGTCTGCATAGTGGGGATCTTGCCAGCATTAGCATGTCTTATCAAATTATACCCTGGGCTTACATTGCTTTATATGCAACATTTTTTAAGTGTGCTTTAGGTTCTTCAATGATAAAATGCATTTGAGACTGTGAGATTAAAGCTGCCTTATTAGGTCTATCGAGTAGCTGATGTCCATGATCTTTATGGGCTGGATGTGACTTTGATAAGAATCAGATTGGGTCATAAAGTGAAAAAATACCACTGTCACTTTTTCTGACATATCCATTTGACACATGCAGAACTGTATCTCAGGTTTATACATCAAAAATTCAGCTCACTTTTCTTCCTGATGATGGACACCTTCATCATTTCCACAAAGATATTTTCCACTATAAAATATCTTTTCCTCCTCACATCTGCCTTCTTCATTCTCTGTTTGTGTCTATTCAGAGCAGAACAGAAGCAGTAAAGAAAATCATATGGGGAGGTCCAACGCCTTTAAATGAGCAATTTTTAAGAAACCTCAGCTCTCATACACAAATTGATGATATGTCGCATTCGGCAGAGAATGTTTTTAGTGTCAGAGGACATGTCTGAGAAGAAACAAAAAAGAGACATAGCAGTCAGGGTAGCATGAAGTGTCAACAACCCCTTTGAAGCCCAGACCCCTTTTCATTAAGATGATAAAATGAAAGATCAGCTGCTTAACGGTGGAGCATGTGAATATTTTGATCTGAGGTGACGTCTGTGGTTTTGCTTTTTTAACTAATGCATTAGTGCCTCTCTCCCTCAGAAAAGGTATCAGTTAGTGATATCATGGGTGAGCTTTTATCTTACCATATAGATCTGAGCGTGTTTTACAGCAAAGATAATTATCTCCAACCAGCGATTTTGGTTGGTCTTTGATTTAGCTGTTCAAGCAGATGCCACCATAGAGATTCTATTATGCACAAACAATTGTATTTCATTGGTAAGTGCCCTGCATGCCTACCTCATTATTAGAACCCAATTAATTTTTCTTTGTAATAAAATGGAAAGACTTAGAGCTAACAGGAAGGCTACTCTAAAGAAATTTGGACCAACCGCAAAGAGTACCTGGAAGGAGCAGAGAGAAAGAAGAGCGGTAATTACGTGACACATGCACACACACAAAAAAGAAAGAACATGAATTGAAGTTTCAGAAACAGGCCCAGGGAGCACAGATCGCAATCTGGCTAGATTGTGAAAGTACTACTAAGATGTTTTAATTATATGATTGATGTAAGCTTCAAAAGGAAACTCAGCGCTCACAATGGCTGCGAGGTTAGGAGTGTTATCTAAGGTATAAAGAAAACCACCACTGAAGGCAAACAGTGCACGTGAAACTCGAGACCTTTCCCTTTCAGAACCAATCAATAACATCTTATTTTTAATCTATATTATGTTTAAGAAAATGTGATGACATCCTTGATTGAAGATCACACAAATAATTATGCTAATAATGACTGACTTTGTAGGATCTGCAAGGAGTGGATCTACGAGAAGTGTCGTTTGAATTCCTGTGACACTGCATGCGAGGGGACCCGGTTCAATTACCTGATAGAAGTACACAGACTTCTTGTTTGAGACAAACTGGGGAAAGCACTGCTTGGGGACACTGATTAACACCTTCCAATACAGTTCTGATTACTTTAATCCAGTCACTTAGCTTACCAGCAAATTATCTCTTTTCAAGATAGTGGAGTTTGCTGACACTGGGAATCTCATTTTGCAGGGATTTCTGATATTTCAAACACTCTTTTCCTCCAAATCAGAACAAAATCCCTTCAAATTGTATTATTTTAGGAGCCTTTCATTTTATTTTTTTTTCAATCTTCTGGTTAGATTTTATTTTTTAATCACTTTTATCATTACAATTCTTCTTATTAATGGGAAATAAATAAACAACATTTAGAATCCACCAAAAGGAAATGTTTTTATAATTCCAGTTAAAAATTCAATGAAGAAATCAAAACAAATCCTTTTTTTTAATCAGCAAATAATTGTATTCAAAAAGGAGATTTCTTCATTTGAAATTTGTAACTTGGAGTTTGTTTCTGAGCTCACTAAACCTTTGCAGAAGGTGACCAAATGCTCTGCATGTCTCTGGCTATCAGTGCCAGGCAATAAACTGCTTTTCTGCCTTTCTTTTGGTGCTGAGCTGTTTGTTCCAGGGGATCTGAGGAAACGTTACCTTTTCCATACAAAATGCCTCTTCCAATAGAGTTTATTCAAAGGAACTAAAAAGTATTGCTTGCTGAGTACCCAAAATGACAGGTGAGGTGGATGGACATAAGTCTTTATCCACAATGGGCAGAAGAATGAAATTAAAGCTATAAATTCTCTGTGGCAGAGCATATGTTTTTAATGCAAGCATCCACATAAACATCTTCTGAGATGGGTTTGGGTAGTCTAGACTACCCACTCTTGTCAGGGCTTGTTATTGAAGGGTAACTCATTTGCTTGGAGATAACCCAAATAAAATCATAACACAGTTGGCCCAATTCTATTTAAAAGTCCTTTTATGAGTCTTGATTGACCAGGCATGATGGTAATAGAGTGAGAGTTAATGCTACAAGCATTACACAGAAGAGGCAAAAATAAAAGCTCTACTGTGCAGACAGGAGGGGTGAAGGGTCCATTGAAAAGCAGAGAGATTAGCAACTCATCACATTATATGTGGGTTATCAGGAGACAGAGGTAATGAAAGTGAGACCTATATCCTTGATCAATAAGAGTTTGACTGCATTTTGAGTTCATTTTCCCCTGCCGAGAGCGAGACAGCAAGCTTACTATTGATCACAGTGTTAATCCATAACTAGTCTGGGCCCTAGCCTAGTGGAACAAGGAGGAAAAATAAGATAATAAGCAGGAACTCTTGATCTTTTATTATGGTGTGCTAGATAAAGAGAGTGCAAGGTTCAAGGTGAAATACTTTATGGTTAACCCCTTCTTTGCTGCTTAACTCCAAGTGCATGAATGAAAGTAAATTAGCCAGGTCTCATGTTTTGATACGTATTGACCTTGAATCCTGTTGACAAACCCTTTGCTATGAAACCCACACATGTGTGCAGGTTACCACTCCACACCTCTTCAAAGCCCAGGGGATGGAGCACTCAGGTGGCATCTGAGTGATATTGGGGTCATATCCTCAGCTGGTGAAAGCCTTTGTCATATCCCTGAAATAAGCAGGAGTGAGTTGCTGTAGCTGAGACGAGGAGATGCATCCCTAAACCTCACCTTAGCAGGGCTGTTTGAAAATTGAACTTGCTGGTCTTAACACAGGCAATAGTTTCCATTACTTGTATATTTATTCCAGCCTTTGTTAGAAGCACATCTAGATATTCCCTGGTCATTGCTTTTGCCTGTGAGTTGTCTTTTTCTTTCCTCTGATGTTTTCAACTGACAACATGTCATTTCAACTTTCTTTTTCCCTTGGCAACACCTGTCTGATGGCAGAGACTGCCACATTTTGAGGTGAGCAGCTGATGGGAAGTGTGGCAATTACTTTTTAATAAATCCTGTGAAAAGGAAGAAAATTACCATTGTTATGGCAAATAGATTTTTAAACTATTAATATTCCATACACCCCTGCTTCAGTAAAATTTTTAAATATCAGCATTCCCTTCAAGAATAAATGAGCTCTGCTTCATGATTAAAATTTCTATAAGGCATTCAAAATACAAGTTTTGAGTTCCTTCCACTTAGAGGTGAGGAGCACACCAGGAGCTTAGTCCTGTTGGAAATATCTCCCGTGGCTCCTGTATAGGTGCAATAGAAATATTTTTATTTCTATAAGCATTCAGCCTTTCTGCCTCGTGTGTGATCCCATCACAGCTCACCAGATAACAGCTCAGTGCTGGCATTTCCAGCCTGAGTTAAGTGACTCATATTCCAGCAGAGCAGGGCCATTCCCTGTGCTGCTGGAAATGTCTTTGGGATATGCCTGAGAAAAGCCTTGCAAATGCAATTTGTGAGGATTTTTTTTTTTCATTCTCTTTAAAAATAAAATTAGCAGAACTCATCTCTATACCTTGATTTTTGGGGGGCAAAAGTTACAAGTTTGGTCTGCCTAGGTAAAAATTACTTCTCTTCTGCAGACTGCACCAATTCACATCTTCCCTGGTGAATGGGGAACACAAAGATGCCAGCACACACATGGCACTGAAGCAGGACTTACTCATCTCAGTGTGAGTCTCACTTTAGTGTTATAATTCGATCCTACAGCTCGGCCAAATCATAATTATGCTCTGCCTGCTAATGACACGTTGCTGCTTTGGCTGGGTAATGTACTTTCCAGCTCTCCCAGGCTACACCTAACTCATTCAGATAGCCCATACAACTAATTTACAACCTCTCTGGAGCTACCTCACAGTTAGCTCCTCTTAGTAGTTGTTAAATTATCCCTGTGTATCATTTACATGTTGCATGATTTGGTTGGGATAATTAATGCCTGCAAAGCACTCTGAGGTTTTGGGATGAAATGTACAGTAGAATTACAACAAATTGTTCTGGTGATGTGATGATAAATAAATACTGCAGCAAAAAAAACCCCTGACAACAGCTTTCATATGCTATTAAAAACACAAACCTGTAGCTAGAACGCTCTTTTCCAGCTGTGAGTGCCCTGTAGTCTCAGATACTCAAACAAAGAGAAGATTAATCTTCAAGTGGTAGATAGTCACTTATTCTTTAGTGTTCAGCATGTTTTACACAAGGGTGTGTAATTCAACTATTCACTGTAACATAAATCAATTTATGGACAAAACAAGAGGAGGAAAAAATCCCATTGTTCTTTAGCTTAATAACACACACACAAAAAAATAATAAAAGGGAAAATGATTTATAGGACTCCAAAGAAATTGCAAGGGTGTTTTAAAAAAATATCAAATGGTTAAAATATTGCTGTAGGCAGCACCCACAGGTTAAGCTGAGTGATCCTTCCTGCATGGAAGAAGAGAAGCAAAGGCTCCTGCAGATCAAAAGCAAGCATCTCTTTGCAGTTTTAGGGGCTGTGTTTACTGGACTTTTCTCCTTTATTTTATAGGATTTCAGTAGTTCAATGAATGTTATTAGTTTTACATTCTGAAAACACAGCTTTGACTGCAGTGGCTCAAGTACTCGATGCCTTCAATTCAAGGTGTTGGTTTTCCCCGACAAGGAGGTTCCCCCAAACTCTCTCATCTCATTTTTGTCGTGCACTTGAAAGCACTCATTAAGTTTGCAATGAAAGGAGGTTGTTAGAGGAAATTGTAAAGTGGACTCTTGCACAGGAGCTGCTTTTATAAGGCCGTGATCTGGACTGGACACTGATGCCTCGAGTTTCTTACTCAGCTATTTATTTATAGATGCACGTGAACAAGGCATAGATTTGTGTGCTTTGAACCACATCCCCTAAATCTTTATGGCTTCTATTTTCTGACTACAGCCTCCATTTATGCACATGCCAATATTTAGTGCAATCCCTGCACAAATAAATGTTATTGTCTTCATCTAACCAAGGCAGCAACCTTAAAAATATCACTGATGACAGATGTGTGTACAGAGATTCAAACGTACAGATAAAGATGTCTGTGTTCATCTTGTGTGCCAAGCCAATAATGAAATGCAATGTAGCATTTATAGTCAGATCAGAGCTTTGTGGTTTTACTCTCTTGAAAGTACCACAGTTCTCAGGCTGACATTTCTGCCCAAGCTGCCCCTGGGGAGGACTGCAGAGCCCTGCTAAATATTTGCAAATGAGTCTACTCCTTGTGAAAGTCTAATATGGAAAGTTTTACCTTCAATAAATGTTCATTAAGGAAGGAAGACCACGGTCTGGAGCTGGAAGTCTGTTTTACTCTTTGTTAGGGAGATTTCACCATGTTTCTAGAAGTGAGAATTTAGGGTCAGCCTCTGGACACAGGGCAAGGTTGTGATTCTGCATATTGAGTTATGCATTTTGTTCAAGGGGGAAGGATGTATAGCAAAGGAAGACATAGAAAACCATTAAAAAAATAATTAAAGTGAGATGGATTTTAATCAATTTATGGTCTAATTTTCACATCTACAAAGTGTCCAGAGTGAAGACCTAAAGAGAGCCCCTCAAGTCTGCATCTGGTGCATTCCTACATTCCGTGCCCAGTTGTCAAATAATTTAGGGTAGGTCATTAACTGTCTCACAAAACACTTTTTAAAATCAGGATTTACCCCTACGACACTCTTTTGACCAATTTGTCAAGTTACAGCTGAATTTCCTTAGGCAAAGTGAGACTCTCTGTTCTACTGTGTTTGAGATGCTCCAAAAGGATCAAGGAGGATGTGGCAGAGGCTGCCAGGTAGGATGGAAAAATGCAGCCTTAGAGGACAGCAGCCAGATGCCAGCACAAATCACAGAGCATTCAAAGAGCAGCAGACAACAGCAATAAAAAAAAAATGGTAGAAAATGTCAATTTTTTTTGTATAATTTGGAGATCTTGGGTGACCTGTGCAAAATGTGCTGCTCATAATTGTGTCCCCAGTCCATTTTGCAAAAGTCAATGCCTGGACATGCTGGGATATCTGGCATAAAAATTTATTCTTCTGTACACACAAATAAAGCAGCAGTGGGATATTTTCCTGTAATCACTCTGAGGAATACTGGCATGAGACGTTTCAGAGCGGGTTTCAGCTCCAGATTGTCGAAACTACAATAATTTCTGTAATTATTTTATATTAATTATAGGTCATCTACTAATATCTTTAATTAATTAATGTTCTAATGTGATTATGTAATTTATAGTTACTGTTGGAAAAGGTTAATTTGTCAAGAAAGACACAAGGTAAACAGAAATGTTATTAAAACCCTGTATAAACATTCAATATAAAACTTGAACTAAACTAAAAGCAGAAGTGTAAAGAAATAAATGCTTAAACCTCTACATATATACAGCCATCTATCCAGTGAAATTTCATAGAATGGTTGGATTTCTACAGGGTTTTTTCTCTCCTTAGAAATGAAAAAATCAATGCCTTTTTTTTCCAATGGGAATTTTATTCTAAAAAATTAATTTTCTTGTATCTTTGAAGAAATCATTCCTTTTTCCAACCTTTTAGCATAAGGAATTTTTAAAAAATATGTTTAAGTTATAATTTCATTTACATGGGAAACTTAGGACAAATGTAAATGAAAAGATAAGGATTTATGTAATCAGTCACATTTTTGTTAAAAAAAGTTTAATTTTGAAGTCTTTGAAATTTAATCTTTTTTTTTCTCCATCATATAGATAGTTTGCAGTTTACCTTATGATCAGCCTTAAAAAATTATATTTACCATTTTCTTGGCTGAATTTTCCCATGCCACAGATCTTAGGAAACCAGAATTACCTTGGGTGGGATTCAGAGACCATTCACAGAGCTCCTTTCCATGCTCCAGGTGGGCTTTTAGCCCTGAAAGCCTTCAGATCCCCTTTTCCAAGGTATCCTAGAGCCACTGCCAGGTTTCTTACATCTCTACTTGCTGCTGGATCTCACAGACTATTTTATGCCTGAGTAACTTAGGTCAGCAGAGTATTTCTTTCTGAACTCACTGGAACTGCTCTTATTTGATTAAAACCTGGCAGCTGCTGAAGTTCTTTGGGAGTTCTTTGAAGGACGTTGCCTCTTCCTACAGGTTTGTGCAGAACCAAGGGTGGTTTGGGCTGGGATGGTGAAGGAAAAGAGGCAAACAAGTGACAAGAACCAGAGCCACGATGTTAAACAGGTGTAGTGGGATCAGAAGCCATCCCTAGTGTTCATTACTGGCATATGCTACAATACCATCAAATTATTTCAGCAACCTGATGTGAGAATGGGGTGTGGGGTGGAAATTTGCAGATGGTAACAAGGGCAAAAAATGCCGAATGAATTTTAAATCTGCACAGCGTAACATTTTAGCATCAAAGTGAGCATTTAGTACCAAATACCATTAATTAACATTTCCATGGGCTTTTTATTAAATGCTTGCTCAGCAAGTCAAGTGTCTTTCAAGCTCGGAACAGCTGTGAATGTATAAAAATATATTGACACAGATATATTCATGCATGCAAATAAATGTATTTCTTTCGTTTGTTGTGAATGATTGTTATTATATTATAGGGTTTTAACAAGTTAAAAACTGATTTGCATTATCAATCTGAGCAGCTGAAAGGGGGTTGTATGTGAATACCTGTCTACCTGTCTGTAATCACTCTGTAGCATCTGGTCCCAGCTCATTCCCTGTTTCCTGCTTGTTTGTAACTCACTCCAAGGCAGGGAGAATAGGCCTTTACCCAGATTTAACTTCCTGCATCTCTTTTAAGGCTACTCAGGTACTCATTTAACAGCAGCTTTCAACCCAGAAAAGTTGGTCAATGCCATAAAAAGGGCATAAATTAAGTTTAAAGTAGTGCATTGAGTGAACAGTCCTACAGTACATGCAGTACTTACAGCTTAATCATCAGACCCAGTCAGCAGTCACCTGATAGCTTTTGTTTTTACCCTGTGATAGCAACTAAATTAATTTGTTTCCTAATAAAATATTTCAGGATGTTGAGAAAACACAGATAAGTAGACAGAATCCTTATTAGGATCATCAGTATTAACATAAAATCCTTTTGTGCTCATTAAGGAAAATACAGTCAATTTAATTAATGCACATTAATCCCCAGTTGACATTAAAATCAGCTAAAAAACAACACTGATATAGATTATTAAAATGAAAGTGTACAAGGTGGCCTCTATAGGACGAAAATAATTCCTGAAGACCCAGGGCTCCCTTATTTTATTTTTTTTCCATATGGAAAATGTAATCTGGTTGCCTGTCCATTACTCTAAGGAAAGTTTGCAGCCACCAGTGGTTTTCCTGTGGGACTCAGGGGCAGAGAAAGAAAAGTGCTGGAGACAAACATCTGTCCCACATCACTGGGGTGATGTGGAAGAACCCTCTGTCATCCTTGCACTGGTCCTTGCTGGAAGTGCAGTAATGGGTTTGGCAGAGCCTGAGCTGGGTTATTTTCAGACTATTGCTAAGCCTGAGGAGCTGCTGCTCACCTTCTCTATCCCATGTGTGCTTTTTGCACTTTGCTGCCCTGGCCATGATCCGGCAGCGTGCTAAGACATGGCGTGATCCCCCCGTGGGTGTGAGCTCATCCCTGCTCAGCAAAGCCCAAACATTTGCTTTGAGGCATGAGGTGCCTCAGCCAGGTCAGTGAGACCCTTCATGTGGCATCAGTTAAGCAGGTGCTCGAGAGCAGTATCCTAAAAAATACCTGAGTGACTCAGGTGTGTGTCAGACTGCTCTGACAAAGCACTGGAGGTGTTGAGGCACCAAAATCTCCTGAGCCTCACATGTGTGTTCAGGCATTTGCTGTGCCTGGCTGTGTGAGTGCCCACGCAATGCCCTGGCTGGGAACAATGCAGGTATTTGAGCCCCACCTGATTAGGAGCTGTTTGCTGGCACAGTGGCAGTGCCCAGGGACCTCTCAACCCACAGGAAAGCTCTGCCAAGACCAGGCTGCCCTGGGTGAATTTTCGGGCTGTCCTCAGGGATTTGTCCCAACATGGAGTGGGAATCCAGGGACCGTTCAACCTCCAGTCCCATTCCTGTACGAGCTGGAGTGATAACTGGGGAGTTGGAGGGCTGGGATTTGCAGCAGTGATTCTTTAGGTGCCTGAAAGCACAGGGGATTCCAGCTTCCCCCAAGAAGCTGGAATTTCCTACTGTCTTTCCCTGCTGCTGGCTCTGACCACTCAGACACGGAGCCATGCTCATGTTTGCATTGCCTCTGGCCCGTTTTTCTGCAAGAATGCAGCCATTTCAGGAGAAACTGATGGAAATGTGACCCATTTCTCTTCATTTCCCAGCAGAGATGAAGAAGGAGCTTATGTCCTCTCAGACAGAGGAGAGGACCTTGAGAGGAGATCACCATCTCTTTGGGGCTGGTCTAGCTCTTGGAGGACTGATGGAAAGGCAGGGAATTCTCACCTTCCAGGAGGGAAGGGACAGCAGGTCAGGCCTCTTTCTTCACCCAGCTCGTTTTCTCTTTTAAAGACCCGCTGGGCGAGAACAGCAACATCACTTGAGAAAGGCTCAGGGAAAAAGCAGAAAACGCCAAACTGTTCAGCCCTGCCAAGGGATTGAGAGCCCTAGACCTGCCCAAAGGCAAATTCCAGGCACTTGCCAGGCTTCAAGGAAAAAAGCTGCAGTGCCTACAAATTCTGGTTTTATTTTGACCAGCAGCTGCACAGGCATTTTGAGAAGCCACATTTTGGACATGGGTGTGTAAGTGCCTCTGTACACTAGTAAAAGTTGCCTTTGAAAATTGGTTTTAGATGGCTCTGCAAATATTATCTTCCTAGTTTTTTTGTTGAATGGGGACTGAAATAATTTTCTGATAGAAGGTGGGTGCTGAGGAGAGATTGACCTTCAATATGTAGCTTAGATTTCAACTGAAGATGGCAGAAAAGTTTCCTGAAAGAAGAAATGTAGTAAGTTTTGGTTTAGAATTCTTGCATGTGTAGCAAAAAGCCAATCCATTTTCATAGAATATAGGGTCAATAATATGTAGCTGTCATCCTGGACACCAATATTGCTAAAACACCATTCAAGTCACAGCAGGTCTTATTTAAGGGAGTGAGTATTGCCACTGATTGTTTGGTCACATTGCACTTTGTATTTCTTCATCAGTACCTGGTGGTTTTATTTTGTACAGCTTTTAAATCCAGAGAGACAATTTTTTTTTTCCTTTTCCTCCAGGATTTTTGTCTCTGTTAGAACCTCATGCCCTCCCTTCCCTATTGATTACACTCACAGACTCTTATCTTCAGCTTATAACTTATTTTATTAACTACTCTAGAAAGTGAAGATAAAACATGAAGGAGGAGAAAGGGAATTGTGTGGTTATCCCATGAACAGGGAGGTTTTATTTTTAGAGCATACCTAGGTGCTAACAAAATAGAAGAATTATTTTTCTTTTTAATGGCATGACATGTTCCAAACTATGATAAGGTTTTGGGCTAATTAAATAAGAAGTGAGGTCTGTTAATGTACAGTTTTTATGATAGATGTTAACATGTCGAGTCTTTCCTTCTTTTTGCTTCATATTTTAAAGTTTCCTTTTATGTGTGTGAAAAATGAGTAAAAGTGTCAAGCCTTATCACACCTGACCTTGCTTTTTGGCTAGCCTCTTTCCCTTATCTATCGAACACATTACTCTCCCCATCATAACGTGGTAGTGCAAACATCGCAGCTGCCCAGCAAACATGACCAAAGCTACCTTTAAACTACCTCTAGACTCTTTAAACTCAACTAAAAGGCTGATTAGGTTCCACCTCTTTGGTCATTATCTCATTCCGATAGCCACGCAATGAAAAAGCAATCTAGTAAAAAGCTCTCTCCTAGGAAAGCTAGTTAAAGTGTGTGCTTGCTCAGGACGGTGCACTTAAAGAAAACAATTTATTCGTTCGTCAAAACCAACTGTGTAAACTAGTTTAGCTGTTTGCCGAGGCTTGGAATGAACAAACGTTGTTGTTTTCCTCCCACAGCTCCTCGGGGAGTGGGACCGGGGGGGTTCGGGGCGGCTCCGGCCCCGGCGCTCCCGCGGCGCGGGGCGGGCAGGGCGCGGCTGCTGCGGGTCCTGCCCCGCATCCTGCCCGACACAGCCGCTGTCCCCTGCCAAAGGCGACAGCCCTGCCCTGCCCCGCAGCCCACGGAGGGTGCATCAGCCTTTTCCAGGGCACGGAGAACCGGCACCCCCGCGAGAAAAGCGCTGGGAACCCCCGGCCGCGCTGCATCTCCCTCTGGCTGATGCTCGCCCCGGGACTGCCTCGGAGGTGCATGACCCTCCCCGTGCTGTTTGATCCGTTCTCCCTCCCCACCTTCCCAGGAATTATCTTCTCTTTTTTTCCCCCTAAACAAATTTAGAAGGAAGAGATTAGCCCGGGGAGGGAGAGGCTGGCTGCGAGCCCGCAGCCGGCGCTGGAAGGGAACCACAAGCCTTTCTCGGGCGGTGTTTGCTCGGGTTCCTTTAGCAAGCGCGGCACAATGGCAACTATTCAGGAATCAGTCAATATGACCTGGCACTAACAAGCCCTAAAAACATATATGCTTCATTCTCGCAGAGACTAGGAATCATGTTTTTAAGTGGGATTTAGTTTACTTTGTCAACAGAACAGGTAATGCGGAAAGTCTCCGCTGCGGAGCAAAAGCGCTCCCCGTGCCCTCCTCCAAAAGAGATATTTGGACCATAAAACCGCCTTTCCTGAAGAGGTCCCAGCACAGGTGGTCCTAAGGGACAGGATTTTCCTAGAGCAAAATTAAGCTGGGCAGAAGAAGCGCCCTGGGAAATCCATCCGCGTCCCCCGGGGGGGAATCCCGAGGGGTGAGCGGGACGAGCTCACATCGGTACCGGGAAGGTGGGCAGGGAGAAGGGCCCCGGCCACAAAAGGGTTACGAACCCGGCGAGTGGAGCCATTTGTCACCGGCACCCACCAGAGGAAAAAAAAAACCACCAAAAAAAATTACTGATTAACGTGATCTGTCAATACGCCTCTGCCCCGCGGCACTGCGGGACTGGAGCCGATCCATTAGCTGGCACCTCCTTTGCCATTTCCCTCACCTTGCCGAGCCCCTGCATCCCTGGCCTGGCCCTGAGTCATGGGTAAACACCCCGAGCCGGGTGCCAGGCTGTGCCCGGGAGCTCCCGGCCCGCACCCAGCGCGGGGTCAGGCCGGGGCCGGGGCCTCCTGCGGGACCAGGGTGCAGCTCCAGAGAGTAAATGGGGAGATCCCACTTCTCCAAAGGGCACAGACAAGCCAGAGGGGGAAAAAGGGAGAGACAGCTGGGGGGCGAACATCTGCCCCGCAGCGCATCCCTGACCCGGCTGGAGGAAGGGGTTAAAAATAGAAATAATTATTCTTTCTTTAGAAAAAAAAAAATAAACACAAACCAGCAAACATCAGTTGAAAAACGTTGTTTTCCGTAGTAAAATGTGGGTGCACGCAGGATGAACATGAAAAAAAAAAAATAAAGTTTTAATGAAAGCTGCCCTGGATGCTGGCAGGGGCGGCAGCCCCGACCCGCAGCTCGGCCGGGGATGCCCCGCTCCGGCCCCGGCAGGCACCAGCAGCACCGCTGCGGGGAGCAGCCGCCGGGATCCAGACCTCCCCGCGCAAATTAATTCATCACAGAGCTTGTTAAACAATTTGCAAGGAGGACATGATGTGGGCTTGGGGGGGTTGAGGGGTTTGGGGTTTTTTTTTTTTGGAGGGGGGGGGGATGATGGGTGTTTTGTTTTTATCTCCTCTCTGGAGTCAAACAGCAGCTGGCAGCCAAAAGACTTTCTGAACTGTTTCATTTGAGGAAAGTGAGGAGAAAACTGACGTCTGACTCTCTCCGCATTTTAAATATGCTTGAATATAATTGACCGACTGCCGCTATGGAGCGTTTGACGTGCGTGATGGTGCTGCGCCCGGGTGCTCCGAAAGTCCCAGGAAATGCTCATTTGCAGGAAGAACTTGTTAAAAATGAAGGGCTTGGATTAAATGTAGAGGCTAAAGGCGTTTGCGTGTGCCACCGCTCGCATCACGATTCTGCAAGCGCTCCTCCACCTCTCCCCGTACATCAAATTTTTAGTTCAGAAAAGCCTGGTAGCTGTGCGGTACTGGCTCAGAGAAACCCCTCACTGCATTGCACGAAAGCCTCCTCTGTGCTGTAGGACCTGCTGTGTTAAATTATGATCCAAAGGCTGTGGGGTGGGAACAATCAATCAGAATACCTGGGGTAGTGTGTAATGTGTGTGCTCTTGCCAGCGGGAGCAAGCGGCCCCTGAACACAGTCCCCCAGCAGGTTAAATAAATATGATACTATAGACAAACCGAGAGGATCACATGGCCGCATCAATCAGCTGTTGATAAAATACAATCTTCCTTTAATACACGCTGGGAAAGTTATTTAACACTTACAAAACCTGAATTCAGTGCTGTTTCTTTTAGTAAAAGGGGAGAAAAATATTCTTTGAAAGTGCAACTCTTCTTAAGAGGCACGGAGAGGTAACAGTTGCATTTTCCTGGGGGATATAATAGAAAGCTTTTAATGAAGCCACAGACACTGTACAAAGTACGTGAGCCACGATGCTGGAAAAATACAGAAGCTGTTAAAAGAATAAGTCAATGTAGAAGTGGCCAGAGTCGGTTCCTGGCTGCGCATTAGGGTTTATTTCCTTTTCATTCATGATTTCACAACCCGGGTGGCTAAAAGGCTCCCGAGAACTGTTTCTTCTTGGCATGCAATTAGGGACGAGCCGCTCCAAGGAGGAAGCGGCCGGGGGTCCTTCCCTCCCAGCTCGGCATCTCCCGCAGCTGCCGGACAGTGGGAGCGGCTGGAGAAGCGGCAGACACGCGGCTGCTTGGATTTTTTTAAAAGAGACTGTCAGATAAATCCTAAAATATTTCAATTTCCTAAAAAAAAAAAAAAAATCAGTAGTCCCGGGTATTTGTTGAAATAAAAGTTTTTGGTAGGGGCTGATCACAGGGGGTTTGGTTGGATTTTTTTTTTTTTTAATATAGGAAGGGATGGAACTCTCGGGGTGCAATGTGTTTCCCCCCTCTCAGGTGGGAAGTTTTGCCTGTCGAGATAAAAAGAGCCGCTGCCCGAGTATGCTTTGGGATTATCGCCCATTTGTTAACTTCCCTCTTTCCACTCACTGAAGTGTCCCTTTGGAATTCCCTTCCCGCTGCCTTGTCCCGCTTCCCCAGCTGTACCCCGCTCCCCGACAGGCCCCGATGCTGCCGGGCTGCTGAGCCCCGCAGATTTTGGGGGGCTGGCGGCAGCAGCGCGGGTTTCAAGCCCCTCTCCTCCCACCTGCAGCTCCTCAAGGCACGGGAAACGTCAGCGCCGAGCCCCGGGGAGACACGGCATAAATCACCGGGCAGCCCAAACCTCCGTGGGGAAAAGCGGGAGGAAATTCTGACAAGGTTTCCCCTAACAAATGGAGATTAATGCCCGCTGTAAAAAGAAAGCGGCTGGAAATGATGTTTATACAAGAAAAATCCTGGAAACAGGGGAAAGACTGGAAAAACCCCAAAAGCCCGGCAGGCTGCCGGTCCGGGGCCGATGTCAGCCAAAAAAAATACGGGGCTGAGAAGGCAAGAAGGCGTTTGATTCCCGGTGCTCTCCTCCGCCTCTGGAGAGCCCCAGGGCCGCCGTGGGCATCGCGGGGATGCCCCGAACCTCGCGGGTTCCGCCGGGGCTCCTCGGAACGGGGGAAAATCAGCGGGAAATCCCAGCTCGGGACCGGACAGGACCCCCAGGGTGGGCTCGGTCACGGGGAAAGGCTGTGCCCGCAGCCGGGGTGGGTGGCAGGGTGCCCGCAGCCAGCCCCAAGGAGCCGCTCCGCGCCTCCGGTGCGTTTGGGAAGTTGCGCTAAAGAGCTCGGATGATTTTGGGAAGTTGCGCTAAAGAGCTCGGATGCTTTTGGGGAGTTGAGCTAAAGAGCTCGGATGCTTTTGGGGAGTTGAGCTAAAGAGCTCTTTACCTGCGCCTGCCACCCTTAAGCACTCTCCAGGGGCTTGTTGGGCAAATGTAATGGCAAGGCCAGGGGGTCTTGTTTGGCTAGACGTGGGGACATTTGTCATGGCTGACCTGTGAACTTCAGCTTCTGAGCCCAGGACTGTAAGGAGAGGCTCGGGCTAATGTAATAAAGCGAGAGAGACAAGAGGAAAGGCCTATCTTGCCCCAGGGCCACCACATGTTCACTCCGTTTTACTGTCAGTGCTACATGGGAGCTGTGGCTTCATTTCATATTCTATTAATATTTACAGCGGCGATTGAATTTCCCATTACAAAGTTCACCATGCACGCACTGCTAATATGAAATATTAATAGTATTGTGCACATTATGAAAATTATTACATATATATATATATATATATATATATATGGGGCAATTTGCAGGGGTAACTTCATTTGCTGTGTCCACCTGGTGCAGAGGGGACCCTCAGCCCCCATCCCCACGGGGCTGCCCCGGGAGCGGCCCCGGAGCCCGGGTGGCACCGCAGGAAGCAGCGTGGCCCTCTCAGGGCCACCTCCACCCACCGGGCTGAGTCATTCTCTCGTGAAGGGTCACGTTTTCCATCTGCTTTGGGGCATCCTGAGGACAGGAGATGCCCAAAACAGCTTTCCCCCAACGAGGGATGGGGCCGAGGAGAATCAGGTGGATCCGATGGTGACAGAGGGGTTTAAGTTTTTTGACTGCTTCTCCCAGCTCGACTTTTCGAGACGGTTTGAAGTCCAAGCAAACCCTGAGTGTCTCAAAGATGAGTAATCAGGCATCACCTTACTTTGCAGACCGCAGCTGAGTCACTTTTCAGTTGCTGCTCAGGGCGGACAGAGAAATCCTATCTCCTGTGAAAGGAAAATTGGCCGCCGGAGTCCCAAAAGTGCCCCGAGGATCAACTGAAATGAAAGTAAACCGATAATTTCCAGATCGCGTGGAAAACAGAGGGGTATCGAATTTAAGCACTGCAAGCTCAGCCCGGCAGGACGAGCCTGTCCTGGAGCACTTTATCTCCCTGCCCAGGTCATTCTGCTCCTTTTTATTACTTTTATTTATCATTCTGAGCACAAGCAGCCCTTCCTTTCCCTGCATCGCAAACCTGAACGTTCGTAACAAAATACAAATTTGCCATTTGTGTGTGAGGATGGTGCCGGGAGAGAAAAGTCTGGGGGCTTTGGGGAGCTCCGTGTGCAGCATCCACAGGTGTTTAATAGACTAGGGAGAAAGTTGCCATAACTGGGTATTGAGATTTTTTTTTTCCCCGAGATAACTCTTCAATTACTCTGATGCCTGTCTGGAACTGAGATTCGATTAAAAAAAAAAAAAAAAAGAAAGGAAAAAAATCAAAGAAAAACCCAAAAAACCAAAAACCAACCTTGTTTTCTGTCAGGTGGGGATCTGTATTGATTTACCCGGGTATTTGCTCTCTGCTGATTGCAGTGAGAAAAAACCAGCTCTGGAGTCACTTACTTCACCTTGAATCCTCGGTGAAGGTTGTGTTTGAACTGGGAGTGTTCCCACCTCCCTGCTCCCCCACATTTAATGTTTCCCCATAGCTCTGGGCCCTGGCTAAGGGGTGCCCAGGGTTTTTCTCCGGCTGATTTTGACCGTGGGATGTAATCAGATGCAGAAGGAGCTCCCTGGGCAGCTGTGGGTGCTGCAGATGTAGGGACAGAGAGCTGTTAGCAGCAGATCGTGGTGGCTCCTCTGTTTTCCCAAAGCTTCTCCCACGCACGAGGAGTAGATGCTATTTATGACTCCTAATAGATGTGGATTAAGGTAATTTAGGAATCCTTAGGTTCGTCTCTCAGCTCGGGGAGATGACAGGCTCTGGGAGGTATGGATGGGTGACATTTCCACCATGAGATCCGTCCTTCCCCCTCCCTGCTGCCCCCCTTCGCGTCCCCCCCTTCCAGCCCTAAATGTGTCATGCTTTGTCACATCCTCTGCGTGTGTGTTTTTAGAGAACATTTGAATAAAAGGCTCGATGCCAGGTATTGGTGACACAGTGGGTGGAATTTGCAGCCTTTCCACAAAGAGTTGGAAGCCTCCATTTGCATAAGGTCAGGGTACAGCTTCTCACAGAACTTTAGCAGCATCTCTGTCTCTTAGCAACACTCTTGCACTCTTGGTCCCTGCATTAAATTGACTGGTCCTTTCCTTTTCTTCCTTTCATAGGGAGGCTTACAATAAAATGTCACCCTTCCAACCTGTGCCTGTCACCCAGTAGGTCATCTGTTTCTCTTACACCTCCTCCCCCCCACCACCACTTCATCTCCAATTAGGGGATGAGATTATTCATTTGGTGGATTCCCAAAACTGCTTCATTTTTTATTTTGTTAATTAATATTAATAACATTTCTCCCTTTGTATTAATAAAAAGGAGCCCTCATAAACAGTGAGGAGATAAGGAGCAAATTGCAGGCACCTGCAAAACAATGGGATTGGAGTGGGGTAATAAGGCGAGTGGAGATAGAGAGAGCAAGGTTTAGGTCATCCTCTCCACCCATTTAGTTGATGCAGGGTTGAACTCAGCATGGAAGCCTTCAATGTGCTCAGAATATTAGAGTCACCCCTCTTGGCTCCGGCATGGGAATTGGTGACAGAATACAGATGCTGATAGGTGGTGTTAATGGAGGGTCAGGCTTGGACAATAGTATCCATCACTTGCCTCATGGCTCTGCTGTCAGATGGAGTCATTTCTGACTGCTCTATCACCAAGATTTGGGAGAGATTCAATTATTACCTTAGGCTTGGCAGCGCTAGATACAAATCTATGCCCAAAGGACTGGAAAAATCACCCTCGTCTTCTTCTCTCCCAAAGAGGTTTTTCCCCCTTCCGAAATTTTTTTTTTAAAGGGGCGGGGGGGGAAGAGAAAAAAAATTTTAAAAGGAAAATTAATGTCCATGCCATTTGATCTGTCCCTCTGCTACGAATTCCTGGGGAAAAAAAAAAAAAAAAAAAAAACTCAGCCAACGCTTTGCTCGGCCTGAGAGTCACCCACCAGCTCCATCGCACTGCCAAACTTTTGTAGGGAGTGTTCTGGCAGAACCTGTAAACTTTGGAGTCTGTACCCAGAGTTCGTGCTTTTTCCCCCGAGATTCCGGGCTCTGCATCCCTGGCAGGAAACTGAATCCCGTCTCTGGGTGCCAGGGGATGAGCAGGACACACTGCAGAGCCCCTCTGCACCCAGGGAGGGTGGGGACGTGAGTTATCAAGAGCCCTCGTTAACTTTAAGAACGGGGCTAAAGGACAAGCTTTAAGCACGAAAAAAGCTCTCCATTTTCCCCTTTCTACTTTTTAAAGGTATTTAAGTGGTGATAGCCGTTTTAAATTCAGTTCGGATTTTATTCCCTGGCTCCCTGTGGCGACCTGATCCACTTCTGAGGAGGAATGGCTTGTTTTCTCTTACACGTTATCCACCTCTTGAGTGGCGCAAATGCTAAGGTGAAACCTGGTGCTTTTCAGAGGTATTTCTTCAAAACTCTTATTCAAATGCCCCCCTCCCTCCTCGCTGTTCCTCCCGAAGCTTTCAGACACTGTAATTCCTGCAAGATAAATTCTCAGGTAATGGGTTCTGAGAAAAAGCAACAGAGGTTAGGAGTCAACTGCCTCCTCTTTAATAATTCACATGTCATATTTCTTCCACTTTGTCAAGTTGGCTAAAGAAGATGGGCAGGGCTGAGACAGGCAGACACTTGAGTTTATTATCCGAGGGCTGGGGGGACCCAGGGAAAGGCGATGCCCCCTCAGCCTCTGGCAGTTCCCGCTGCCCGGCTGCAGGGCTGTGTCTGCTCGCCCATGGCTCAGGAACTCTTGGTTTCCAGCAGCCGCACTCCTGCCTTCCTTTGCTCTTCCTTGGATCCCCCATCCTCCTCTCCTATTTGCCTTTACAGCTGTTATTCGTCCCTTCGATTCTTTTACTACCATAATTTTTTTTTTTTTAAGTGTAAAGTAGGTAAATCAAAAACAAACCTCAGCAAGAGCCCGTACTTTATTTTATTTAATTTTTATTTTAACCGCTGTGCTGTGATTTGTCTCCCTGAGTGCTAATACACTCTTGGGTGGGTTATTTCTCTACTCAGCTTTGTAAAACTTTTGGGACTCGCTGGCTCAAAGTCGAACAGTTTTGGATAACCAAAGGAAGGCTGAGATTTAGCAGTGAGGTGAGGAAGTTTGGTTTGGGCTCTCTTCCCCCAGTGCTACAAAACACCAAATGTAGGCAAAAACCTGTCACTGAAGGGAAAGAAACAAATTGTTCACTCTTAGGAAATTGGTCACCATTCCTTAAATGATAAAGGTCTCCAAAAAGAGTTCAAAATGTATATGTTATAATACGAGGAATCCCCACTAATTTGTCTTTGCAGACGGCTTTGAGAAAAACTTCCAAGATTTTCTAAATTTGCACTTTCCTGCCTCATCCTTGACACATCCTTCCACCGCATTCCCCAGCCCTTTCTCCGAGTGTGAGTGCCGATAATGTCATGTACCTGTGAAGGTGTCAGCTGCATTTTGAAATAAAGCAGAAGAAAAGGAGGAGAAAAGCAGTTCCCTGAGCCACACTGCCTGCCCTGGAAAGCGCACATCCAGGTGAAAACACGAGTGACAGCGGAGCAGAAAATGTCTTTATTCTTCTGGGAGCTGCCTCCTTTCCCCTTTTACTATATTATTATTTTCCTCATGCAATCGTTTAAAGTAAAAATAGGTTTTTTTCAACAGTCTTTCATTGAAGCAGCAACACATTTTAACTGATCTTTTGCAGTGTGGTCTCTTATGTGTGGCCATAAGTCTTATCCAGAAACAGTAAATCTGTCTTATCTGTCAGATTTTGGTAACTTTATACATGAAAGGGAAGAGCAAGCAACTTTGGAGGATTTAGAAAAAGGACTTATCAGTGTAAGCAAGGATAACAGCAAACCCTGAGGCCCATGGGAAGTTTGCCCTTGTGATACTGGCCAGGGTTTGTTACATTTTTGGTTAGAGGCTCCTGACTTTCACCCTTTCTGCAAGCATCATTTCCAGAAACCGGCGGCTCTGCTTCGCGGTGAAGATTACTCTGGGATTTCGTTGGGGTTTGTTTTTCCTTCCGAGAAAACCCTTTGTGTTACTGGGGCTTCAACACTTCGAAAATAAATATAAACCCGAAACGAGACCCACGAGCCAAAGGGAAATAGCGAGCTGACAGTCACCCGGCCGGCTGGACGGGAGCATCCTTCGGGAAGGGATGCGCAGGAGCTCCGCGCTGCGATTCTGTGATTCCTGCCTCCAGCCCTCCCGACGGCGCCCTGTGTGCCTCGTGTCTTGCACAGGGGTGGCAGGCTGGCACAGAGGTCACCCTTGGGCTCTTGAAGCACACGAATGTCCCCAAACTGTGTGCGATTGTCGCGTTTCTCCCTCCCTGCCCCGAGGAGGGTGAGGAGCTCCCCGCGCAGCGCTCACCTGCCATGAGGCACGGCATTACCCGGGCTGAAACTCTTCAATTCACAGTCTGACACCTCAAAACTTTTTTAAATTATTATTATTGCTTTTCCAGACACCAGCACTTTTTTTTTCCTTTTTTTTTTCCCCTTTTTTTCCCCTTCAATTCCCGGGATGGGAGTTGATTTTCCCGGTGCCAAGCCGCTCCCAGAGACACCCGGTAGGGCTCGAAGGGAGAGACGGAGCCATCCTCCATTGGCAACCAGCGATGAAACGCGCTTGAAAAGCTGCCAGGGAGAATTAGGATGGTAGCCCTATCCTGCAAAATCAGATGGTTTGCAGTGTCCCTGAGCAGCTGTTAAGCTCGTTGAGGTTTTTTTTATTAGTATTAGTAGTATTATTTCCCGGCATATTTTTTTAACACCTGCGAAGTTTGTCTATGAGGATGCCACTAAAGACAGAAGTACTGAGTGCTTGACAGACTCCATAAAGTCCTTGGCATCCTTCTGGGTACGTGACAGGTCCGAGGAGCGGGATGCGAGAGCCGGGGGGTGAGCGCGGCCCGGCGGAGCGCCGCTCCCTGCCCGCTCCGCCTGGCACCGCGGGGCGATGCCACCACCCTGCAGCCCGGCAGAGACGCCCTGCTGGCCCAAAACAGGAGAGGGACCGAGGGATGGGCTGGGGAAGCCACCTGCAGCCCATCCCTCCCGCCCCCATCGCACACAGCGCGTCCTGAGCGGCGCAAAGGGGACAGGAGCTCTCGAGACGCGCAGAAAGCACGGATTTAATAGGGGAAAAAAGGAGGTTTGGTGATGTCTGCTCCTTGCTCCCCGATGAGGAGGTGCCGCTGGTAGCGGGGCTCTGTCGGGAGCCCCCGCCCCGCTCTGGGGAGCTCTGCCCGGCGGAGGATGCGCTGCGCTCCCGCTGGCAGCATCAGCATCCCCCGGGATCAGCTGATCTGCTCACACCCTGCATGCGTGTCCCTGCTCACAGCCCGGCATCAGCGGCTCTGCTCACACCCTGCCTCAGTGTCCCTGCTCACACTCCCGACATCAGTGTCCCTGCTCACACCCTGCCTCAGTGTCCCTGCTCACACTCCCGACATCAGTGTCCCTGCTCACACCCCCGACATCAGTGTCCCTGCTCACATCCCCTGCATCAGTGCCCCTGCTCACACCCTGCATCAGTGTCCCTGCTCACATCCTACATCAGTGTCCCTGCTCACAGACCCAACATCAGTGTCCCTGCTCACAGCCCGGCATCAGCGGTTCTGCTCACACCCTGCCTCAGTGTCCCTGCTCACACCCCCGGCATCAGCGTCCCTGCTCACATCTTACATCAGTGTCCCTGCTCACAGACCGACATCAGGGTCCCTGCTCACACCTCCCGTCTGAACCCATCTTCCCCCTGCCTGCCAAACATCTGCAGCATCTCCCCCTCCTGCCCCTTGATTCCACTCTCTGTTTCTTCTTATTGAGTTCTCTGAGTCTCTCTGCAACTTGTCAGAACCTGTAATAAAATGCCCTTTTCGTCGGGAGTTAAAGTCCAGAGGGCATCAGATCCATTTCCAGCTGACAGCGGAGGAGCCGGGCAGGACAGCGGCGGGAGGATCGCTTCTGTGCGCCCCCAGGGCTTTAACTATTTCACAGAGAGGCACCCCCAGGGCAGGCGGTCCCCACCCTGCCCTCCCGGGTGGAACATTGCAGCCTGGCGTGGTCACCCCGCACCGCACTGGGATCAGAGCTGGGGCTCCTGGGCAACCCCTGCCCTGGGGGAGCCTGCAGGTCCCTGCCAGGGGGGCACCGAACACCAGAACATCCTCATGGCCCAGCCCAGATATCTGAATTATTCTTATTCTCACTGTCATTGTCATTCTTTTTAATTCTTACTCTTATTTTAATTCTTTATTTTTACTGCTGATGTCTCCAGAGTACCATTATATGATACAGATATATATACACTATTCTATATTATATATATATACTATTATATATTATATAGAAGGCAACATCAGACACATGCAATGAATATTTGTTCCTTTTATGTCCACATGCCTGTGCATTGAGAATAATGCACCACCATAAATATGAATATCTATAAGTGCTGTGCATTTATGCTTACATACATATGCACATTAATAAGCATGCACTGTACACATGTGTTTGCACAGAGAGATGTATCTACATAGAGACATAAAACCACGTTTTCCTTGTGTTGTGCTGCACAAAAAAATGTCCATCCTGCCCGGTCTGCCCCCTCCTCTGCTCACAGAGTTGTGTGTAGGACCAGAAAAGCATGTCAGAATATAAGGTGTGAGAGGCCAATAAGCCCTTAAGTGGTTACACGTGATTTATTTTCCTTTCAAGCCCAAGCAAACAAATCACAAAGAGGAGGTTGGTTAAAAAATACTCCCAGCAAGGTGCTCTGTAACCCCAGCACAGCCCAGCGTGTCCTGGCACGGGGTCAGGCTGTGGGGCTGCTGCTGGGGCTGTGCCTCTGATCAAGTATTTATGGCCACTGCATCTTTGCATAACATTTACTTTGCTTTCTTTAATGGCTTTCTCCACTCCTTTCCCTGCTCCTCGCTGCAAACAGCCTCAGTCAGCCCCAGTGATGATATCAAGAAAGGTTTTTCTTTTTTTTTTTATGGTCCAGCCAAAGCGAGGTCATTCTAATAATACCCAAGGTCACTGGTGGGAGCCACCAAGTCTCCCAGTCATTTTTCATTTGCTTGCAACAGTTAATGACAGTCACAGGGATGGAGCTGGGAGCTGATGGCCATGTGATGTCACCAGCACATGCTAGGGGATTATAAGGGCAGGTACAGGGCAGGGTTGTGGATTAAAAATGATGGAAAAAAAAAAATCACTATTAACTGCTTCACTCCAGCAGCTTGGTGGAAAAAAAAAAATAAAAACACTACAGACAAAGGAGGGGGATTTCTTCCTCCCACCCCCCTCCAAATCAGTCCTCTAAAATGCCAGCTCAACTGCTCCATTTTTTCCTGATTTAGTGACTCAGCTGGAAAAGATCTGTGCAGTGTGTGAGGGGAGGTGCTTCTCGCTGTACCAGCTGCTGGGCAAGAGGTTGCAAAAGCAACCTTGCAATTTCCTGGGGCTGTTCCTCTCCCTCCCACCCAAATCAGGGGCCTCATCCCTCTCCTCCTTCTGCCAAGGGCAAAGCCTGTGGTGGCACCAGCAGGAGTCAGACCTAGACAAGTTTTTGGACCTCTGGAGGTGTTTTGGTTATTTTAACTCATGTTTTTTTATTCTAGCTGTCCACTTGGGGGAAAAAAAAAGAACGGAAAGGAAGCAGATCCCCCTGGTTAGATCCCCCTGGTGGGGCTGCAGCGCTCTGTGGCTGGGGGAGCCCTGGGGAGGTGGGTATTGATTTAACCATGTGCACCAACTGTGAGGTTCATGCTGCAAAGTGCCCCTCACACAGCCGTGGTCATCCTGAGAGCTGCCCTCGCCCCCAGGGAGTCACCCCAGGGCTCCCAGTCCTCATGTGTGGCCCAAGGTTCAAGCCCATGGGCTGAAACATTACACCCTGGAAAGCCAGGAGAGTGCACCAGCCTGCAGGGACCAGGGAAAGAAGCTCCACAAATCAGCTAGATAACAAATTTCCAAATAATTTAATAAATATAATCATAGTCTGCTCCAAAAGGTGCAGAAGTAAGAATTTTTTAACCAGTAGGATAACTAATAGTTTGGACAAACTGCTCTTTCTCACTGGGAAACAAACCAAAAGAAAGATAAATTGCATATTAATCTTCACTCAGCCTCTCATCATTGAACTATTTTGTCTTAGTTATCTCATCTTATTGTATTTATTTATGAAACATGACCTTCTCATAGCCTTTGTTTCAGCATCTTTATTCTTTTATGACATATTAACTTATAGTGACCATCAGTTTAATGGTTTATTATTGTCAACACATATATTTTTTTTAAAAATTCCATGGAGAAAGTTGGATATCAGTTGAAATCTTTATCCAGTGATTTTTATTAATTCAATGTACAAGAGAAAAACATGGCAAACCACAAGAAAACAATAACAACAGAAAACAAGTAATTGGTTTATATGAACATCTGATTTCTAAACCTGTTTCACAGCCTGCAACCATTTATAAAACTCTCTCTGCTGAGGTCAGTGGGCTTTGGACAGACTCCTGTTTAAAGCAGGATGGATCAATGGAGTGAAGAGATGAGTTCAAACTGATGTCATTGTCCAAAACACCCCGAGATGCATAAACCCCACACTTTGTGTTTTCTGTGTTTGTTATCTCCTCTTAATGCTCATCCCTGCAAATAAGTTTTCCTTCAGATCCCGTGTCTCCTTTGGATGAGAGGGCAGAAACAGATGCAGCTGGAGGCTGAATCTTGGAGCCAAACTCAGCAGTGGTGGCTGCAGTGAACTCCTCTGAAGGATGCTGAGCTGCAGCACTACGGTACCAACTCTGGGGTATTTTGTTAAGGATCCTCAGGTGTTACCTGGTGCTTACTGTCAGAATCCAAGGCTGCTGCATTTATTTCTTTTCCCTGGGAGGACACAAACCCGTGTGCTGCTCCTCAGATGAGAAGAACGTGGCAGATTCTTCCTCTCCGCCTGTTTTCCACAGAAATGCCTCACGTCCCGTTTGTCGTGGTTAATAGGATTAGAGCATCAGCCTTTCTGGAGGAGATTGAAATGCAGGGGAACAGTGGTACTGAGGTGTCTTTCTTCTCCTCCTGTGATGGGCAGAAGGACACACCTCCAAGCAGAGGGGATTTGTCTGGTGGGAGCAGGCAGATTATCTGTATCTAGTGAAACAAGGTGTGCATGGCAACCTTTGCCAAGGCTCAGAGCCAGAACCTACTCACTATAAAATAATTGTGTCACTACCTAACCAAGGCACTCTTCATGTTTCATTTATCTTTTGACTGTAATTGAATGGTTGAAAAGCAAAAAAAAAAAAAAAATGTAGACAAATTCCAGCTGTATTGAGATCTGTTTCTTTCTATGCTACCATGGCCCATCATTAGATAGTTTCACTCTCTGTACAGAAGGTCAGAGAGTATAAATATAAATTGCATTTTGCATTACTTCTAGATGAGTGAAGCTGTCAAAGCAATAATATAAGCTTTCAGTCCCACATTCTACCACTTCTTTCCCATTTTTTGGCCAGGAGGTCATGTGCAAATTGAACGTGACAGCCCAGACGACATGTCCAACAGACTTATATTGTTAGACATTTCTGCCATGGCACTCACCACAAATTAAACCCACGTCGGACTTGGAGCTCTTCAAGAGCTGCTAACAGTAGCTCAGGCTTCTTGCAAAAAAGTTTATGTCCACGTCAAGCCTGTACAGGAATAACAGCAACTGTTTTGGAGGATCTTGTCAAAAAAATGGAAAACACAAGGGGAAAAAAAAATCTGACAGGTAAACGTGAAAGAGCTGGGCACAGTAATGCAGACTTTAAGTTGTTTGAAAGGTGGGTAAATCTATGCAGTATATGTGTACTCTTCACTTCTGTCAAAACTCTCTCCTCCAATCTATCATTAATAGGTAATATTTGGTATTTAGTGGATATTTTTGCTGTCGGCATTCAAAAGAGGGGGAGCAAACTCCTAATTTTCCACCTCTTTTTATGCAAGCAAAGTTAACTTTGTTGATAAAACACTGTGTACAGCAGTTAAGACATTGTTGATGATTTGGAAATAACTGTATATTTATAGCATTGAAATCTGCATGGGCAGCTTCCACTAGCAGCTATTTGAATGTTGTAGTCTAAATTAATTTGTGAAAATAGATGCCACTGAATATTGTCTTTTATATTAACCCGGAGCACAGTTTTCTACAGAACACCAGAAGGATTAAAATTGAGGTTGCTGTCTTCAGCTGGAGTCAAATCAGGTGTCAAAGTAGCTTTAGAAAGTTCTTTGTGCTGTGTACAAAGATAATGCTGAATGACAGTGAAACAAGATCGCTCTGGGGACAGAAAACCAGATTTCCAGCCCTTCACCTTTAGGTGTCTCAAAATGCAGCACAGGCTCTGAACAACTGAAAATTCTTAGCATCTGGCAGTGTCATGCTAAAGAGCTGGTGGTCTTGGTCCAAATCTTGGCAGAAAGGAGTTCACGTTATAAATTACATTATCTGGCAAATCTTTGCAGCAGTCTGAGCAGAGGGGCCAAGAGCTCACTTGGCACAGAACCTCCTGCTTCCCTTCATGGCAGAAATGTTCTCCCTAGATAAGGGCTGAGTATGGATCAAGAAAAGTCCCTGCCATTCTTGCTTTACCAGCTTCCCTTGAATGAACAAAGAACTTCATTTTCAAGGACTACCAAGGCTTTCTCTCTCCATTTTTTATTTTTTTTTTTAAGAAGGACTAAACTTAGAGTGAAGAGTTTGAGCCCCATCTGGTACAAATCAGTAGGGGCTTTGCAGGCTTCAGTAGAGCTACACTGATTTACACCAGATGATGCTATTAGAGGACTGAACTATCCAACAATAATTATAAAAAAATGCCTTTGATTATGCATGTGCAACAACTATTTATGTTTACATTGCAGAGATTTGCATGTAGCACAGTGGGGAGTATTTTATCTCTTGAAAACATTGCACCAGCATAAATAATCCACTGACATTCAAATGAGCAAAGAAATACCCGTGTTTTACCACAAGATGGACCATAAAGGATGTTCTTCATGTGTCTTTTTCAAGCAGATCGGTCAATAATCCTCAACTGCGAAGTTTATTCTAAAGGAAGAAAGACGGAACAAAAAGAAAAAGGTAAAAAGTTATGTTCTGTTCCAGGTGGTTACGTTACAGATTGCTCTGAACTGTGGGTTTCAGTGCAACCAGGTGATCCTGCACTTGGGAAAGAGGATGGGGGAACCAGGTGAAAGAAGGACATCAAAAATGCCCCACAAGAGTCAGCACCATACCTCATTGGCAGCATTCAGAGGAGATTTTCAAAGAATGTCAACCAGTTCAAATCCAGAGTGAATTGGACACAAACCTATCAAAGGCAGAGATGGAGATAATCATGTGAAAACTGGGAGATTCTGCTGAAGCACCAGCCTGGAGCAGCACAACAGAAATTACCATTGGGGTAATTACACTGACATTTCAGCTTTCAAAACAGAAAATGCTTAAAATATGCAGTAATATGTTGTATCTTTGACTCACAAGAGGAAAGGGAGATGAAAGCACAGGTAATATTCCTTTGATGTTTGAACTACATACTCAGGTCTCCTGCCTTGACGTCTGGGGTTTTTTTATTTGCTAATTGTGCTTTGGTAATGCTTCGAAGGCATTAAATTTCTCAAATTAAGGCATGTTGCCCTACTCCAGATATAGCTTTCCTCTTGAGAGCAAAGGAGAAGAGCATTGCTGGCATTTTAAGTTCAAATGCCCAGCAGAGAATTGGAAGATGCACAGACATCATTTCTATGACCCTTTTTCACCTTTGCATCTTCCTGATGAGGAATGCCAGGAGATTCTCCCTTTATACCCAGCAGAAGAAGATTTTGTCCCACATGGGAGACTGCAGAGCACTGAACTCCCCTGGGTGGTTTGGCAAAGACTCCACTCCGTTGTCCTAAAAACACATTGCCTCAGTTTCCCTGTCAAAGGGATGTGATGATGTGATAATGATGATCTGCCTCTTGGGAGCACTGTGAACAGTAATTTCTGGTTTTATTAGCTCTTCCAAGATGAAATACGTCACATAAATGGTCAGAGTTATTAAACTGAGCTTAATTGGCAAGGGCTTGAGAAGAATTTCTATCACAAAAAGGTGTCTTTGAACACATGAAGGAGTTGGTGGACTTGATCCTGGCCCAAGGCTTCCCTTTTGTGTGGCAGAGCAGCACAAGCTGAGGGTGGCAGAAGGGAAACCATCCCACCCATCCCACTGGGTCCTTAAATGAGAGCCTAAGAGGAGAAGACAAGGTGTATGCTCAGGATCAGTGTGAGACAGAAATCCCAATTAATTTCCGAAGTAAACAGGATGAAAATGAGCTTCCCAAGAATCCTGGCAGCTCAAAACAAAGTTAGAGCTAAAAATACAGACCCAGGTTCTAGCAGAGGAAATGTGACAAGGGGAACACAGGCTTAGTTGGGAGCTTTGGAGCACCAGTCAGATGGGATAAATCTACTTTTGTATCTTTGTGGATTTGGTTTTCTCCAAAAGCAGAGCTCTATTTTGATCGCTGGTTTGAGGGAAAACTAAGCTACTGTCATTAAAACCCAAATTGCAATCCTAGAAAATTAGCCAAACCTCCAGGCACTCTGCTCACCAGAATTTCCTTACCAGAGGAATCTGTCACTTTGTCACTACAAAATGAGGCCAAATTTTCAAAGATGTCTCTGCAATGAGACTCATAGGTCTGGTACTGAGCCATCAGGAGATTTGCATGCACAGTTTGGGTTTCCAACATGACAATAAGAAGTTTAACTCCAAACACAACTGTGTTGCACAAGTGCATTAAAAAAAGAAAACAAAGTGAGAAAAAGCCTCTTTTCATTTTCTGGGACAAGCATGAGTAAACTAAAGTGACAACTGTGCTTTTGCTTTGCATTCAGGCTTCCTTTGATTTTTCGTGAGAGCTTGGACACCCAGAAGCTGCCTTCATAGGAGCTAATCAGGAAAATAAAAGAAGTTTTAAAAACTTCTCCTGTGTTGAAAGCAATGGATGCTGAGCACTGAAGGTTATGAATACTATTCTCCTGAATTTTTTTGTGTTGATTACAAAACTGCCTCTGGATCTTTAGGGGGGATATAATGATGTTCAAGATATTAGGGGGGGCACAGTGATGAATGGTGATGGTTTTAAACTAAAATAGGTTAGATTTAGATTAGCTACTAGAAAGAAATTCTCCACTGTGAGGGTGGTGAGGCCCTGGCACAGAGCAGCTGTGGCTGCCCCATCCCTGGAAGTGTCCAAGGCCAGGTTGGATGGGGCTTGGAGCACCCTGGGCTGGTGAAATGTGTCCCTGCCCGTGGCAAGGGGGGTGCAAAGAGATGATCTTCATGGTCCCTCCCACCCCAAACCACTCTGGGATCCCGTGGCTCCGTGATTCCATGAGCATGGATCTGTTCTGAGGGTCTGAGTGCAGTTCCCTCTGCCAGCAGGGACAGCAGGGGTGGAGCTGGGTCACTGCTCACTCCCTGCTCCAGTGGAGGAGGCTGAGGCCCTGCAGGGCACCAATATCATGTGTGGGTCTGAGCAGAGCTGGGCAGTTCTGATGTGGCTACAGACATCTCTGTAGCCTTAGTGGCACCAGCTCCTGCAGTCTGCCAGATTCATCAAGTGTGCTTCTAAATCTGGTGTTTATTTTTCACTCCATTTTGCCCTCCATCAGGATTTAACCAGCTGGGCACGCAGTGCTTCTCTTTCCAATTTTATCACTAACAGGTTTTGCCATGGCTCAGTTTCCTCTGCATTTTATGCATTTTTAAATTGGTAGCTGCTTTAATGATATTTGCAGCTACTATGTCCCTCCCCTGAGCCACATCCACTGCACTTACAGCATCCTATCAAATATCTGTGCCAGGCCTACAGTGTCACAGGGTTTCACCCTGTCCAAAAGAGGAGTTTGGGGTGCGCCATCACAGGGGCTGCTGTCACACACTTCAGGTCACTCGTTTGCTTCCCAAATTAGTGCAGTTCCAAAGCAGGGTGTGCAATCATGCAGTGACTGCTGTGCAAAGTGGCACAGCTGGACAGTCCAGTGTGGTCTGAGATCAGTTTTTGAAGCTGGGCTCTGCTTCCTACAAGTGCATTTTGTGTGCACACTTATCTGTGTGTTTAAAGGTATTTCATTATTTGCTTATGTATGAATTCATTGCATAAATGTTCATGTTACGTGATAAAATAAATTTAAAACATTTACAAATGTATCAATCCAGAATCTTTTTTATTCTTTTTTTTCCTCCTCGTCTTTACTGAATGACTAATAAATCAATGTTTAGGGAACCTGTTTATCATGCAGAGAAAACTTGTATTCAAACCTTCTATTTATTTTTCTGTTTCACTCTGTGGATATCTTCACCGTGGGTCAATTTGTTTTTCTTCTGGGAGGATTTCTGCCTCAAAGGTTTTGGCCAGAATGTCATACCTAGATTAGAGAAATCTTACAATTTAACAGAAATAGATGTCATTTTTTAAAGCTTCTTTACTTTTCAGCAGAAGAAATACATGTATATGTGGGATTCAAGCTAAAACTCTCAGAGTCTCCTTTGCCAGAAGAGTTTGTCAGGGCTGAGTGTTGGACAAGTCAACCACAACCTCTCCCCTCTCCCAGGAACAACATCTGTGAGGAGGCAATGCCTGGGGTGACAGGAGACACAGCCCTCCCCAGCCAGGGAGAGCTGACCCTTACACCAATTCACAGTCCCCACTTGCATCCCATGTCACCTCCTCTAATACAAAATTTTATACTGTCCTTATTACAAGGCTTGATTTTTGGCAGGATTTTCAAATTGTTTGTTTGTTTGTTTGTTTGTTGGGTTTGGTCTAGTCTGTTTTTTTCTAGAAGAGCTGCAATCCTTGGCATTATTTTCTGCAGCTCTAAGTAAAAAAACACACATCACTTTCTTAGCCCAAAGCATTCACTTTGCAGATGCCCCTTACCAGATTTGCTGTAATAAACAAATTTAATGAAATAATTTGTGTTGTTCTTGGGAAGGCTGAGGGTTAGTGAAACATTTAATGAATAAAATAATCCCTGATGTACAGGTGGGCACGATCAGGAACAGCCAATACTTTCTCTTACCCATACCCATTGCAGAAGCAACTCAAAAACACCAGCCCAAATTTCAGTTTGTGGGCAGAAGAAGTGCTGAGGAGATGGGGTTGAAGACTGAGCACTGCAAGGATCTGTTCCTTTGCAGACATTGTGCCAGCCAAGCTCTCACTCCCCTGCTCTGTCACCCATCCCGAGCTGCTGCTCTGGTGACAAAGCCTGGCACAGCACAGCCAGCCAGAACCACACGTGGCCATCCTGAACGTTGCCACCACGGTTCACATCCTCCAAGGTGCTGAGGTGTCCCCTCCCAGCCCTGCTGTGGCTCTGCAGCCCCTGGCTGAGTGACAGGGCTGTGCCCAGGGCCAGGCTCACCTGGCTCTGCAGGGGACACCAGGTGGTGCAAAGGCACTGTGCTGGAGCCGGTGCCATCTGCCCTTCTGGCCATGAGCACGGCGCCTCTTGGATGTGCCAGGGAGTCCTGGCTGCCAGAGCAATCCCTCGGTGCTGCTGACAGCTTGGAGGAGGGACAGGACTGTGTCCAGATGGCCCCAGATTTTGAGGAGCTACGCTGAGAGATGGAAGCTGAGCTCACCCCTCCCGTGTCAGTGGTGGGGGCTGAGAGTGCTTTCTTCTCCCATATTCCCCATTTCCTGCTCCTGTCATCTGCCATCCCTGACAGCAGCAGCACTGACAGTGCCACCCCATCACCAGGCAGGCTGGCAGCCATCCCCACCTCCCCCAACCTGCAGTGCCTTCCCCACCTCCCTCCTGAGGGCCAGCCTGGTCTGCTGGGTGCCCCTTCCTGTGTCTCCTTCCTCCCCACAGCCTCCTGTCTGCCTGCCCATCCCAAAACCCAAGTGACAAATCCCTTATCCCACCATGCTGTGCCTATCCCCCAGAGACACCCTTTACACTGCTTTTTTTCCACCCTTCATCAAGATCATACTTCTTACCCTCCCTTCCCAGATGCCCATCTTCTTTCACATATTTCATTCTTTCTTACTATATCTCAGTTTCTTTTTCACCAGCTTGGATCCTCTGTTTACCCACTTGTACAACTGCTTCTTTTTCTCCATTCCCCCAATCCTCCCTTCATGGCATTCCTGCATCAGAGTGGATTTTCCTTCTTTCCTATCACCTAAGAAATTATACTGAGGTGACAGCTTCTAAAAACATTGCCAAGGCCATAATGGATATTATGTCAAATGCAGCAGAAAATCTGTCTCTTAAGTTGTCCCTTAATTTGAAATGGACACTGGGAGTTTCTCTTCATCTGAAATTTAGCTTGGAAACAGTTTTGGATCCAAGGAGCAGTTGCAATGACGTACATGGATAACAAGGCACATGTGTAACAAGGCACATATTCCACTCAAAACAACCCCACAAAAGCAAACAAAATCCTCACCCAATTTACTCAGATTTGCTTTTATTTGGGATAGATTTGCTGGTAGGACCAAGGAGGTTGCATCCCTCTTTCTTCACTAGCAAACAAGCCATGGATTCCCAAGTGGAGAAATGCACTCCATCCCTTAATGGTGCAATTCAAGCCCATTTGTGAAGAAAACCTGCTCTTTCCTGCAAAAAGAAATTTTTGTCTCAGTAATCTCTTGCTCTGGAATGTACTCTTTGTTTCTTCACGACTTTTCTTTTGTCTGCCTCTTTCTTTTCACCTCCTTCCTCTTCTCACCAGTCACTTTGCCAGCAGTGACCACTGACAGCAGCATCTTGAAATGTATGGCAAAGTTCTGAGTAGGCCTGGTGGGTTCTTTCCTAATTTGTACTCCTGTTATTTTACCTGGTAGAACCATGCAGCAGCTGATGATCAGTGTGTGCCTTGATGCTCAAATTCCTTGAGCAGTGTTGGTTGGGCCACAGAACTTTGCCTGGTTTATTATTGGGAAGCTCATGAGAGCCCCTGTGATTGATACCCTGTGTCCATCACCGTTCTTGACCAGAAACATTGCTGCTGAGCTGGGTGGAAAGGAGAAATGACACTGAAGCCACAGCCCTTCTCTGAGGGCTGGTTTTGCAGCAAAATCTACTCTGAAAAAGACAGAAAGGGATCATGGAAAATTTCTATGTGCTATAGAGGAAAGAGCTACCCTCCTTTTGCCAGGTTTGATTTCCAAAGAGGCACATACCTCCATTTTTCTGGATACACACATGTATGCACACACCCACCCACCTGTGCCCATGAGGAAAAATGTTCAGATTTCAAAGATTTAAAAACCAGACACAGTGATTTATTCCCAGGCTTTAAAGGTCCAAAGCAGTACAAAAATCTGAGAATCGATCAAATGACTGCTGAAGAAAACTTAAAAATGCTGGAGATAAGGGGCACCAAAGGAAATGTTAACACTTTAATATTTAAACCAACTCTTCTTGTTGTATACAGTGCTCAATGCAAAGGAAAAATTTTAACAAGTGGAAACTGAGACTGCCAGGCAGAACAAAAATAAAATGTTGCTTGTGGCACATTGCTTGGTGTGTGTGTGTGAGCATCACACCAGGCCAGTGACCCTGAGAGAGGCTGGTTCTGCTCATTCACATTCCTCCAAGCAGCTGCTCTCAGCCTCTGGCTGGGGAAGACCTCGTGGTGCATGGGGCAAGCTCCAAGTGACTGGGGGAGGCAGCACCAACTGGCAGCTCTGCAGTCAGCAGCCAGCGTGGCAGGGGCTGGAAAAGTGAAATGGATTGAAAAATCCTGCTGTATGGGAAGAATTTCATTTAACTCTTTAGTTCTGCTTCCATTGCTAGGCCAGGATAAAGCTATGGGACAAGCTGAAATTACACCCACAGAGAGAATTCCTCCAAAGGTGTAAAAACACCCAGAGCACAGCCTGAGTTTTATAGATGAGACATTCAGCTGGCAAATCTACCTTTTATCACATTAAATTTAATGCAATCAATTTGCCACAGTTAATAACTTGTGTCCTAGGCTTTGTGGGGCCCTCAGAGGAAGATCAGTTTGTGGGTCAGGAGTGGCTGCTTCAAACCCCTCCTCACTGGGGGCTTTGGGAGGATGAAGCCATTTGTGTGTGCTTGGATGTCCATGCATGGAGCAAAGAGAAACCAGCTCTGCAAAGGCACCTCCAAAGGAGGATTCCTTCTGCTCCACCCTCCTGGTCAGAAATGGGCTTAGCAAGTGAACAGAACTGCTTTTATTGCTGCAGGCTGGTGGGCTTGACAGTCCCTGGTGAAACCAATGTGGACCAGGAATACCCAGGTGGGGTCAGCAAGAGACATCATTTTAACAGAATAGATGGGAAAGGGATTCATCTCTCCCTTTCCTTCAATTTCCACTTCTTTCTCTTTGATGCATCTATTAAAAGTGAAAGATGTCTGATGAGTGTAAGTAGGTGCTTGTCTGGCATAAACCATCACAGGATTTTTGAGAAACTTATGATAATCTCCAGGACCTGGCCATCAAGCTCTTTGTGAAGCATTCAAGGCAATACCTCACACAAATCTTCTCTCTAATTTAATCCAGACTAGCTGAGACTGGGCTACATTCAGAGCAGTGAAAATCTGGTTGAAAAGCCACCATCAAAGTCGAGCAACAAGGGGAGCAAATTACCAAATCAGCAAACCTAGGGCAGGTGTCCCCTGGAGAAAGGCTGGTGGGCTTCCCTTTAAAGGCTTATTTTGTGCAGGGGAAGGCTCTCACCTCCCAGAGTAGCAGTTCTGTCACAGATTAATAGTCTCTTTCCATAGCAACACCTGACCCTCTTCTCCCCTTGCCTTGATTATACATACATATATACATATATATACATACACACATATTCCCTGTCTGGGGAAAGAATGGACAGCTGACAACTTTCTGTGGCATCAGCACAATGTAATGAAAGGGAGGCTTAAAAAAAAAAAGAGAGAGAGAGAGCTGGAATGCAACTTCTAAAAAAAGAAATATGGGGAGTCACAGGATCTGCAAGCGTGTCAACAGCACAACAAGGTGTTATCTGGAGCTTCAGACAGGATCCTGAAGCTTCCTGAAGAGCCTCTACTGCATCAAGTATTGAATAAACGTGGGTGACAGCACTTTGGAAACTGGCCACTGCTGGGGCAGCTGCAAGGAGGTCCAGGAAAAGGCAGATGCCTACTTGGCCCCTCTCAGGCAATGCTGTAAAACTTGGTCTGCAAGTGCCTGGCTGAAATCCCAGCTGGGCTTGCATCATCTCTGGCCACAGCCTTTCAGATGAAAAGCACACACTTGGGGTTGGAGGCAGAGACTTCTTTCAAGGCTTCCTTCAGCCCAGGGTGTGCAGGATGGCTCGGACAGGGCTTGGCCTCCTGTCGCCTCTTGCAAGGAGGAAAATACAAATAAAAGCAAAATCCGTACACCTAGAACAACACAGGACATGGGAATGAAGTGAGTAGGAGCTGGAGAGGAAATTCTTTCCAGAAAAGGTTCCATTAGTAATTGTATTTACAGAAAAATTAATTTTGCATAAAGAAGGGTTCTGTTTGCAAAAGCTGAATTGGTGCATGAAACCAACATATTTCCAATGGGGAAAATGTCCCCAGGTCCAGGGATGTGCTGTAACACCTTTTAGAGGGCACACAAAGCTGCTAATAAAAATCTCATGGTGGTTTTCTCAATCCCTTGATAAAGCAGCTGGCACAGGGAGTGTCCACCAGCACTGAGCTATGGACCAGTGCAGGGGATGGGTGACACTGAGATGTTCTCAGGGTGACAAAGAACATGTCCCTCGTGCCTCTTGACCACATTTAGAGGGTATGGAAACATTTGGAGTGGGTGAATCCTACAGGAAAAGGTTGGGGTAAAAGCAGATCCCCTGACCACATTGACAGAGAAACAAAATGCCCTTGTAGAGCTACTGAATAAAAAATAAAACTTGCACAGGAAGAGGAGATCATGTTTAAGAAATCCAGTATGGAATGGATCCACATCCCAGGGAGAAGGGAACCTGCAGGTAAATTGGAGGCTGGCAGTGACCCAAAACTGCTAAAGAGCACAATGCAAAGCATCGAGTGCCTGCTACTGATACTCCAGTGATCTGATGTGAAGAAAAGATATTGCCCAGGGGAGAAAAAAAAAATCATTCCTAGAGGCCAATAGATTAGGCAGTGTTTGTTCCAGCTGTGAGGAGCAGGAGGCAGCCTATCAACAGACCAAAATATCTTTGCATCTCTCATTAGAGCTGATGAATTTTCCCTTTTTTTCCCCTCTGATGAAACAGATGTCCAATTCATCACATCTGAAACATTTTGTTTCATCCCCGAAGATCTGGGCTCCTCACCCTGGGGCACTCCCCTGCTGGGGCTGTCCCTGTGAGCTCGGGGGCCTTGGGGCTGTGGGTCAGGAGGGATTCCTGGGTTCAAGGCCCTGCAGCAAAGCCAACAGGGGTGTTCCAGGGGAGGCTGAAACAAAGGGGGGTTGAAATTCCCAATTTGTTAACCTTATGGACCCTCTGAGGCTGCTCACAGCCACAGGAGTTAAAAAGGATGGGGAGAGGTGAGGGGGGAAAAAAAAAAAAGACAGTGCATTCCTTGCTTGATGTTATTATCCCAGGGCCATGGTGGGCTGGGGACCACTGGGACAGAACAAAGAGTCACTGCAGACATCAGAGTGCTCAGATGGAGGGTCCCACCTGCTGAAGGAAGCACAGATCTTTGACTTTTTAATCCCAGGCTCAGTCAGAAGGTTATTAGACCCATGACCACTGGGCCTAAACCAACAGCAGGCCCCTGACTGATAATTTCTACAGATTATATTGATAAAATAGAGGATTTCTTTGAAGCCAATGCGTGTTTCTGCTCTTGCCATACACAAACCATCCTGGAAAACCATGTGTGATGCATTGCCTGTGCATTCCTCTGGCATTCATGTGCATCTCCAATGAAATAAAGTCCATTAAAGTCAAAGCCAAGCTATGTTCAGCTGTGCTGGAGAAATAAAAATACACTCATGTAATGTGCAAAAAATCCTTCTGAATTAGCTAAAACTAAAGAAGCTCACAGATAAAGGCACCTTCTATAAATATGATTGAAGGACTTAAAACCTAGAAAGAAATTGTTAGCAGCAAAATCTGATGGAGTAAAACTCTCACCAAAGCATCCACATTCTGTGTAAGCTCTCAGCCTTGCAGCTGAATTAAGGGTTATCTTCTACAATGATATCTAAACCTGATGTTCAAGACTGAAGGGAAAAATAAACTCACAGGCTCCTTCAAAATAACAGTTTGAAATATATTGTTCACCTTTAAAATCCTGATAATTATGACACTTTTAAGCCTGGGAACCCGGGAGAACAAATTATAGTCCTGATGTTGAGCTGCAATTCCAATTCAGCATCTCCTCACTGAGAGTCTCCTCACAGACCCACCTACTCAGTCTCTGCTGGCCAGATATTTTTTTTTTTTTTCTTTGTAGAAAGGTGGGAATCAGTAAATGTAGGCGTAAGTTATGATAATCACCTTAAAAGGCTGAGTTGTTTTTTATTTTCTCCAAGGTTTTCTCTTTTTCATATGATCTATTGTGCTGAGAACAGGAAAGGTTTGCCCACCTGCGTGTCTGTAAACTTTCCTGGGGACTGTGTCAAGCTGATCTTTACATATTCCCCCTTGGAGAAGACTCCTCTGCAGGGAACAGCAAGTTCAGATTTACAGTAGGGATTACAAGAACTAAATTAGAGTTCTCACGAGTGTAAAATAAGGATAAATCACAATAATCGTCCTCAGCTCAGCCAAGCGAACAAAGTTTCCATCAGGAGGCAACTTTAATTTGGTTTATCAGTTCCCACCACACCCATTGGGCAGAGTTATCCCAGTGCCCGAGGGGATGGAGGGATGGAGGGAGGGATGGAGGGAGGGATGGATGGAGGGAGGGATGGAGGGAGGGATGGAGGGAGGGATGGATGGAGGGAGGGATGGAGGGATGGAGGGAGGGATGGAGGGAGGGAGGGATGGAGGGATGGAGGGAGGGATGGATGGAGGGAGGGATGGAGGGATGGAGGGAGGGATGGAAGGAGGGATGGAGGGAGGGATGGATGGAGGGAGGGATGGAGGGATGGAGGGAGGGAGGGATGGAGGGATGGAGGGAGGGATGGAGGGAGGGAGGGATGGAGGGAGGGATGGATGGAGAGATGGAGGGATGGAGGGATGGATGGAGGGAGGGATGGAGGGAGGGATGGAGGGAGGGATGGAGGGATGGATGGAGGGAGGGATGGAGGGAGGGATGGAGGGATGGATGGAGGGAGGGATGGATGGAGGGAGGGATGGAGGGAGGGATGGAGGGAGGGATGGAGGGAGGGATGGAGGGAGGGATGGAGGGATGGATGGAGGGAGGGATGGAGGGAGGGATGGAGGGAGGGATGGATGGAGGGAGGGATGGAGGGAGGGATGGAGGGAGGGATGGATGGAGGGAGGGATGGAGGGAGGGATGGAGGGAGGGATGGAGGGAGGGATGGATGGAGGGAGGGAGGGATGGATGGAGGGAGGGATCGCTGCCCTCCGCCTCCTTCCCCGCCGGACCCGCGGGCTCAGAGGGGTCGGGGCGGTCCCGGGGCTGGGAGGGCGCGGATGTGCCGCGGGTGCGGGACCCCCAGCACGGCCTGAGAGTGCAATTAGCATTATCTTGATGAATTTCTAGGCAGCGAGTCCTTGCTGTGCCTTTCAGAAGTCGCAGGGCACTCTGTCCCCATCTGTTCCTTTATGATTATTACTTTTTTTTTTTTTTAATAGTAATCGTCGACCTGATATAGATGACTGAGGGAAAGGGGGGGGTGATGTGGCTCCTACAGCGTCAATCAAAACTCTTTCTCCAACCCTCCCCACACGAGCACTTTCTATCTCCCAGCTGTACTGGCAAGATGTTCTTAGCCAAATACATGATTCTATTAATGAGCACTTATATTTGCTAAGGAATGCAAATTCTTTCTCTCCGTGTATTATTAGCTGTATCAGAATGTTTGTCCTTTCAGTGCTCTTTGAAGTTGAAGGAGGAAAGGCTGCTGTGTGGCACTGAGAAGGGAAAAAATATGAGAGAGAGGAAAAAACACTTCTAACTCCTCGGGGTTTTTATTTGTTCTCTTGCCAAAACCGCCAAAGGTAGCAAAAGTTACAGAAATTATTTAAAATCTGTGCTCTTTTCCCTCCAAATTAGATAGAATTTTTCCCAACTGATCATTCCCTTTTCATAATAATGGGATCTAATGAACAGCCTGGTTTGAATTTGCTTTATAAAATAATCTCTCAGATGCTCCAGAGAATCTATTACGCGTGGGATGGAAATAAATCCAATTGCCTCCCCGAACAGGAGAACAGCTCTTTTCGGCGCTTTGGGCTATAAACGAGCACCCTCTGCACCCTCTCCCCCTGCTCTGCCAGTTTGGGGGCTGATGGAGCGACCCGACCTGCCCGGGCACCGCGGGGCTGAGCCCGGTGCCCGCTCCAGGCTCCAGCCGGGAATTCCCGCGGGATGCGCAGGGTTCAGAGCCCGGTGCCCGCTCCAGGCTCCAGCCGGGAATTCCTGCAGGGTGCGCAGGGCTCAGAACGGTGCCCGCTCCAACCGGGAATTCCCGCGGGATGTGCGGGGCTGAGCCCGGTGCCTGCTCCACGCTCCAGAGGGAATTCCTGCAGGGTGCGCAGGGTTCAGAGCAGTGCCCGCTCCAGCCGGGAATTCCCGCGGGATGCGCGGGGCTGAGCCCGGTACCCGCTCCAGGCTCCAGCCGGGAATTCCCGCGGGATGCGCGGGGCTGAGCCCGGTACCCGCTCCAGGCTCCAGCCGGGAATTCCCGCGGGATGCGCAGGGCTGAGCCCGGTACCCGCTCCAGGCTCCAGCCGGGAATTCCCGCGGGATGCGCAGTCTGCGCGGCCGAAGCGCCTCTGGCCGCGGGCTGGCAGCGGAGCGCGGCTGCCGGGGATCAGCAGAGCTCCTCACCCACCCGAGCTCCTCACCCACCCGGGGTCCTCACCCCCGAGTGGGGGCTCTCCGCAGTGAAGTTTTTATTCCAGATAAGCCGGGGGGAGTCGTGGGGGGGGGATGAAAGGGGGTCCCCGCGTCAGCTCAACTTTTGTCATGTATCACTTTTCCTCTTGAAAGGTGTTATAACAGCAATTCAATTACAATAAATAGTGTACATCATCCTCGCAGCTGGAAAATTCTGTAACTAACTGTGACCAAACGTTGTAAAGGAATATAGCTTAACCAGTATTACTTTTTTTTTCTTTTTTTTTTCTTTTTTTTTTTTTTTTTTTGTTGCTGACCACGGGTTAATTAATTTCAAGGAGCTTAGTATATCTAAACAGAAACACACTGTGATGCTGGCAAGAAATCATAAAATATAAAACGTGGAATTAGGAAGATCATGCGAAATCTCCACAGCAGCTTTTGGTGCCTGGGAATAATTCTGGCGCTGCCCCCCCCCGCTCCGTTCCCCAAACCCAGCGGAGGCACCGAGCCCTCTGCGAGCAGCTCGGGGCACAGGCTGGCACCCCTCAGTGGGGCACAATGGGACACCCGCCCGTGGCCGGGGCTGTGTGTGCCACCCGCTGGCACCTTCAGCGCGTCCGTGAGGAACACATTGTGTACATCACAGGCCGTACCTATAGATTCTGGTTAAACACCCGCTGCCAGCCCGGCATTAACCCCGTGCAGCAGGCAGTGAGCGTTTCACCTCAGGGCTGCGAGGTGCTCACAGGAATTCGGGTGTGAGAGAAGCCCCAAATCCCTCCCCGTGTGAAAAACCCCGGGGAAAATCCCGGTGAGCCGAGCGCAGCTCCCCTTTCCACTCTCGGCACCACCCGCTGCCATCTCCCGCCTCAACTGGGGAGATTTCAGGAGGATTTCATTGACTCGGGGGTGTAGGAAAAGGTGTTGAGTGCCGTGGGAGGTGTTCGCAGCCCGACACGTGGAATTGGGGTGGTTTCCACCTCCAGCGGGCTGACCCCGAGCGGGGGACAAGGGATACCCCCGGAGAGGAGCCTGGATGGGGCCCGGGAAATCACATCCAGCACCCAGATCCAGCTGGGAATGCTCGCACCGGGCTGTCCTGCGTGGCCGTGGGGCAGCGGGAGGGGAGGCTGGGCGGTGGAGGCGGGGCGGGGATGAAGATGGGATGGGGCAGCCCGGTTTGGGGAATTCAGACTAACACACATCCCGCTCCCCCCCGGAATTACAGAGACAGGATGAGGGGCAGGTGGATTTCCCTGAGGAAAGGAGACAGGATCGGGCCCGTCCGCCAGCTCCTGCCCCGATTTAGGGACGCTTTCACCAAATCATCAGGAGAGTTCCCACTAATTTCCACGTTTCTTAGCGAGCTGTTGGCCACGCTTCAAAACAAAAAGAAAAGCAGGGAAAAAAAAGAAAAAAAAAAAGAAAAAATAGCCCCCTAAAATTCACTCTCGGTTTGTGAAAACTTTATTGGGGGAAAAATAAAAGTCCATCCACGGATCGTCCTGTTTTCCTTTACAAAGGGAGAAAAAACAAATCGCCACTTCCAAATTGCAATCGGCAGCCCAGAACAAAGGTCCGAACCCCCGCGTTTTGCAGTTGTCAGGACAATCTTGTCCATCTCTAGGGTGAAAGGAATACAAATTCCCCCCCTCCTCTCCCTCAGCCCGCAGGAGGGGGCATCACCACTTCAATCCTGCGCCCACCGCCCTCCCCGCAAGCCGGCTCGTTAATATTTCAGTTTCTCTCCTCTCCCCAAGTAAAAGTTTGAGAGTTAAACTCCTGCCCCACGTCCTTGCCCAGAATGGCAACGATTTCCTCCTGCCAAGTTCGTTTGCTGCTTTTCCTCCCCTCCCTCCCCTCTGACCAGGTACGAACTCCCCGCAGCGGGACGGGACCTTGCCAGAGATTAAAAAATATCCAGGCGATGCGAGCACAAACGTGCTGGTTTACAGGGCAGCTCCATGGCAGAGTTAGGACTTTCGTAATTTTTTTCGGCTTTTTTTTTTCCTCCTAGAATACAGTTTGTTCAGCTGAAAGCGGGGAATTCGGCAGAAGCTGGAATTTATGTTGTACATGTGGAAAAATTCTCGGATTTTTTTTTGCCCAAGTTGGGAAATGGTTCTTTAAAATCGGCTCCTTTCTGTTTCTCCACACTCCCCGTAGAATGCTTTTAATCTTGCGTCTTTCTAATTCTGTTTCTCCGATTTTCTGTCTTTATTTCCCCATTTCTAAAGTTGCACCCGAAAGTCTGGATTGCAAACACGTCACCATCCAGGTACAGGCACAGGGGCACAAAAACCCGAATCCTCTTAATTCTGATTTTTCTTTTCGGGGAGAAAAAACAAAAGCTCCCCCCAAAAGATATTTCTAATAATCCTTTGAAACAACCTATTTCTGTATGTTCGAATGATTTTATTTTTAATTCTTTAGCCTTGTTTATTATCTTCAAAAAATTTCTTCCACTACCGCTTAGGTTTATTTTTGTGACATAACTCTGAAATATTCCCAGCAGAGCAAAATACACCCCAAACGCATCCCTCAAAAGTTTTTTTGTTTTATTTTTCTTCACACCCTCAAGTTCGTTGTTAATTTTTCCCCTTGAAGTTCTCGTCCTTCATTTAGAAAAAGTGGGGTCCACGAAAAATGAGGGGGTTATTTGTTAATTAACTGGCTGCTTCAGATGGCAAGGGGAAAAAAAAAAAAAGGAGAAAAAAAAGAGAATGTTTTGTTCATTATTGAGATGTCATTTGCCAGAGTTACCACTGTCACATTTGGGGAGGAGCAGGGGGAACGGGAACTTTGGCGGTTTCAAATACAGACTTTCTTATCATAACTTTAACCATGTAAACAGCATCATTTTAAGCATTTTGCAGAGGTTATTTTCTGCTTCCCAGCATGGCAAGGGTGGTTATGTTTTATTTCTGAAGAGATTGTGAAACTTCAGTTACTCAGTGGAGTCCGAATCCTTTTTCATCCTTTCCAAGGAGAAAAATATTCATCTTTCTTGTTAATATTTCTTTTTCTTCATAAAGAAAAAAAATCATATATATATATATATATATATATATATATATATATATATATATATGTTAATGCTCAATTACCAAAAGCACATTTTCGCTGCTTCCCTGTCCTCTCTTTACCTGAAGAAGCACACACGGCACCACAGAAATTGATTTTAAAATATCAACCCCACAAAAATCCATGCAGGATGTGCAGTATCGGGCACTTTTTTACTAATTCTTAGGACTTGTCTTGCAGAGCACCCAGGAGTAAAACGCAGAGGGGGAAACTTTGGGGCGGTTCGAGGTGCCAAGCACTCGCCTCGGAGCTAATTAGGAAAGAGCATCCCGGCAAGGTCCGGTTTCCAAACCCAGCTCGTTTCCTTTGCAAAGTTCCCCGCGTCATTTCTTTTAGAAACCACAATAATTAGACCTGAGCTAACTACTCTTCCTCCTGGTCAACAAATCAATAGCAATTAATTTGAAATAGCTGAGATGATAAAACACTTCCTATTGCACCTGACCTTGCCAAAAGAGCTATAAATAGAATATACTGAATATATGTTTTAAGTCAATTCCCATTGCTTCCATCCTTCTTTTGCTGTTCTTCGGCTCTTAGGACGCTTCTAAAATTTCTATTTCCTTCCGTTTTTGTGACTTATTTTTTCAGACTTTAAACATGTTTTATTAGAACGATTTAATGCTTTTAACAAAACAATAACGGTAGGAGATGTTTGTAGCAAAAATCGTGTAGTTCCATTAAGTTCGAGTAAAAGATATATCTCGTGGAAGAATATGGGGTGAATGATACAGTATCAGACACAAATATACATGTAGCCAGTATTTTATCACTTGTGCACACTGTTTCAGAGGACCTGGATTGATCTAAAATTGAAATTGTAGAGAAGAAGAAGGTGATGGGGTGGGAGGACTGCAAAGGGAAGAGATCAGAAACGTTTAGGTGTGGAATATTAATTATGAAACACACAACTCTCTTCACTTTTCTTTGCTCACTAAGAAAGCCTCGTCTTCCCCCGCTCCCCCTCTTGCTCCTTCTCCCTCTCTTTTATTGGAAAGAGGATCCTAAATTCCTTTTGACTGATAGGAAGTTACAAGACAAGATGCTATTTTCCCTTTCTTTTCTGACAACTCTGTCATCCCCGGGATCATAGTCATGTCAGAGTGTCTGTCTGGGAGAAGAAGAAGAAGAAGGAAAAAAAAAAAATCCGTGGAGCCTGTGGCCATCTTTGCATCAAAATTTTCCAGACCTCTATTTTTGATTGTGATCCCGCTGATCTGAGTTTGAAATGCGAACACAGCAAAGCCCCTAAGCCTTCAATCGTGTGAAATTTTCAAAAGATCTCTAGAAGCAATCTCAGGCTGTCTGACCCCTGACAGGCGGAGATCTCTTTATACCTCTCTCTGCCAGCACTTCATTTGTTGGAATATCTTTCAGATTTGCACCTCCAGATGACAACCTGAGTGTTTATTATGTGTATGAATCTGAAATCTTCACTGCAGTACAAAGGAGACGTCTTAAACATCATGTTTAATTTCAGATCATAATTACCTGCTCCTCTTTTGCTTCTAATTATCTATTCCTCCTTCCTCTCTGTGGCATGTTGATATTTTGTTGATTCTCCCTTTTAATCAGCCTTTCTTGCTTACTTTTTTTTTTTTTTCTGTTTTTCGTATTACTTTAGTCCACGGGGGAATTAAACATGTCACAGTGGACACACATCATGCCTATGTGGAGACATAAAATTCTGGCCATGAGTGCTTGCTCCCTATGGCTCCCTGTATATATGGATGTGCTCTGGAGAAATAATAACTATTCCTGCCATTATAATCCAGGTTGTTAGTATGCTTCATCTCCCATTAATCTTTATACATCAGTTTAAATTGGCAGCAGTGTTTATGTTTTGTCCCGTGACGTAGCAGCAATGTCATTTGATAGCAACCAAAGCAGCCGGAGCCCTTTAGCGTCCCTCCTTTCAGGAAAGCAGAAAAGGGGGGGCGGAGGAGGAATGGGGAAAATACAAATAATATATTAAACAAAACACCCCCAAACATCTCTAACTTCCCCCCTTTTCTTTAAGGGGACGTTTATAGTCCTTCCTATCCTCCTGTTCACCTGTTTAAAGAAACCCTGTGTTGTCCAGAGGCTCTTTGGAGAGGGAGATGGAGCTGGTGATGCCGATCCCGGTTATTTTTATCGCATTTTACATTGCTGGCGTTAATATCTCAGGTGGAACGGCCGTCCATTGAAAGCATGGTAGGTGCCATCCCAAGTGCCCAGCTCCTTGTCACAGGCTTGGTAAGGCAGAACCCCGCCTTGCTGTGCAGCTAAAAAAGGGGGGAATAAATGATTCCTGTGGCATGGCAAAAGCCCGCAGAGGTGGGAGGCTGCTGCGGGATCCCCGGCGTCCACCTCCTCCCCGGCGACCTCCCATCTCTTCCAAGGTGCTTAGGAGTTGAAGATATTTTTTTTTTTCCCTATGGGGATTTCACATCATTTGTCCCTACCCCGATGCTGTAGACCTGTGGTGTTGCTCTGCTGAACTTATGAAAATATCTCCTCCTTGGTTTAGTTTGCCCCGAAAACGCTTTGCCTATGTGTTCAGCTGTTTCTGTGTTTATCCATTTTTCCCATAAAACTTGTATTAAAACAAAATGTTACTTTTCTTTCTCTCAGGAGCTGTGTATAGAGACCCTCCCTTTTTGAAATAGACCGCAGGGACTGTCATTAGATCAGATGGCAAGCCTTTATAGAAAGTGTTTTGCATAATTACATACCAAAGCCAGAATAGTCACCCTCACATTTTATGGGTCACAAACCATCAACAATTGGCACATTATTGTCCAAGAAACCCAGTCCATTCACTGATAGAGAAAACTAGACTGCCTAATCTAGAACTGAAGAAGATTGAAATTTCTTCTAACAAGAACCCAGAGAAGATTATTTTCAAACTGACAACGTGTTTACATATAGTTATAAAGTTCAGAGGACCGGTGGGGAGAGAGAAAGGGTATAAACCACTAAACATGATTAAGAATCGCACAGTGGCCTAATATAGATGGTTCATCAAAAAGGAACAGACTGAAAGCTCCCCCCCAACCCCGCCCGCCCCCCCCGCCAGCCCCTCTCCTTTTCAGATCTGTTCCCTTTTCTACCGTTGTGATTCAGTAATTAAGATATTCTTATTTGGACAGACAGCTCCTCTGGTAACTGAATAATATTAGTTCCCTTTGATGTCAAACTTTTGACAGTTATCACACTAGCATTGGGCAATTTAGCACAAATGCCCTCTTTTTTTTTTTTTTTTTTTTTTAAGGGGAAAAAAAAAATGTCTTTGAAGAAAAGTAATAAGTGTGATCGCTATCAGCAAATGATGTAAATCTCAGTGGACAGGCATCCCTGGGTATAAATTACATTTTGTTGTATATAATGAAGCGAGTTTTGTTTTTACCTCATTCCCTTATCAATGTCCAAAATTAAGGCAATAATCCCACTTCCTTCACACCGATTCACCACAGTCCCTCTCCCCCTTGATTATTTTCTTTTTCTTTCACAGGAAAATTGGACGGTTTTCCAAGCCCTCCCTCCCTCCCTGCCTGCCTGCCTACACCCCCCTGCCCCGCTTCCCACCCACCCGGAGCAGCGCGGAGCCACCGGCGCTGCCGTGCGGGGGAGCGGCCGCAGCTGCGGGCGGAGCGGGGCTGCGGCCCCGGCCCCGGCCCCGGCTTCACCTGAGCCCCTCCAGCCTCGCCCTGAAGCCCCTCCTTTGCCACGGCCAAAAAAAAAAAACAACAAAAAACCCCAGCAACTCAAACCCCACAGCCCTTCGCTTATGGTGGATGACATTGGCAGGGTGTAGTAGTAATAATAATAATAATAATAATAATAATAATAATAATAATAATAATAATAATAATAATAATAATAATTGCATCCCCGAGCTGGATTTTGCGAGGGGTGTGGAGCCCGGCTGGCTGAGAATAGAACCGGTTCCTGCGAGGAGTGGTGAAGTGGGGGGGTGGATTGCAAACATTGCAAGATCCAGTTCGGGACTTTGGGAGAAGGGGATCTCCTAGGGGCTGTTCGCCTCTCCCCAGCATCCCCCGTCCCCGAGCAGGAGCTGCTCACTGCAGCTTTAGGGATGAGGCCCCCACTTGCCCCCGCGCCGGGCAAGAAAGCTCCCCGGTACTGGGTGGAGATGGGGTGCAGAGATGGATTTATTCTGCTTTTTCCATCATAACTTTGGTGGAGGGGGGCGGGGATGGGGGGGGATGAATCCAGCTCTCGCCAGGTTTGCCTTATCGCGAGATCTGGGCCAATTAAAATAATATTAAATGGAATTTTTACAAAATATAATAAACCCACTCTTCAGTTCTTAGTGGAGGTGCACGGAGGGAGGGGAGAAGAGGGTGCAGCTCCCTGGCTGCAGCGTCCTCGCTAATCCCGCGGTCAGCCGGGACAGCTGGGTGGAAGTGGCGTGTCCCCGTGTGCCGCCAAGCCCCATCCCCATCCTCCCCATCCTCCCCATCCTCTCCATCCTCCCCGTCCCTCCGCAGGCACGGGCAGCGCCCCGAGCCGCCCCGCGGGGGCCGAGCAGCGCCCCCCGGTCCCTCCCCAGCGCTCAGCCCCGGCCCGGGGGTGCCGCCCGTGGGCTCCTCCCGGCGCGGCACAGGCGGCCCCGGCCAGCCCTCCCTTCCCTCCCCGCCTAATTAGCAGCCGTGGGGAGCGCCCTGATTAATTTAAATGCTTTTTGTAACACTGTAAGGGTGAGAGCCGTGTCTGCGGCCGCAGACGGGTTATATTATTTTCGGGCTCGGGTTTCGGTGGCCCGGGAAGGGGGGAAGCGCGGCGGGATCGCTGAGGATGCGTTTGTGCTTCCCGGGCGATAACGTCGCCCCCAGCATCGTCGCTCGCCCCCAGGGAAGCGGCCAGGCTTTTCTGGACGCTTCGCTCCAAAAGGGTATCCTCGTGTTGTGTAACATTTTCCGAGGATTTTCATTACACGTTCAGCCAAAGGTAACACAATCAGAGAGGGGAAAGTTTCTTTCCGTGGCCTTTTTCCCGATGCCGGCACCCCGGGGCTGGTCGGGCCGGGGACTCGCACGCCCGAGGCGAGGCCAGCTCGGGGCCGCTGGCCCGAAGGCCGTGACAGAAACTGGGCCCAGCTCGCCCCACAAACTCCTACCGTAAAAATAAATCTTCTCCTGCCGCTGCCTCCGCATCCTCCGTGCAAATAAACCTCGGGGAAACCTCCCTGCAGCTGCTGGGAAGTCCACGCAGGGTGTGGGGCGAGGGAAGCGCCTCTCCGCAGGGCCGCGGGGCAGGGGACACTGGGCTGGGCTGTGGGACAGGCAGGGGACACTGAGCCCCGCACGGGCCGGGCTCGGCACCCACGGACCCGCCCTGGCAAGCGCGGAGCCGTTCCCGGACCCCGCGCTCCCCGCAGCCACCAGCGGCTGCTGCTTCACGGTGGGGGCACGGGGACTCACTGGGGCAATCTGCACTTGCAACAGGTATAGAAGGCATTTTCCTTCCTGCCGAGCTCTTCTCTAAACAGAGAGGCTATTTTTCCTTTCTGAGAGAGAGGGGTCCCTGCGGAGGATCTGCTGTTTTTCTTAGGGAAATTTAAAAAAAATTAAAAAGGAAGGAAAATGTATCTGCGTCTCCATGTTTTTCAAGGATAAAGACTTGAGAAGTGCAATGTAAGAGACAGCTTCGGCTTCGGAGAGAGTGCAGTCAGACAAGGAACTTCAAATAAAGTCCTTGAGCGGTGAAAGAGAAAGTGCGGAAACTTTCCCAAAGGTCACCTTTAAAGCAGCAGAGAAACTTCTCTCTCAAGTTCTCTGCTCTGACATTTCTCGGGGGGGGCGAGGGCGCCGAGACATTTGCCTAAAATCGATAACACTTTATAGAAAGAAGCCCGGGTAACACCTCAGACACCCCCCAGCCCCAATTCCCAGCCCGTGGCCCGCGTTTGTGGCCGCTGGTCCCGCGCTCCGCACGCAGCCGCGCTCCGGCGTCCGCGGAGCTCCGCGCTCGGGCGCGCACCTCTGCCCCTCGCCACCTCGGGGGGAAATAAACCCCAGGACTAGGAAAAAAAAATAAAAAAAATCAAGGACAGTTAGCAGTGCTGAGAAAGGAAGAGCAGCGCTTTGATTTATATTGTGTTCGGGAAAGAAAAAAAGGGGGGAAATAAGGCAATTAAAAAATCCATTCCGGCCCTGAATCCCGAGCAGAGTTCTCGTCGTTTGTTTGTCTGTTTACAGCTTATTTTAAAACCATTTTACGAACTAAAAAAAGAAGAAGTTCATAAACCCCCGGGCGATATTTGTGTTTCCCAAGAGCAGAGGCGAAGCCTCCGCACCCCGTCCTGGGGCTGCAGCCCCGAGCGAGGTTTGGGAAGGGCTCAAGGAGACCCTGCGGGAGCGAACCCTCCGCACATAAACCCAGTCACTGATTCATTCCTGATCATTCCTTCGAAAGGAGCGACAATTCCTTCCTTTTCCAATACTTTTCGGGTTACACGCGAGGCCGGGAAGGGACGGGAGGAACGGGCGATATCCCCATCACGCTTGCACTTGTTTCGCCCACGAAAATTATCTTTTTTCCCCAGAAAAGAATCGACTTTTTCCTCTCCTGTTATTCCTCCCGGTTTTCTTTTTTTCATTTATTTTCCTTTTTTATTTTTTTCCACCCTGTGCCTACAAGCTTGCAGGTAGTAAACGAATCAGGTAAAGGGGAGGAAAAGGCCCATATTTATTTTGAAAACCTTCCTGGTGGAGGTTGTGGGTTCGCTACAAGGATCAGTTTGGCCTTAAATACCAGTAACGCGGCGAGACTTGTGCTCGAAAGGCCTCTAAAAACGACAAGGAAAAAAAAAAAAAAAAGAAAAAAAAAGAAGAAAAAAAAGGGAGAAAATAGCTGATGCCTCCCTTTCCCAGCTGGATGTTGGGGATCGTTTAAATACCCCTTTTTCCCTTCGAGGGTCCATAATAAAAGCGGTGACAATGACACTGGTTTCCGCACAAGGAGGAATGTTTCGCTGCTTTAACATTGTTATTTTTGGCGGCGGGTGAGGCTCGGGGAAGGCGGCAGCACCCAACGCCGCTGCGCTCCCGCAGCTCCTACTGCGACACTGTATTAACTCCTAGTTAAGCCAGCAAATAATATTGTTCATTCATCTTTTTCAAAGTTGATTTATAGCAATCGACAGGTTAAAGCGTCATCTGACTTCATTACTTTTAAAAGCTGTCTATTTCAGAACTGTCACTTTTCATCACTTAAACCGAATAAACGGTTGAAGAAATGAATTGGGAGAGACTTGGAGATCGTGTTTATAATTCTTTGTCTCTACGTTAACATTCCTAATGACCTGACCTGCACGGGGAACCTGCGTGCCTAACGCCGAGATTAAAAACAATAACAAAAAGAAAATCAACATCAACCCACCAGCCTCCAAAAGTTACAGGGAAGGCGAAAAGTGGGGACAGAGGAAGAGCAGGACCGAGATGCTGCACTGGCACGGAGGAAGCATCATGTATGATCACACATGTGCCCACGCACGGAGATGTGGAAGTTAGCACTGGGTTAGCCGTAAATAATTCTCTTGTGCTCGTTTCTTCCTCACACTCCTGTTGCGGCTGTTTAATATATGGGGGGGAATGTGAGGGAGGAATAATAATAGTAATCATCATTATATTCTAGAAACCATTAAAGGAAAGGTATCTCGGATCCTTTTAGCTCACGGAGTAATTTTCATACACTATTAAGACATTTCTTTAAAAGCGATCATCTCTGAGAAGGTTGCAGGTATTGTAGGGAAAGGATAGACCCATAAAGGAAAATTTTTTTCCCACGTTTTTTAGAGACCTTAAAAGAGTAAACAAAAAAATCTAAATCAGAGAAATGCACTCCTCAATGACAGCACGCGTCAGAGCTCTCAGGAGTTTCCCTGGCCGCATAAGAACTGGCGGCTCCGTGTTTGCTCCCCATGCTGGGAATTCACCTTTGTGGGAGTTCTTCTCCCTGCGCGGCCAGGTTCCCGCAGCGTGTTTGGCTCTATAAAACTATTGCCAATAACCTGCGTTTATTAATAAATCCGCGCCAGAGATGCTTCCAGGGGGCAGAGCTGTGGGAGAGGGGGAATTATTTTAAACAAAGCAGACAGGTTGCTCCCTACCTTTGCTCTCTCTTAACGCCGGGCGCCTGAGCGCTAAAATAACACTGACCACCCTAAAAACGGAGCAGAGGTGCCGGCAGAGCCTGACCCCGCTCCGCGGCCGCGCAGGAGGCGGGATGCCCGCAGGGGCGTGCGGAGAGCGCGGGTGCGGAAGGTGCGTGCTCCAGAGGGGAATCAGGGGGGGTCAGACCGCGGCCAGCCGCCATTGGAGGGTTGTATTTTAATAAAAAACCACGTATGATGGGTTAGGAGGGTGTTTTTTGTGGTGGGGTGACCCCGCTGCGCGCCCGCTGCGCGCCCGCGTCCCCCCGCGCCGCCTCCCGCCGCGCTCCCCAGCGCCACCTCGCTGCGCTGGGCGCTACTGCAGCCGCGCAGGGAACGCGCACCTGCGGGGGCGCGGAGCGAGGGGACAGAACCAGGGGACAGCGCCTGGGGACAGAGCCAGGGGACAGAGCCAGGGGACAGAGACAGGGGACAGCAATAGGGGACAGACCCAGGGGACAGCGCCTGGGGACAGCAGCCAGGGGACAGCACCCAGGGCACAGCAATAGGGGACAGCGCCTGGGGACAGCAATAGGGGACAGACCCAGGGGACAGCGCCTGGGGACAGAGCCAGGGGACAGCAATAGGGGACAGCAATAGGGCACAGCGCCTGGGGACAGCGCCTGGGGACAGCAATAGGGGACAGACCCAGGGGACAGCAATAGGGGACAGAGCCAGGGGACAGCGCCTGGGGACAGCAATAGGGGACAGCGCCTGGGGACAGGGCCTGGGGACAGAGCCAGGGGACAGAGCCAGGGGACAGCACCCAGGGCACAGCAATAGGGGACAGAGCCAGGAGACAGCGCCTGGGGACAGAGCCAGGGGACAGCGCCTGGGGACAGCAACAGGAGACAGCACCCAGGGGACAGCACCAGGGTACAGCAATAGGGGACGGAGCCAGGGGACAGCACAAGGGGACAGAGCCAGGGGACAGCACCCAGGTCTCAGCACCCAGGGGACAGCACCAGGGGACAGAGCCAGGGGACAGCACCTGGAGACAGCACCCAGGGGACAGCACCAGGGCACAGCACCAGGGGACAGCACCAGGGCACAGCACCAGGGGACAGCACCCAGGGGACAGAGCCAGGGGACAGCACCAGGGCACAGCCCCCGCGGAGCTCCCGCAGCCAGGTGTCGAAAAGAACAGAAAGGGTTTTCTCGCTTTCTCTGCAATTTTTTTTCCCCTGCACGGTGATGCCTGACCTGGCAGGGGAGATGGAGCTCGGGAGTGTCCCGGAGCACAAGCTGCCGCGATAGGATTGGACATTCGGGTAAAATGAGCAGAATTGAAGGAGTTCTCTCTGCCCGCTATGGCCCGGGTGCTCAGGCAGCAATTTCTGCACCAAAAAACCAAAAACTCCCCAAAACCCCCACATCAACTACTATCAACTACTTTCTTTAAATCAAAATGATACTCAGAAGGCAGAGTCATTTCCTTATGGAGCACGTACCACTGCTATTTCTCAAGACAATTTAACATTTTTTAATCTGTTTGTTTTCCCCAGGAAAAAAAAATAAATTAAATGGTAAAATCCCCCAAACACCAGCATTAGCGCTGATATAGCTCGAAATTCCCACGTCGCTTAAGGGAATAATCATAATAATAATGGAATAGGAAGCAGTGAATAATGCAATGTAAAGATGATGAAAACGTAAAGTCTCGAAATAGTTTCAGCACTTGGAGGACTCATTTGGGAAATTATTAAAAAGAAAAAGAAAAGGGAAAAAAAAAAAAAAAAAGAGGAAGGCCCCTGCAGGCTCACAATAGGGACAGTGTCACACGCGCATTTCAAAGCACCCCGCGGATCTCTCCGCGGCCCGGCTCGCAGGCAGGTGCTGCGCGGGGAGGCGGATTTGGGGGGATCCCTTTTCGGTCCTTCTGAGCAGGGATCAGCGGCAGAGGCAGGGAGGAAAGGAAAGTCCCCATCTCCCGAGCTTTTGGTGGTTTTGGGTGGCAACGGAGAGCAGACATCCCCCGGGTCCTCTTCGCCCTCCCGTTCGCGGAGAACTCTGCCCACCAGCACGCATGGCAGTTGTTTAGCATGAAACGTGCTATTAAGTATTGATCAAGAGCATCCACATGTTATTCCGAGAATGTAAAGAGCTATTAAGAGCCATTTGACTTTACCAGAAAGTAGCGAATATTAGTTAATGAGTAATGGAGAAAATAGAGAGGTGCGGGGCGGCGGGCCCCCGGCCGGCCCCAGCACAATTGGATTCTTTCAAAGAAAGCAGAAAAGAAGAGGAAAAATCGCTCTATTTTTTAATTCCAGCGAGAATTTCAACCGGGAACAATATAACCCAACAGCTGCGACAGGTGGAAGAGAGATAATTGAGCAAAGGCTGCTTTTGACAATTAATATTGCGGGGAGATAATGTCCCCGGTCGGGGTTTGTTAAGAGCCCGGGGATGCGAACAGGCAGTGCGGGGGATGCAGCAACACCCAGAAATTATGAAAAACACTCAGAATTATGGAAAAGGGAAAAAAAACCCCAACAAAATAGGAGGGTGAGAAGATTGGGAAGAAATTCCCCCTGTCCAGTGCGGACAGTAGATCCCTCAGGCTGAGAAGTTTCCCATCCTAACACCACCTTTTTTATGTTTGTTTGGTTGGTTGGTTTTTTTTGCTTGTTGGTTTTTGTTTTGTTTTGTGTTTTGTTTTTTGGGGTGGTTTGTTTTTTTTTTTTTTGTTTAGAAAAGAGTGTTCCAGGTAGACAACTTAATGCCCGGAGTCTTTTTTAAAAAATGCTTTTATTGCTATTGCACTTCCTACCACAAGATGCAGAGCAAGTCAGCGGAGTTTGTATTACAACTATGTCATAATGTTTCACTGATGCAAAACATGTAGCCAGAGGGGGTTGCTAATGATTCCTGGATTAGAGAGAGGGAGAGCGAGAAGTGAGAAAAAGAAAACCTGGTTTCTTTTTTTTTTCTTTTTTTTTTTTTCTTTTTTTCCCCTCTTCTTAAACTACGTAAAACCTGCCCATTAATAACCAGCCCTTGCCACATCTCAGTATCTCTCACAGACACGCGGACCTGCCATGAGCCTTTTAAACACCGCAAACGTTTTGCATATTCCACCTATTAATTATGTTCGCAGCCTATTAATTTCAGGAGGTTCTTTTCAAGAGAAGACAACTTCCAACTTTGTATCCGTGTGGGGGGCGGGATGCTCCAAGGGCTGGGGATTTCCGCTCGGGGCGAAGAGCGCTTCAAAGTCACCCTACCACTGCCCCCCAAAAGCTCTCCCCTCTGCCCAGGGTGTGCAAAACCTCTGTCCCGGCTGCTCCGGGTGCGGACCGGCTCCTCTCAGGCCGTGCAGGGCCCCGGGGAGATGAGGAAGGGGTGGGAAGGGGAGATGTGGGGATTAAGGAGCGCCCTGCCGAGATGCCACCCGGCCGGCGCTGCGGGGCTTTCCTCGCCCTGCTCCCGTGCTGGGCTCCAGGCCCGGTGGCAAAGGCTCTCCGGGGCAGGGTGGGAGGTTTGGGGCGAGGGTGTGAGCAGAGCAGAGCCCCCGGGCACGGTGAGCAGGGACAGGCGGGGTTCGGCCGCCCGGAGCAGGGGCTGTGGAGCCGCCGGGCTCGGGGTGCCCGTTCCCGGCCTCGTGGTCCCTGTGCCCCGCAGCCTCTCCAGCAAGGCTGCAGCTGGAAAAGATTTCCCCCATTTGACAAGATAGTTTTCTTTTTAATTTCTCTCCTTCCTTTTTTTTTTTTTTCCCTTTTATTATTTTTTTTTAATTTTTCTCCTGAACCTCTGAAACCCGTGCAGGGATCGAAGGGCGTCCCGGGGAGCGGGGCAGTGCCCAGACAGCCCGGGACCCTGGCGGGGGGACCGCTGCCACCTCCCCTGCCCCGGCCACCGCGGGCTGGAGCCATCTCCACCCTTCCCGCAGGCTCGGGGGCGATGCTGGCCGCCGTCCCACCCCTCCTCCCCCAGGGGCAGCCCCTCCGGTGTGTCCCTGTCCCCGCAGTGACTCCTTGCCCGCTCCCATCCCTGTCCCCTCGGCCCAGCTTGGCATCACCCCTGCAGCGAGGCCGGACCAGGGACCTGCGGGGCCAGGTGGGACCAAAGAGCCCGAGACCTGTAGCATCCTCGGGAAAAGGCAGAGGCGAGGCAAGGGCTCGGGTCATGGTTACAGCCCCTGAGATCTGCCGGGCAGGCGTGAGCTTTGCCCCTAAACCCCGCCTAAGCAGGACCCGCGGGCAGCTGCCAGCCCTAGAGGCCGACCCCGACCCCAGGGCTGCCACCAGCCCCGGGCACCCCGCCGGGACGGGCAGCGGCAGGAGCTGTCCGGCCCTTTTATCCCCGGGTTTCGCTCAGAAGAGATGAAAAATAAAAAGTTTCAAATGTGACCTACTTCCATCTCCCCCTCCCCCTTCCTTCAGATATTCACGTCATCTATTAAGGGAGGGTGGGGGGGAGAAGGGAGAAGCTAAATTTACGAGGTCTGGTGGGTTCTGGAGTCTGGGTGCTGGGAAACAGGTGTTGGCAGTTCGCTAGAGTGTCAGTCAACTTTTGGAGATGAAGTCATTAGGGAGGTAGTCTCCTCGGAACAATCTGGTGGTTTCAGTCGGAGTTAATTTATACCGAAAAAAAAAAAAGAGAGAGAGAGAGAGAGAGATGGGAAAAAAAAAAAAAAAAAAAAAAAAAAAAAAGGAAAGAAAGGAAAAAATAAAAGAGCCTGTAGAAATACCGAAGGGGACAAACATAACGAGAACAGATTCACACTCCCACAGATTATGCCACTTGGAAGTCACATCCTGAGAAAAATAGCCGGCTCTCGCACAGCGGCGGCGCGGGGCGGGCGGGGGCTGCGCCGGGGCTGGGAGGGCACAGCCGGGGGGAGAACAGGTCCTGTCCACTCCCCGGGCCGCCCCGCACCTCCACCGCCTCCGCTGCGGCTCCCAAGGCGACAACTGTCCGGGAGGGGACAGGCCAGGGCCACCTTCTGCCCGTGTCCCCCCCACCCCGCCGGCAGCGCGGCTGGGAATCGCCGGTGACCCTGAACTGTTGGCGGCTGTCTGTGGAAAGGCCGGCGATCCGCGGGCCGAGACAAAAGGTTTCATGTGCACAAACACCATCTCCTCGAGGCCTGAGCACGGCGCTGCTCGGAGCCGGGGCCGGCGGCCGCTCCGTGAGCCGGGGGGCGGCGGGGGGCGGCGGGCAGGGCAGGGGGGGCTCGGCTGGGAGAGCCCGGCAAAGGCGTGGTGCGAGCTCTGCCTGCCAGGCATCATGGCATATCATGTGCTTCAAAAGATGGGGGGGGGGGAGGAAAGGAATGATGCTCAGATCCCATCGCCCACCCCCCTTTGCAGTTGGGTGACAAATCACCTCCGTTGTATCAACCACTTGTTTCTTTTAGTATCGCGGGGAAAGATTTCATTAATGCTCCTCCAGCTCCCCTTTTTTCCCCCCCCCCCGTCCCCTCCCTCCAAATCTATTTTCTTGCTCAGAGTGTGTCTTCTAATCATAATTAAAATCGTCTCATATACATCGGCGTCTCTCGTGTGCATATTGAATTGCAGGTGACTGGGCGGAATGTTATTTCACTCGTGTCTCTCATTTTTACATTTACACTCACACCAAAACCACAACAACAACAACAGCAACAACCCCACCAAAAGGGGAGGGGGGGAAGGAAAAAAGCAAAAAGCCCCCCAGCTCCCCGGCCGCAGACAAGGTGGGTCGTGAACAGCGATAGAAAGGCGATAGTCACGATCGATGCTTTGCCAGGCAGCCGGCGCGCACCACGTCCAACCCCACGGCCAGCCCGCTACTTCACTTAATATAATTAAGATTAAAACTGAAGTGCTGGCAGAGGGAGCGGGTGTCGCTGGGTCGCAAGGACAGCAGCGGGATCTGCTGCCCCGGCTCAGGCACGCAGGGGTCACTTCTGTTTAGACATTTCCACCTTCTTTCCTACATCCTGCTCTTTAGGTGCATAGGGCTGCGCATACGCGCGGCGGTGCGCGGAGGTTCCGCTCTGGCACAGGGCAGAAAGCTCACCCAGATGACCTTTTTCCTTTTTCCCCCCCCCTTAAAAGCAGAGAAAGATGATCTCTGGGCCGTTATTTACAGCCACGTAATTAAGTCAATATGATGGTTTCGAACCAGAATCCCAGTCCCACTCGCGGTGGAGCGAGAGGGGCTGAAGCCAAGTTTATTGTCTGTCACTTCAAGGGATGGGGGGTTAATTTAAGCGCTATTGGTATTATTTCCCTGCGTCCGAGGCCACAAGCAAAGCACAAACCGAAGTGCCGGGTGTTTATTCCAGGCGATGTGACAGTCTGGATGCAAGGCGAGGAGGGAGTGTGGGAGAGTTCAGGCGAGGGCTGAACCAGCCCCGCAAGCAGGGCTGAAACCCGTGTCTTCTTTTTCTTCCAGGCTTACATGAGGCTTTATCATTCGTTTCTTTTTCTTTACTGATTTTTTTTTTCATCTTTTTTTTTTTTTTTTTTAACCAAACAGATACGCTTTGCTCATTTAATTTCCCGACACCGCATTCAGCCTCTGCACCTTAAAGTCCTTTGAGCGATAGGTCCACGTTTATACCTCCTCTGGAGCAAGTACAAAATACACTTCAGCTCAAGGGCTGGAGAAAATCCTTCTCCGCAAGCAGAAGCTCTGCTGAGCAGCCTGGTGCTGCTGATTATATAGTGCAACTTGAAATGATCTCAGCCGGTGGAATATTAATCAAATCAATCAGGGTTGACAAATGAGAAATATTTGAGGGAAGGTGGTAATTTACAACTTTGTTATTAGTTAAGAATCTCCCGCCTTGTAAGAGTAATTAATAACTCCTGGATGGGAACAATTTGGAGACGGCAAGAAGACAGCGTCTTGAAATAAAACAGGATAAAGAGAGGGGTTGAGAAGTGAACTGCGCCTCCGTGGAAGAGAAATTGCAAATGATTTTTTAAAAGATGTCTACGGGGGCATTATATATATAATCTGAACATTATGTATACACAAGTATAAATATGGAATAATCAGGCGAGCGAGCGAGGGAGACTGGACAGGAGATAAATACTGAAAAAATAAATCAAAACATTGATTCTCGTGGTCACGTCTCCCGTCCAAAGATTAGATGAAACGCTGGGTTTCAAAGTACTTCAAAGAAATGATCCCCAAAATGCAAAAGTGCAAGGCAGAAACCAAAGGAGTGGGTCCGGAGTGATTTGAGAAATGTATTTTCGCCCTCTCTCTCGTTCACCCACACTCCCCCTCTTCCATGCCTGATAAATGTGAAGACCCCTTTTCTCCCCAACTCCCGCTCAGATGGGAAAACTCAATTGTCTGCAATGTTTATAGTGTTAACCCTACTTATCTACAGAACCCTCCCCTCCCCACCCCTCCCTTTTCACTTTCCATAGACACACATTGATTATTAGACTGTATGGACCCCCCTCCTTTTCCACAACCCCACCCTCAACAACTGACCAAAATAATGACTTGTTGGAAAACTATAAATCATTTTCGTGTTTCAATCCCTGAAGACTCTATTTAAGTAAATAGGCTTACTGTGAAACAATGCATAGATCCAAGTCCTTCTCCGGATTGCTTCCAAATGCTGCCATCTCCAAAACTTTTATTTACAAGAGAAGAAGAGGAAGAAGAAGGAGGGGAAGGTTAAAAAAAAAAAAAAAGGAAAAAAAAAAAAACCAACCCAAACTTTGGCAAACTTTATCTCTTCTTTATTATAAGCTTCAGCCTCGCCTTGGTAAGCCCCAGCCTGTTCTACAAAAGGTGGCTAGAGATTGAGATTTATTGGTTTCCAAATGAAAAGATTCATTCGATATAAGAGGTTAACTCAAAGTTCCTTAAACCGTGACTAGCATTGGCAAGGAGCTTTGCCTAGTCAGCACAAAGGCAGTTCAAAGAAACCTTTAAAAATACACACAGATATACATACACACAAACACACTCTCACACTTTAGCCTCAACTGCAATTTTCTTTTCATTTTTGTTTCTTTCTGCCATTACAAAGCCCTGAGCCCCTTTGTAGGTAGCTGGAGGTTTTTTTTTTGTTTTTTTTTCTCCAAGCTGAACTTTGCCATTTTGGTGTTGACCAACCCCCTTTTCTTTTGCAACCAGTGAATGAAAAGACTCGATGAAGAAAAAAAAAAAAAAAAAGAAAAAAAAAAAAAAAGAAAAGATTAAGAAGTAAACGGGGTGAACAAAAAAAAAAAAAAAATCCTTCTAATTTATAGCGAGCAGAACAACGTTTAAAAAATAATACAACCCCAAAGAAAACCCCAAATCCGTACAAAGAGGGGGGGTCAGGCAAGGTGACACGGGAGAGAAAAGCAGCCCCGCGCTGCCGGGGGTGCTCGGAGCGGGCTCTGCGGGTTTGGGGTGCTGCCACCACACATGTCCGTCTGTCCGGCTGTGTGTCCGTGTGCGCGCCCCGAGCCGCACACAGCGGCTGCGGGGCTGGAGGGCTCCGTCCTGTGTGTGGAGCCTGAGCTATGGAAATGGTAATGAGGGAAAATTAACCCGGCCGTTTGTTACATTGCAGAGAGATCAATGCCTGACCCGGGGCTGAAGGATAGCTTACTGCTGCAGGAAAGATATGAGATAATCGCTCTGCAACACGCTGGTGGCGGGGACAAACAGGCACCCATTGGAATATCAGTAATAATAATAATAATAATAATAATAATAATAATAATAATAATAATAATAATAATAATATCAACAACATTAAGGTCTCGGCAGAGCGTGCAGGGAGCTGGAGAGGGAAGGTGCTGGGAGCAGCGCTGGCGGTGCCGGGGCTGTCCCGGGGGACGCTGCGGACCCCGGCTCGCCCCGAGCCCCGGCCCCGCCGCTCCCCGGCCCCGCCGCATCCCCGCAGCGCATCCGAACGGCAGCACGGACGGAACCTCGGCTTGCGGGGATATTAGAGCGGGGACAAGCTGACCTTTTGGGGATTTAATGGGTTTTTTTCAGTGAGACCTCGAAATAAAACATGAGAAGATGAAGGGGTTGGACAAATTCAGCTGGAGGAGGGAGACTGAGCTGCTGTCTAAAAAGCAGCCAGCGGAGGCTAATGAGACCTTTGGGGTAGGAAAAGTGTACTTTTTTTTTTTTTTTCCTTTAGTAAGACATCAGTAAACCCACAAAATTGAAAATAGTGACAGTGCAAAATGAATCATCCTCCTATAAAGGGACTAGGAAACACAAAACACGAACGGGGAGGGGGTGTCTATCAGGCGTGGAACATAATAATTTTTTTTTTTTAAAGGCAGCTGAGGAAGGTGGCAGGGTTCTTCCCATGTTTCAGAAGACAATATGGGCAGTGTGATGTGCTCTGACCTGCCTCCTATTGTACAAGTTCGCCATTGGCTTCAGCGAGGGAAAGATCGAGTTTTATCTGAATAAAGTCCAGCAAACTTTGCTGGATGGCAGCCCTTCCTCTCACTGCTCCTTTGAGCCTCATGCAGTGTCAATGCAAAAACTAGTCTGGATGTCAATGTCTCATTTAAGGCTTTATCCTCAAGATATTTTGCATATGCTTCTGTCAGAGTTTATTATTATTAATGTTGTTGTTATTATTATTTACTTTAGTGAGGTTAAAAAATAAATTAGCTTCTTTTTAAGGGTAAGTGAAACTGTCTGCCGAGAGGATGAAGTTTGAGGTCACTGTACAGCTAATTTCCAGGGGTCGTTCACTAATAACGACGCAGGAGTTAAGGCAGAAACTTGTTGGCTGAGATTAGATTCTGCAGGAAGGAAAACCTGCGAGTGGAATCCATTACATTTGCAGCGGGGGACGACTTTCGTGTCCAGAAAAATAAACCTTGCAAAGAATAGGGACGGACAATGATCTCCAAGGAAGAAACGGGAGGCGCTGGGATGGTTTGGGATGGTTTGGGATGATTTGGGATGCCCGGAGCTGAGCCTCAGCCGCTGCGGCCCCAAAGGCAGAGCCCAGCAGCGGGTGGGGAACAGCCCCGCTCCCACCGCCAAGCTCAGGCTGCAGAAATGTGGAAATGTGGTCTGAAAAAGGCTCTGGGGCAAGGAAAAAAAAAATATTGGAGAAGGATGGAAAATCGCACTTAAGATGACAAAACAGTTTGTGATCAAGGGAAGAGAGCGGCTGGTGGAGCCGCTTTCAAAATTAGGATTATCTTTAAACCTGGGAATTAAGAGTGGCTGAATGTGGCTTCGCCTGCGGGGAGGGAGTTTGTGGGTAGAGAAGAATAAAGTTTTAACCCTAGTACCTGGCCAATAGAAATATTCACGGGAATGGTTAAAAAGACGCTGGGAAGTATCAAACGGAAAAACAAACAAATAAACAAACAAACAAAACCAAATCGCGAAACTTCCCGGAAAGCTCGAAAGGGCACCAAAAGAGGGGATTGGGCGGGGGAAGGGGGGTGGAAAAAAAGGGAGAGAAAAATGATTCTGTGATGCCTGGATATTCCGACAGGAATGAATGAAAAATGAGAAATCGGAGAAGCGATTCTGTGCAGCTTTATGGCAGGGACTTAAAAATTACATCTGGAGCAGAGCTGTCCTTGGCAAGTCGTTCTTGCTCTTTGATATCATATATATATATATATATATATGTATACACATTTATGTACGTATTAGCAACAAGTATTCAAGGATCTAAACTAATTGATTCTGAAGTTTCTTGGAATTTGTCCAAAGAGCAATATAGTTTTAATTGTACATTGCTTAAAACCCCATTTCTCGAACAGTGTGAAACAAGTCATAAAAGTCATAAAGCGTATCACTGTTTTTTCCCCGCACATAAATACTCGTCCAGCACCCTCAATTCTCTCCTGATACTCCTAAGAGGTGCGAAAATAATTTCGAAGACATGTAACTACACCATTACAGAAACCTGGAAACTGGTAATCCATTTAAACTGATTTAGAAGGCGCTTCTGATTTTAAGTTTTAGTGGGAAAAGAAAAAAAAAATAAGACTAAGACACCTTCCCAACTATTTCTACTTACCCACGAGCAAGAAAGGTTTTGAAATCTAATTTTAAACCTGAGCACTAATGTTCCAGTTGGGCTAATGAGGTAGAACTGGGTTACTGTGCAAAGTATTGGGGTGGAGATAAAAAGGCCTGTAAAGTTTATATACATTTCTGTTTTGCTCATCCCGCCCTTGGAAACACAGCCAGCAGCATCCCCAGCTAATCAGCCAGAACCAACCTCAGCGAGCGAACTTTTGTTTTTCAATTAACGACACTATATTTTCAGCATTAGAGGCCATGGCTATAAATATCTGACTATTTCTCTTAAAGGAAAAAAAAAAAAAAATTACGACAGAAGACTGACTGCCCCCTCCCCCCATCCCCCCCCTTTCCCTGCACACCCACACTTTTCGTGTCTAAAATTAGCAGGAAAACTATGCACTGGAGGAAAAGTGCGATGTAGCTAAAGGCAGGGAGGCTTCATTAGTTCCTGCAAAGGCTTGGGTTGGAGCTGGGGCCGGAGCGCCAGCCATCAAAGGAAGCCAACTGCATCTTTGCAGATCATTTTGGCGCTTCAGAGAGCGATTCAGGCTGGAAATCTGTAAAATCCACGCAAACCTTTCTCCTCTCGCTACTAGGCACCCTTTGACACAGTTGTATTGAAGTTGGGGCTGGAAGGTCCTTGGAGGTCTCCGAGTGTGACAGTACTTAGAATAGCGGGTAGATGGCACAATTTTCTAACATTTAGAGAGAAGAACCCACGCTGGGAGCAATAAGTCCATTTAAAAGCCCTTTATTTAAAAGGAACAAAGATAACTGACAAACAAAGTACAGAGACATCTCAATGAAATTTCTAGAGAAGAATAAAAAACTCTCTGCAAAGGAAAACACAAGTTCTCGGGTTTATTTATTGTTGTTTTAAGTACAATACCGAAATTAAATTAAAATGTAGATGTATCTAACAAGCTCCCAGAACTGAGGCTGTTTAAATCAGGGGATCCAGGATAGTAAGATACGAGCAGCTATTTGAAAGGAAGGAAATTCAGAAAATAGGGGTAATGTTTCAGAGTGAATACAGCTCTCACATGCCCGTTGTTTAAAGGGCTCCATCACATCAGCACATGCAATTTTTTTTTTTTCAAGGCGAATCGGAGAAAGATGTGGTCAAGGGTGTGTGTGCGTGGGGGGGGAGGGGGGGGAATAAAACCAGGGAAGAAGGGGGAGGGGGGAGAAATCTGAGGTTAGGAGCTACTTTCTAGGAAAGGGAAATAATCTTAAGGGCGCTGCGTGGCTGCATTTCAATAATATTTTTTTTTTTTTTTGACAGTGCTTGAATCCAACAATGAATGGTGCTTCTTTCTGAGTTCATTCCTTTTATACGCATGCAGGGTATTGGGTAGGGTTCAAAGCAAAGGCTAAGGAAAAGGAGAGAGAAATTTCAGCAGAGGTAGGCAGCATCTCTGCGAGGTGCTGTGGCTCCTGAGAGCCGCTCGCAAGCATTTATGAAGCGACACGCAGATAATTCAGGGACAATTTCCCCCCTTTTATTATTCATCTTGGACTTCGAAACTCGACGGGTTTTGATACCTAACACACGTATGTTAGATATTTTGGGGCTGAAGGAAAAAAAAAATTACGTGAAGGTAGGGGGGAGAAGGGAGAGGGTGATGCCGAGAAATTAGGCATTGATCCGGGTTTGATCGAGTCTGGGAGCTTCCACCAGCAATAAGCAGGCAAACACTCCCAAAACAGAGACAAACACACGCTCTCAGCTCCACTGATTATGTTAAAAAGGAGGGAAATAAAAGGAGGACGGGTGAAAAAAGGGAAAAAAAAAAAAAAAAGAAAAAGCAAAGAGAAAAAAAAAAGGCAATAAGCTGTATGTTCCCTCGAATCTGTGGTGCTGTAAAGAAATCAGTTTCCGTATAAATGATTGTATTTGGGTGGGTGCTTTTCCGACTTATTTGTTGAGTAAATCTCTCTCACCGCGCTGAAGGCGAATCCCTGTTGATAAATCCATCATTACCGTTTGGATACAGGGAGACAGCAGCGCCACTAAATTTATCTTACATTTGTAGCGCTTTAATAGACATTTATTAAATGCTTTCAGAGAGAGACATGGGGCGCCTGATTACATCCTAGTTATAGACAGAACATAAAGACACACGTTAACAGCAATTTACAAGAAGGAGGGGGAAAAAAAAAAGAATAAAGAAAAGAAAACAAAAGAAAAGGCAAAGTTTGGGAGTGAAGCTGCTGGGAAGCAGGCAGCGTGCTCCTCTCCGTATGGCCGCTAAATACCAGCTTTTTTCTCCTGCATTTCTGGGAATATTAATCGTGGCCTAGAGATGCGTGTGCATGTCTCCATACAGAGTACGAGCCACGCACTCGCACACGCAGATGCGCGCGTATGGATCAAACAAGGCGACGCAGATTTCTGTTCCATTCCCCAACACACAAGAATACAGGAGAGCATTTACAATAGATTCATCACCCTCTTCCACACTCGCCCTCCACCCCCTTACCCCTCTTACACCCCCTCCCAGCACACACCCCCCTCCCCGCCAGCTTTTAACTCTAATTTCAATCTTCTTCAACTGGAGAATCTCCAGGGACCTGGGCAAACTTGTGTAAAATAGTTAAACCAAGCGTGTTTCAAAGAGGATTGCTGAGTTCCTCTTCCTGCCTTAATAAACCGAAAGGCCCAGTTCAAAGAAAACACGCTGGAATCAAAATTCAAAATATCTCACGACTCGCACGGATGGAGCAGGCTGCGAGCGATGGATACGGCTTCGTGCGTTGGTGGTCATGTAGTGACAAACATTTCACCCTCTTTTTTTTTTTTTTTTGTGTGTGTATATGGAAACCCTTCCTTTGGGCTTTTTCTCCCTTTCTTAAATATACATGTATATTTAAAACCTTCCTATTTGCTTTCAAACCCCTTTCTTCCAGCGTCTCTCAGGTACACGTTTAAAGCCACCTCTCGCTTTTATGAAGTGAACCCGCTCCTGCAGAGATCTGATCAAATTCGGGTTCACGCCGCTCACTGCCCTCCGCTCCACAGCGCGCCCGCACCGCGGAGCCTCTGCCTCAGGACCAAGGATTTAGACGCAAATACATGTATTTATTTTGTTTTCGGGCGTCTCGCAAGGCTCGCCTCCGCGTTACCTTCCCACCACCCGAGTCACTCCAAGGGCAGCATCGCCCGGATAGCACATGTAGCTCGGAGCTTCTCCTCCTCTAACACCGCGTGGGTCGCCTTTCACCGGGGACAGGGACACACACACACACACACAGACACATCCGCACAAGCACAGAGCTGATCCCTGCACCTCCAGGAAAAGAAATAAATAAATAGCCACCGCGCGAAACCTTCCCTCCACCTCTGCCCTTCTGTGAGAACACTTCTTCTATCTAAAAGTTTCCGAAAGAAAATAAATACAAGTGACACAGTGGTGGGGGAAAGCTCATTAGTTCGTTGTCCAAGTCTAATAAAAGAACAGAAGTGCAAATTATAGAGTTCAGCTTCAACACACGCTCTGTCAACTAAAATCAACCGAGTGCAACCTTGATTCAAATAGCTGCGAAGTTGGTCCGCAATTCAAAACCACCTTCCCCCTCCTCCCTTCCCCTTCCCACCTCCACCCTCCGCCCTGCCGCAGGGACATTTGGTTGGAAAAATATTGTTCCAAGGAAGGTAATGATAAAGCTTAACATTAGGAAGAGGAGTGCGCAAACTCATTTCCCCATCGGTAATCCCAATAAAAGGAGCGTGGTGCTTCGCTGGGAAGGGCTGGGACGGGGGCTGCGTGTGTGTGTGGATCAGGGAGGGGGGAGGAGGGACAGGACTCCTGAAATAACATCTTCTTTCCAGCAAGGTAGAAGAAGAAACGGCCCCTTTGTTTTGATAATTAGCTAAGCCCAAACTAGGAAAGCAGATGTGTTTGCTTAGCTAATCATAAGACAAGTTTCTTTCAAAGAACTTCATTGAGCGATGGCAATTCCGAAGGAAGGAGAAGGATTTCATTTTCCTCTCTCCCTTGCCTCCCACCCCCCTCTATTTTTATTATTATGTTGGGTTTTGGTTTTTTTTTTGGTTTTTTTTTTCCCCTATACTTCTAATATGATAGAAACGCTTCCGATTACCTAGATGGGAAGAAAGCAAACCCTCTTCATCATAGCACCGGGCTCGCCCCCGGAGCAGCGCAGCCACCTCGGGCTCTCCCTGCTGCACGTTACCAGCCAGATCTGTTGACATTTTACGTGGGGGGGGATGGGTAGAGAGAGGGGAGGAAAAAAAGAGAAGTGGGAAAAATAAAGTTTTAATGACATGTATGACATATTAAATTAGGCAGTTTTACAATTGGGTTTGAATGCGATGCTAACTGATTACAACTGTGTTATCAAAAGGGTGATAAGATTTATAACTTCGCGAGCACAAGCCTCTCCTCTTAATGACAATAGATGTTCAATAGCTGAAATCTGGTTTCTATTTCCCAAGAAGAGACGCTGTGTGTCTCCGTTGCCCCTTTATTACCGCAGGATTCAAGATCCTCTCTAAAACAGCTCGGCACTTGGAAATCCACAGGCCAGGAATACCTTTATGGTCCCTATTAACTACTGTGTTATTTACACTTTCGCTGGTGCTTCTCACTCAATACCCGTATCACATACGAGGGGATAAGACAGCCTCTCTCCTTGCCTTTCGCTGGCTGTTTTGGGTTTATATTTTGCATTTCTTTGCTTTACAAAAAGGGGGGGAGAAAAAGGGGAGAAGGGGGAAATGAAAAAAAAACAACCCCACAGCTCTGTCCCTTACACCCTTCTCCTCCCCAGCTCCCTAAACCAACACATTAAGCAAACTTTAAAAACTGGGTTCCTATTACAAAGCAGCGCCCAGGACTAACTGCTTTAAAATTACTGCATAATTAGATTTAGTTGAATTTCACCATTAATTAGGCAGCCGCACTGCGGGGAGCCTTTGAAATCTGAGAAAATGGGAAAAATCATCTGAAGCACGTTTTTTAAACCCAACTTCAATAAATCCTGACAAGGCCTGCATTTCTCCGTGTATCTCTTTCCATTCTACAAAGCAAAGCGAAGCGAGCGCGATCCCCAGGACCCACTAAAGTTTTAATTAAAAAAAAAAAAAAAAAAAAAAAAAAAAAGAAGAAAAAGAAAAAAAAGAAGAGGAGAAGGAAATAAAAATAAAACCCATCTCCATTCCCACATCCCGCTCGTTATCAGCGGCGGTTACCGAGCGCCTCGAAACATCCTTGCCTTTTTCTCGCTATCCCTCTTTCTCTCTCCCCCTTTCCTTTTCTTTTTTATTATTTTTTCCCTCTCCCCCCTTCCCTTTTCGGGCCCATCCCGAGGATGCCGCTCTCCCTGCGGGCGCAGACCCCGCTATCCCGCCCGGGGTCGGTGTGACCCCGCTGCTCCGCGCCGCGCTCGCACGGGGGAGATGCTTCCACAGGTCATTGACATGCGGATGGGATACGGGCTCCGGGGGAAGCGCCGCCCGCGGCCGCGGCCCCGGCTGATCCCGGCTGATCCCGGCGCTGTCGGGCGGGCCGCGGGCGCTGCGCGGGGCGCGGAGCGGGGCCGCGGGGCCCCCCCGGCTGCGCGGGGCGAGCGGCCCGGCCGGGGCCGCCATGTTGGCTGAGCTCCGCCGCCCACCGCGGACTTTCCCACGCGTCGCCCCCGCGGCCGCGCAGCCCCCCGTTCCTCCTCCGGACCTCCAAAAAAACCTCCAAAAAAAAACCAACAAAAAAAACCCCAAAAACCAAAAAAAAAAAACCAAAAACCACCTCCCACCGGGCCGGCCCCGCGCGCACGGAGATACGCGCGCGGACGCGCTCGCACGCGCGGTTGCCACACGCGCTCACGCACGCACGGACAGACACACGGACGGACACACGGACACGCTCACACGCGCGGGCTGGCACCGCCCGCCCGGCGCCTCCTCCGGCCCCAGCCCCCGCTTTTGTCTGAACTTGGGGAGCCGCCTCCTCCCGCGCCCCCTCCGCGCCCCGCGGGGCCGCCGCCCCCCCGGCGGGGCCGGGGGAGGTTTGGGAGAGCGGCGGCGGGGAGGGGAGAGCGGAGCAGAGGAGGAGGAGGAAGGGGAAGGGGGGGTGAAGAAGACCTTTCCCGAGCTGTGGGTTGCACCGCGGGCGGCTCCGCAGCTCTCGCTGTCGTTCCGGGTCGCCTTTGGGTCTTTCCCCGCCAGTGCCGGTGGCAGGAATGGGGCGGGGAGGGGGGGGGAAGGAATAGAGCGAGCTAAGATCAGATTAAAGCAGAAAATATAATAAAAGGGAGGGTTGGGAAGTGGGGGAACCGCAAGGAAAAAAAATAAATTAGACACTTAGAGGGAAAGAGTCGCCATGTTTAACAGCTTTTTTTTTTTTTTTTCCTTTTCTTAAAAAAAAAAAAAAAAAAAAGGATCTCCTCAATTCAACATAGAACAAGCTTCTCCATCCCAACCCTCCTCTTTTGTCCAATTCAATCTTTGGATAGATCTTTTGTTCTAACTCAGCATGAAAAGAAAAACTTTCTTTAAATGCTATAAACTTAAAACTAACTGAAGTCCCTAAACAAATCCTCCTCTGAGCATTCCAAACATATATACACGGGGCTTGTGTGTGTGCGTGCGTGTGTGTGTGTGTGTGTGTGTTTTTATTTAACCCTGGTGCATTTTCTGTTTACTATTATTCTCTGTGAACCAAAGCTCGCTGCAAGAAACTTATAAATACAGAGATAGCTTACAGGCTTTAAAACATAAAAAGCAGAGAATGTTTTGGATTTGAAAATCATAAATTATAATTTAATGCCAATAACAATTTACAACAAATGGTTGTTTACAATAAACTAACACAAAACAAACAAGTCAAGATCCTGTGTTCTTAGTAAGCATAAAAACTTCACACACACACACTCACATGGATAGCACTTGCAATAGAAAAAGCTAAATCTAGAGGTCAGCAATTCCCCTGCAATAATAGTATATTTATATATTTATATATATTTATATATTTATAGAAAAGGAGCCATGATTCAGATGTAAAACTCTGCTCAAATTCACAGTCATACGCCCCTCAGCCCCCAGTACAGATGTGTCTAACTGGAACACACTAAAGATCAGGGTTTAATCGACTTTACAGAATGATCTCTCTCCCTCCCTCTCTCTCTTTTTGTGAAACCACAACATGGTGTAGTTACGTGTGGTAAAAAGGGAGAGGGGGAAGCCTCAGACAAGAACAAAATTGCAAGCTTTCACATACAAAGCATCTGCTATAGACCAAGGGGAGGGCGGGCGGGGGGAGAGAGAAAGAAAAGAGGAAAAAAAAAAAATAAATGACACGCACACACACGAAATAAAATATCAACCCCTTGCAAAAACCACATCATCTTGCCTTCATTCAGGTTTGGGTTGGGTTATTTGGTGGGGTTTGCTTTTTTTTTGCCTGCTGGGGACAGCAGTCCATTGCCCAGCGGTGTGTCCGGGGCTGTGCCACCCGCCCAGGCGGGTCCCTGGCAGCTGCGCCTGTGCCAGGGCTGCAGGAGAGGGCCCTGTGCCTCCACACACAGGGCACATCCAGGGACGCCCACGCCTGCCTGTGTGCCAGCATACACACAGACATATAGCCCATATGGAAAAGAGAGAGAGATGACCTGTGGTCATGCTTTCACAGTCTAAGGTTAAAAAATAAAAAATAAAATAATAATAATAATAATAATAACCAAAAAAAAAAAAAAAAGAAATCCACTTGAGAGTATATATACATTAAAAACCGACTCCTCAGTGCTAGAAGCTAAAGCCACTCCATTTGAAGACCTCTCAATGACAACGATAGATGGCAACTACGGAGTATTATAAAAAATCACACATACTTAAAGAAAACTCATTGCAAACAACTGACCTATATTTACAATACTGCTATTACCTTGCTTGAATGATCTTGTGCGCGTATGTCAGACATTTACAAAAGATTTTTCGCCCCATTCTGATCATAAAATAGATACTGATCTCCAGATTTCTAATACTTTTTCACAACAATACCTTTCCTACGCAGGCACTTAAGTGTGACAAAAATAAGGGCCTTTTTTTTTTTTTTTTCCAGAAAATCCATTTTTAATTAACAGGAGGATTAGATGAATGGGGGTTGATGGTTTACCATTTCAGCATAGTACTTCCTAAAACCAGAGATAAACCACGAACTTAAGTCCTCCACCCCCATCCCGGAATTAAACAGGTAAATACACTACAATACATCTGCTACAAACTTACTGTGACAAGTAAACAAATCAATCGCCTATGGACTTAAATGACTGCAAACTATAGAGAAGTAATGTGGTTTCTGAAAGACATTTATGACAGCCAAACAAGTTTCAGATATCAAATAATATTTTAATTTCTGAATACTTTCAATTTTCCTTGGAATATAACACACAAAGACTCGACCAAACAGTTCAGTTATTATAACTTTTACAGTATACAGAAATGTTGCACTTAAAAAAAAAAAAAAACCTTCAGTTTTTTTAAACACAAAACTGTAAACTCTAAGATACTGAATCAATCACGTTATCTATAAGTGCCAACAGTGTTATTTTGTCATGCTGATTTCAATGGTATTTTTTAAAAAGGGAAAATATCAACAATTATTATAATACAAAGGGCTTGCAAATATACAAACAGATAGAGGAGTTTAATAACAATTCATGATGAACTATGTGGAACCCAATTCAAATTACAAAAGTTCACTTTGCTTGTTTGCTTGTTTTTTTTTTTTTTTCCTTTTAAATCAAAACCGTAGTGTGTCTTGGACACAAAATCCTTCTACCTATAATAAATCCCCACAGTTCATTTTCTGTCCGAAATATCAAAAAAACCTAGATTTGGGGGGAGTTATATGACACGTGTGGTTCATTCGGGTCTATATAATTATAGCTCTCTCAGCTTCAAGCTAGATTTTGGGTCACCACCTTAAGTGCGCTTCCATCATTGTGTTGTTGAGGGTTTTTTTTTTTTTTCTCTTTTCCTTTCTTCCTATGATACTTTCGTGGACTCAGTTTTAATTCTTTCAGAACATATATTTTAAGGATACACAGTTTATTTTTTTTTTTTTAAAGAAGCCAAGGTTATATCAAAAATTATTATAGAACCACAGAATAAACTGGTTTGAAACCAGAAAAATACAAAAAAGAACAGCTATAGGTACATAGACACATAGGACAATTAATAATTTGGAAAAAAAAGACTTACTTTCTTCCGTTCTGCTAATTTTCTCCAAATTTCCTTTAAATGCACTTTAAGCGAGATTTTTTAAAAAGTTTACCCCAAAAAAAAGAAAAAAAAAGAAGAAAAAAGAAAAAAAGAAAAAGCCCACCATCGTTTCTTTTCTTCTTCTTTCTTTTTTTCTTTCCCTCTTTTTTATTTTTTACAAAAAAAATGATAAGTAGCAAGTTTTTTTCTGAACGACACGGGAGTTTTTAATGCATTCTGTAAAAGTTCATTTGACAGTCTCTTTTTTTAATTCACAGTCCATTAATTTTTTCCTGTCTTCTCTTAGCAAACTTGTAACATCCTTTTACATCCTTTCTTAGCAGAAGGAAATTTAAGAAACAACCAGAACCCAAATGTCATTTGCTTTCCTTTCACTCACATCTCCCTTCTCAATTTTGAATTTTTATTTCTTTTTTTTAAAATTTTTGTCTCGGTGTTGGTTTTTTGTTTTTTTTTCCTTTTATTTTCTCTCTCTCTCTCTCTCTCTCTTGGATGTTTTATTGAATGGACATGTAAGGCCAGTTAAAACTGCTGCCAGACAGTAACATATCCCTGATTAGGGTTTCTATGGGGGTTTTACCTACCAAACGGACGAAAAACAATTGCTCTATGACAGAAGAGGAGACAGTGCGAAGGGAGGGGAGACGTAGTAATAGCTTCCCGAATCGTGTTGGCTGGTTGGGATACTGGCTCCTAACATACTCTTCCAAAGCACACTGTGACTTCTCCTGTAAACTTTCAACATGGGCTACATCAGAGAGACCACAGGCATCTAGAAGAAAGTGTATTAAAAAAAAAAAAAAAAAAAAAGAAAGAAAAGATAAAAAAAAAAAAAAGAAAAGAAAGCAATCATCAGATTAAAAAGGTTTTGGTGGTTTGTGTTGTTTTTTTTTTAATTTTTAATTTGATTTTTTTTTTTCCAAATGTCTAGGTTTAAGAGTGGATCGTGCGCCATCACCTCGCCCTGCAGAGTTTAAGTGGGTTTCACCAAAAGGGGCAATCTCTCTGTGCATGTGTGTGTGTGTGTCTGCATTTCTCTCTCTTCTAGAGGGTCTCCTTTAGGACTGAGCACAGCTCCCAGGGTCGAGATTTCTAATGGCACGACAGACCTGAGGGGTGGCAAGGAGGTGCTGGCCAAGCCTAATTTCATATCTCTGTGGTTTTTGGGGGAAAGGCTGGGGGGGCGGGGAAGGCTTGAGTCAAAAAGGGGGAAAGGGAGCCACTATTTCTCCACACCCCCCCTTCTTGGAAAATAATTGGGGGGAGCCTAACCCTGTGATGAGAAGGACTACTACTCACAGTGATAGAAATCATAATAATAATAAAAAACTGGCCCAGCCAAAGATAATGGCGCCCCGGATCCAGCAACAGATTCTCCCCCAAAGAAGACAACGCGTTTTTCTTCAGTCTTTGAAACTGATTTAAGTGGCCCTTTAAAACTGATCTTGTCAGTTTAGCCTATTCAGAGGCAGCCATGCAAACTGTGATCTCTCTGTTCATTTGAGCTGTTTCTTTTCCCCCCTCTTTTCTTTTCTCTTTCTTTCTTCCCCCCCCTCCACTCCCCCCTCTTTTTTTTTTTCCTCTTCTTCTTCTTTTTAAACCTAAAGGCCCTTACAAGAAGAAAACTCCCTGATAGGGTCTGGACATTTTTTTTCTTTTTTTTTTTTTCTTTTTTTTTTTTTTTCCCTGATACGCTAAAATACAATAAGTTCCCTTTAAATCAGAGACGTCTGTGCTGAAAGAGCACAGGTTGTGACCTGACCTCCCTGTGGCTTTCCTAGGCACAGGGCTAACACATGCATATTCTGCGAGTCATTAGAACCCAGATTTTTTCCCCCCTCCCTCTTAAAAGAGGCTGCAGCAAACATTATATGCATCTATGTGCGTCTGCTTTACATCAGGGAGGGTTATTGGGGTGCTGCAGAAGCTGCAAGCATCACCCTATATTTTTTTGCATGCGGCTGTCTTCCCCAGAATCAGATAACAAGAAACGTTTATCTAGTTGGGAGGCAATTTACACGCCAGGCCTCCCATTTTGAAAATAGTCATAAATTAAACAGTTACGACAGGATCGGACGATTGTTTTCTCAGAAGGCTAAAAAAAAAAAAAAAAAAAAAGTAAAAAAAAAAAAGTGATTTGGGAGAAAAGGCAGGATTGGAAATAAACTCCTTGGTGTGGGTGTGAGCTGGGCAGGGGCTGGGGAGGGATGTGAGCGTGTGTGGGATCCTCGCTGAGCGGCTGAGCGAGGGAGAGGAAAATGCATCCTAGAAAAACGATAGAAAAATAAAATAAGCACCCCACGGACACCCCTTCCCACTCGGGATCCCTGTCTCCCTGTGGCTAGATGTGCCCTGCTCATTGATCACCTCAGGATTTAACACCAGTAATTGGGGGGGGAGGAAAAAAAAAAAGGAGAAGTTTTTTATGTGTAAAGCAATAATATATAAAAGGAAGTTTAGGTCACGACCCAGAACCTGGACAAAGTCCAGAAAATGACTTCGTTCCCCAGACCCCCTTTAACACAACAAGGAACGGATTGTGAGCCCTTCTTTTCCCACATAAACTACATTTTTTTCCTGTTTCCTGATATCAGGCTTTAAAAAACTCTGATGAGTAATTATTTTGCAGGTCCTGCTTCCATTCATATGTTTATCGCGTGGCCACTTTCCCAAGCGTCCGAATGAGTTACAGGCGAAATATATGTATTTTTAAATTTAATCCCCAAACTTCCAGGGCTCCAGCACACTGGGTTGCCGGTGCAGCCTCAAAGTTAGTGATCTGAGATAACGTATTGCACAAATTAGCGAGCAGATTTTTTTTTTTTTTTCCCCTCAGAAGAAAAAAAAAAAAAAATTTAGCCTCCAGAGTTAATATCAGGATTATTACTCACCCAGGTTAAACTCTAGTGCAAGCTAATTAGATTTCACAACGCACTCAATTATTGCTTTATAACTCATGCACTATTTCTAGGCAGCAAAAGTTGACACATATTTCCCCCCCCCTCCCCTCTTTGATTATCTAAGAAACACCTCGAGGTCTTTTCCTCGGGAGAGTCATGCTTGTGCCACCCCGGAATTACACTGCGGAGCGGCAGCTTCAGCCTCCTCTTACTTTTCCATACTATCCCTGTCTACTTATGGTAATGATCTTTTCGCACCCGCTACTCGCTTTGGACTATGCAGTTCCTGCTGGGTACAAATGCAAACTTTTCCCCTTAGCTTAAATGACACAGAACTGCTCACTGCCACATTCTGTTTAAATCAGAGACAGCTCTTTGCAAAGTTGATTTATTTTATTTTATGAGATGGCAGGGAACATATTTTAAACTCAGATTTGCGCATTTAACTTTTTTTTTTTTAATTCAATTTTTAATCCTGCAGGGCTTTTTTCCCTTCCTGGCTGCCCATAAAATGATCCTCTTTTTAAAGTGGTTTCACTGATAGGACGACTTGTATTTAACAACATCAAACAGATTTTGCTGCTGTTCGGATGCGTGTCATTAAATGCAACAACCCAGAGCTATACTGTTAAATAAAATATTATTTTCAATGGGAAGAGCGCAGTCTCTCGTGGCGAATGGGTGCCTCTTCCCGGGCCCCTTCTTTCCCAGTCCCCAGCATTATTCAGCTAGGCTTGGGGTGCATTTTGTCTGTCTGCTTTTTTCTTAAAAAAAAAATTAAAATAAATGGGGTGTGTGTATTTTATTTTAATTTTATTTTTTTCTCTGATTTGCACTCCCTAGAAGATGGGATGCTCGGATCTGAGGCCCTGCAGGGCAGAGCACAGGGCACCGCTTCCTAAAAGGAAAAGAGACCGCGCTGGTTCTCGGGGGGCAGGGAGCGGGCATGGGGTGCAGGCAATAACACTTTGCAAGAGCAAACACTTCTCAAGGGGGGCCCGGGGAAGGAGGAGAGAAAAAAAGGAAAAAAAAAAAAAAAAAAAAAAGGAGCAAAGAAATGCCGCCTACCTGAGGTGAAGAGGACTATGGCCTTTAAACAGCTATATTCTGCAGAGTCGACATGCAATGCTTTCAGTTTTTCTACTTGCTCTTGGAAGATTCGTATGTGGTCCATAAAGGCGACCACTCGGTCAGCAGACATTGGCGAAGCGTGGAGGCCAGCAGCTGCCAGGAGCGGAGCTACGTGGAGGGGCATGGAGCACTGGGCAGCGTTGAGGACAAATAACTCGCTCCAGGTCAGCCTCAGGAGGGCCACCTGGTCTGTGATCTGGAGGTCTGGGAAGAAGGGGATATTCCTGGCCCACTCCACTGCGCTGAAGAGCATCCTAGCTGCCAGTTCACAAATGTTCTCGATGCCCATGATGTTGTTGGGTTGCATGCACTGACTGCCAAAGCGGGAGGTGGGGTAGGGCTCTGCTCTCAGAAGAAGGGAGATATATCCGGATAGGTAGGAATGGCAGTTGAGAGGGTCCCCATTTGTCAAGGCGAACTGACCATGAGTTGGCTGTGTGGGTGGCATTCTGCCCCTCTGGACCGCTGCAGTAAATAAAGAAGAAACTACAGCTATTAATATCTGAATTGCGACCATCGGTTCCAATACAGCCTGCTTTGTGTGCTTGTGCGTGCCTGTGTGACCCCGCACCCGGCCAGCTTCGGGGCTAAACGTGCATTTTCCCAGCCAGAGTTCAGCCCCAGCCCAGCTCTAAGGCTCCGCAGTTCTCGGGTCAAGTCAAGCAACAACAAAAGCTGAGGGACGCTGTGGGCTCGGCCAGGGCTGCTGTGGGAGCCCAGCTCCTCACTTCCCAAAACACACCACAGTCCGGTTATCCCCCCCTCCCCTGCACCGCCACCCCCTCCTTCAAGAGATGCAGGATACGTCTTTGTGTGTTTTTTCTCCGTTACACCTAAACCAGCTCGTTGATTTGAGGCTGGGGGAGCGGGATGGGGAAGGAGGAGGGGAGAAGGAAGAAACACTTCAGTTCGAAATCCCCGGCTCTGGTCCCACACGCGTTTCTCGCCCACTGAATACATTGTTGCTGCTGGTATTATACATCCCCCCCTCTCGTAAAAAATACCAAAGGAGGCGAAATCACCCCACGACATCCCCGGCAGGTCCCCTGGTGAGGCTGAGGGCATTATCCAAAGGCACCTTCCCCCGCTGCCCATGGAAAGTGGGCCTTTCATTTTGTTAATAAATTTACACGGTGACAGCGAGAGAAAAAGGAGAGAGAAAAAGGGCTCAGAGGCAGAGAGACGACAAGAAGGGAGAACGCCTAAAAATGTGCTTGATTTATATTTGTTATCGCCTGTATTCCAAGGTTAGTTACTCTTGCAGAAACACAAAGAGAGGAGCCCGGCGAGTCCCAAGCCCCCTCACCCTTAACCTACATAGCAGCGTCCAGACACACAGCACGCACTGGAAAACTGCAGGCTCACATTTCCCGTCTAATTTTATATCACAAAGACTCCACTTGCAGAGATCCGAGCACCCCACACTTACTTCTGGACTGCTCCTTACACCCCCCACCCCATCCCTTCTACCCCCTCCTGCCTCTCCCGGAGGAACAAGAAAATAAGAGGAAGAAGAGAAAAGTGAGGTAATAACAACCAGGAAAGGCAGGCACACGGCAGTGTGTGTATACACACACACTCGTGGAGATATGTGTGTGTGTGTGTATATATATTTTTAAAGGAGGAAAAATCCGGCTGGGAATCCACAGTGGAGTGCTGTAGAGCCTCGGTAGGGTGAGTCCCATTGTAATAGTAATTTGAACCGCCTGTGTAAAATTGCAATCTAAGGCAGGGTGCTGGAGGATATATATATATGTGTGTGTGTGTATGTGTATGTGTGTGTGTGTGCATCTCGGGAGGCTCCGTGTGTGTGTGTGTACACACACGCACAGATACACACACACACACACAGGGCTGCTCGGGGGACGGGGGCTAAGGCTGAGCATGCAGGAGGAAACACGAAGGAAAAGTAACCACACGTCAGAATCATCATCTCGCTCCTAAGCAGCGTGAAACTAAAAATCCACTTTCAATAAACCTCCATCAGCAAAATCAAAACAAACACAAATCAATTACGAGTGCAGGAGAAAGCATGCGAGAGCCCCTGCCTCCCTGCCCACCCTCCCCAACACCGCTTTCTTTCATTACGAGAAAGTTTCTGGCTGGTTTATTCGAGGGGGGTGGGTGGGGGGGAGGAAAGGTTCTGGTTGGGTTTGGGGTTTGGAGAGGAAAGTTAAAAATGCTAAGAGCAATTATATATATTATTTAAAAATAATAAAAAAAGGAAAACCAAACAAACCCCAAAACGCAGCGAGTGAAAAAAAAATTGCAAAACAAATGAAATCCCAATACCTTCCCGTCTCATGCCAACTTTGAGGCATTTTTTGAGGCGGCAGTACTGACACTGATTGCGGTGGTGCTGGTCAATGGGACAGTTCCTGTTGGCACGACAAGTGTAGCTGAGATTCCTCCTTACACTCCGCTTGAAGAAACTCTTGCAACCCTCGCAGGTAAACTGGCCATAATGTTTGCCACTAGACTTGTCCCCACAAACCACACATTCAATGTGCTGCTGCTGCTGCTGCTTGTCTCCTTGGTTCTGCTGGCTCGGCGGGTTGGTCTGGGCTGGCGTACTGGGAGGGCCCCCGGGCCCCGGGGTCTGTGGGGTGTGCGGGGCCCCGGCCGGGGGTCCCTGCACCGGCGGGGCTTGCGAAGGCTGCGTTCCCTGAGCTCCGGGCACATCGTCCTGGGGGTCTCGCCACGCACCGACTACCATTGCCATATCTATTGGACACCGTTGCCAAACTTCCTGTTCCCCCTTTATTTTCAAAGTTTGTTTGCTTTGCTTTTCAGATCAGCTTTGCAGCAGTCTTTTTATTTTTTTGTCCTCCCCTCTCTCTCTCTCTCTCTTTCCCTCTCTCTCTTTTGTTGTTTTGCCTTTTTTTTTTTTTTTTTTTTTTCAGGAGGGTCGGGGTGGGGGGGATCTCCCGGTACCGGCGAAGGTGCAGAAGCACGGGGCGATGGAGGTGTGTGTGCGGGGGGGCGAGGTGCGAGTCGATTGTCTGGGCTCCAGGAGAGCAAAGTAAAGGGGTGGTGGGGGTGGGGGAGAGAGGGGGAGAGAGAGAGAGAGAGAGAGAGGAGAAAAAAAAAAAAAATCTCTTCAAAGATCTCCCTCTCTCTCTCTTAGAGCTGATCTGCAGCAGAGTAGTTGAAGGAGGAGAGGCGGGTGTCTGGGGGCCAGGTCCAGGGAAGCTCGCAGTCAGCCATTCAGGAAAGCCATCAAAATAAGAATGAATAAAAGGTTAAAGATTACACACACAGCGGAAAAAAACACGCACAGCGGAGGAGACTCTTCTCGGCGCGGAGAGCGGTCGGTCTCGCCGTAGTTTTTGGAAGTCCAGCTTGCAGCAGCAACATCAACTGCGATCGCTTTGTTTTTGTGGGCTTTTTTTTTTTCCTCCTCCTCCTCTTTCCTCCTCTCTCTCTGCTCTGTCTCTCCTCCCTCCTTCGCTCGCTTTAATTCTTCCTCTCCGCCGCTCCGCCCGGCCGCTGCGCTCTTGCTCTCTCTCGCTCCCTCTTTTGGGCTCGGGGGTGTGGGGGGGCTGTTGGCTTTTTTTTTTTCCTCCTCCTCGCTCTCTCTCTTTTTTTTTTTTTTGTTTTATAAAAAAATTCTTATGATCGTTACGATTATTATGAATTATTATTATGATTGTTTATTTGTTCCTCCTCCTCCTCCTCTCCGGCGCCGCCGCTCTGCTCCGCTCTGCCCCGTTCCGCCGGTTCGCCGCTCCCGCCGCGCCGCGTCCCCGCCGCCGCTCCCGCTCCCGCCGCCGCTCGGGTGCCGCTGCCGCCGCTCCCGCCGCCGCCGCTCCCGCCGCCGCTGCCGCCGCCGCCGCGCTGCCTTATGCTGCTTCTGCCGCCTCGCAAGTGGGCTCTCGCCTCCGCGCCGCCGGTGCTCACGGCGCGGGCAGGGGGAGGGGGGCCGCGGGGCGGGGGGGAGGGAAGGAGTCAACTCGCCAGCGCAGCAGCGCCCAGCCAGCCAGGATGATAAAAGAGGGGAGCGGGAGGAGGAGGAGGAGGAGGAGGAGGAGGAGGAGGAGGAGAGGAGGAGGAGGAGGAGGAGGAGGGAGAGGGAGAGAGAGAGAGAGAGAGAGAGGGAAGGATCATAACCCAGCGCGCAGCATCGCTCCTCAGCCGGGGAGGGAGGGAGGAGGGGAAAAAAATCACCACGGGGAGAGCGCGCCAGCGCTCCCCCCCCCCCCCCCGCCCCAAAATAAAAAGAAGCAGGGGCTCCCCCCCGCTCCCCTCCCCTAGCGGCGGCGGGGAGGGGCGGCGCGGGGCGGGGCGGGCGGGCGGTGCGGGCGGCGTGTGGGCCGAGGAGCGGCGAGCGCGCTCCCCGCCGGCCGCTCGCCCCGCTGGCGGGAGAGTGAACTTTGACACGGCTGCTGCAACTCAGCGCGCGTCGCCATGGCGACCGCGCGCCTTATAAGGCAACCGGGCCGGCGCCTGAGTGGCCAGGAGCGCGCGCCCCGCCCCCCGGCCCTCATTGGCCCGCGCCGCCCTTGCGCGGCCCGCCATGGCCGCCGCCGCCGCCCGCGCGGTCCTAGCGCCGCCCGCCGCCCCGCGCCCGCCGCCCCGCGCCCTCACGCCCCGCCGGGGCCAGGGGTGAGGGCGAGCCCGGCGTGCGGAGCGGGGCCCCGCCGCCGCCGCCGCCGCCTCACCTGGGGCTGCCCGTCGGGGCACGGCCTCCGGGGTCGGAGGGGGCGGCCGGGTGCAAAGCGGAAAGCAGGCGCTAAACCGAGGTAAAACTCCACGGAATAAAGTAAAGCCGATCCCCGGCGCCGCCGCCGCCGCCGCTGCGGGGAAGGGGCGGCCGCGGGTTGTCCGAAAGCGCTCGGGGAGCGCAGTGCGGGCTGGCGCCCGCCGGGGGTCTCACGGCGGAGCCCCCCCGGCCCCGCTCCGGGCACCTGCGCTCGGCGCGGCCGCCCCGTGTCCCGCCGCCCTCCCGAGCCGGGCCGAGTCCCGGCCGCCCGCGGAGCCGCGCCGAGCCCGGCCGGGCTGCGCTGAGCCGCGCCGAGCTGAGCGCGCCCCGCGCTCCGGCAGCGGCCGCTCGCACAGCCCGGCCCCGGCGGGGCGCGGGGGCTCCGCCGCTCCGCCCGAGTGCTCCTGGGTCCCGCTCGCCCCGAAGCGAGGGGAGCGCGGCTCCGCTGCAGACAGCTCCGGAGCCCGGCACGGCGCTCCGCAGAGCGTGACAGCCGTGCCTTCCGCACGGCATCGCCACGGCGTGGCTCGCCTCAACCCCTTTAACTTTATATCTGGGTTTTGCGGGTTCGGGGGTTTCGTGACCGCACGCACCCCGACTCTGTAACGCGACCTCCGTTCTGTACCACGAGCAGGTAACAGAGCTAAGCACGGGGACGTGTTTATTTCCCGCTGAAGGGAGCTACCGGCCAGCGGAGCGGAGACTCGAGTCCGTCTCCCGGTGAAAATGGCCAAAAGACACTCGAACAAGCGAAGGGACGGAGAGATAAAATAGAAAACATGTTAACATAGACAGATAAATGCCCGGCCGGACCGTTCCTCCTCTGCGAACACACGCGTCTGTGAGCGCTCACATCCCAGCCGCTCACCAAGCACGGCCGCGGGGACACAGAGCTGGGCACAACTCTGTAAGGGATTAATTGCCCCTCACCTCCTCACACACACACTTTTTCATGTTGCCACATGCCCACACACTTCTGCCGCAGAAATAAAACGTGTGGCTAAAGCCGCAGGTGCGGGGATGGTTGGAAAGTTGTAAAAAGCACCTCGACTTGAGAGTGTCCTGCCGGGAAACCTGGCGTGTTGAGACCCCACGGGCAAAGAGGTTTTTGCGACTCAATTTCAAAGACAAGGCTGCAGCGTTCCCATTGATCCTCACGGAGCAAAAAAATAACCTTTACCCGAAGCAGTGGCCAGGAGGGACTGGGAAGACAGAAAGTGGGGAAGGAATCTTTCCAGGTTAAAATGTGGGGAACTGCCTTATGATTTCCAAAGAAGCCAGAGCTGAGGAGGTGACCTTTCGGGGAGGGTAGGAGAAGGTGGGGGTTCAAAATGCAGAATAGCCACAGATTGTTGCTGATGTTGGGTTTCCTGAGGAAAAAAATAAAAGCCAAAACCCAAACCACAACCCAACACCAACCTTTCCTGTCTCGAATCTGACAAAGTAAACAGGATTAATTCACCATATGAAAAAACATAAACGCCGTCCTAACAAATGCAGAAATCAGAAGAGAAAGCGGTTTTAACAGGACGCACAATATTAATAGTTTGAACGTATGATCGTAAAAATGAAAAACCATTGATATACGCTTAAAAGCCGCCGTATACGCTGATTGCTCAAGCATTAATGAAGAATGCCTTAGATTAACTATTTGCTCTTCGAAGGATGCAGCGATATAACTATCTATTAGCACCATTAGATGCTTTGCTATTTATTTGAAAACACCCCTGCGAGTGGGTTGAGACAGAGGAGATGAATGTAAAAATGAACTGCAGCTAATTTCGCTAAATAATCCTCAAAACCTGAGCGCTTCGCAAGGAAGGGGGAGATTCTCCACTGTCCTTCTCCGAGGCTTAATGACAATAGAAATGCTCTGGTTTAAAAGTGAGACCGTGTTGGTTTTCCAAATAAACAAACGCATCCCTCCTGCCATTTTACTGCAGATGTAAATTTATTTTAATGAGAGGGAGTGGAAGGATTTATTTTGCTAAAATTGAGTTGGGGATAGAGCCGGTGTAAATCTTTAGGTTTCAAAAAGAGAGGAGGAAGGAGGGGGAAGCTGCTTTGCTGGCAGAAAGCTGCCTAACAGTCCTCTAATTCTTTCTAGATTAAATCGCAATATGAATACAGCATCGAACAAATACCGAGTTTCGCTCTGAACTCAGTGGAAAGCAGTTACGTCTAACAGAATTCAATGAATTCCTCTTCTCCCTCAATGTAGTATGTGTGTGTTTTTCTCTTCCACCACACTGAAGTTCCATGAATAGGGAAAGTGGCTCCTATTGTGTGCCTCTGAACTTCCAAGTCAATGCAATTTTTAACCACTGGCTTGTGGTACTTTGAAAATCACCAGGGGCTGTCAGAGTTGGGTCCTCTGAAAAATTTACAGTGCTAAATCAGAGCATATGCTGTGAGAGAGGAAAAAAAATTGCTTAAGATTGGAGCAAGTACAGTATCTGGCTGCCCCCTAGTGTAAGTCTCTTATCTGCCTAAAATTCAACTTTAAAAGAAAAGGATCTCTTAAAGGGAAACGACTTTTGGCTCACGTATGCATACGAGAATGAAACTTCTGTACATTTTAATCTGATTAATTCCTAAGGATTTAAAATTAATTGGCTTGGGCACTCCTAGACCGGACTATAAGATTTCTGCATCAGGGTTTCTGCGAGAGCTGTGCCGAATAGGTATTTTTAAGGGATAGTGGTAAGGGATTGGGAGGGGGGGGGGGAGATCCTGTTTTGTGATTTTTTTTTTTTTTTAACGAGGATCCGAGCCTCGCTTGCTGTTGTCAGAGCAAAACACTTCTGCTGCCTAAAGTCAGATCTACGTCTTTTGCAATAATACTTAAAAAAAAAAAAAAAAGGATAAATAATTGCCTTAAAGCCTCAGCCGAACTGCCAACCACACCTTCGGATGGTGAGTATATTCCAGCTTCTTTCCATTGTACTTGCTTAGCCAGGGAAGCGACCGGAGGGGGAGAGGGGATCTCGGCTCTCTACCTTCACCACCGACCTTTTTTTTTTTTTTTTTTTTTTTTTTTCCCTTTCTTTCTTTTTTTTTCCTTCCCCCCCACCCCAAATAAACGCTGCCAGCCGCACACAGCGACGCGATCGCGGGCAGTTTAACACCTCTCACTTAAGTTCAGAGCCTCGTCCTGCCCTCCCACCCTCCGGAGCAGGTCGGTCCGCGCTCCGCCCGAGCAGCCCCGGCGCCGGGCAGGGCAGCGGGCGCTGCTCCCGGGGAAATGACTCGGAGGCGCTTTGCCTCGGACCTGGAAAGCGGCTCCGGTCCTTGGGTTTGTTCGCTTGTTTGTTTGTTTGCTGCTTTTGCTTTATTTAGCTAAAGGACGTGCTAACTGATGGTGCTGCAATTACACATACTTGGGTCTGCCCCCCTCCCCTCTTCCCCTCCTTAGAGCAACCCACGTAACCTTAGAAACGATCGTTTAAGACGCACGTTAGCTAACATTTGCTTTTTTGGATTTTTTGTTTTCCTTAAAAGAGAAACACAAGAATCACAACACATTGCCCGAAAAAAGTGTCAAAGAAGAAGAAAAAAAACTATAAGTAAACATACCAAAACCATATTTGCCTTGTTCAAGGTCCCAAATCGCTTGCATCTTCCTTTTTCTACCTCTCCTTTAGTTTGGCAGGTGAAACAAACAAATAAAAAAAAAATTCAGACCGCTGTTTGCCCCCCAGAAAGATGTGCGTTGGGTAATTAAAAGAGAAGTCTCCTTCTTGGTGTTTATCTAAGCGATTGTGCAAACTGATTAAAAAAAAAAAAAAAGAGAGAGAGAGAAAAAAAAAAGTAAAGTTACAGCCTTCAGGGGGGGAAAAAAAGGAAGCAAGGTGAAGGGAATAGATTTCCCACAACCTAAAGGGAAGTGCTTTCGATGTATTATTAGCGATCAGCCTTGGGAGAGAGAGGAAAAAAAAAAAACACCCTGAACACACTCTAACTTTACACAGACAAGATTTCAGGGGGGGCTTTGTACACAGCTGCTTAGGAATGTGCGCCTTGCCTTTAAGAAAAAATCCCCAAGCCCAAGGTAGGAGATGTCTTTGAGTGATCCTTGTCTCATTTCATTCCTTAGAAGGAAGAGCGTCTCGCTACACCTTGTTTGGAGCTGGAAAGGCGAGACTTTAAAAAAAAAAAAAAAATTAGAAAAAAAAAAGGGGGAAAAATATTCACAACCCACCCTTCCAATTGGGGAGAAAAAAAAATAAGAGAGGGAAATCTCCTAAGTTAATGACTGTGGGGGTAGGATGGATGCGACGGATTTCAGCCCCCCCTCCCCCCCTTTCCCACCTCCCCCCTCCCCGGCAGGAAAAAAAAAAAAAAAACGAAAAGGAAAAAAAAAAGCCAACCGCAAACAACTACAGGCTGGACTATCAACACATGCACCGAAGGGGAAAAAATATATAGTGTCCTGTGTAGGGTCGGCAGGGAACGCAAGCACACGCTAAAGCAAGTTGGGAAAGAATCCGAGCTAATCAGCAATCTCTTTCTCTCTCTCTCCTTCTCTCCCTCTCCCCCTCTCTCTCTCTCTCTCACTGCCCCTGAGATCCCAGCTCGAAAGAGGTACTCCACATTTTTTCATTACCAAAAATCCGTTGCAATAATCATTTGTTGCTAATTGAAACCCTTGGAGACATTTTTCCCCACCCCCTTCACAAACATGGCAACTTTTAGTCATGGGAAGCACGTTTAGTTTTATTTTATTTAAATTAAAAAAAAAATACGGTTAGGAAAAGGCTGAATCTTTCACCCACGAGAAATATCAGCGAGTCAGCCCCCTTCCTCGGGATGGGAGGGGGGAGTGGGGGGAACGGGACCCCGGTACAGTGAGGGCTTGGGAAAATTTGGAATACATTATACCGCCTTTGGCAGGAGAATACTCTCCAACTAATGGATTCCTGCTCCTTTTTGTGTGTGTGTGTGTATCAGTGTGGGGGGTTTCTGGAAAGAGGGGTGGTGGTCGTGGTGGTGGGGAGCCGAGCTTTTATTTTAAGAAACTGTTAGGGTAGGGAGTGTGTCATACTTGACAAATGGAACAAACGCTCTTCCATTTCTTGCTTGTCCTTGCCTTAAAACAGGAATTAAGTTAACCACAGTGCTGCATGTTAATTGCATGTTTACTGGGCTAATGAAAATTACAAAAGGGTTTTGCCACCTCGATCGGTGATGAAAAAGTATGAAGGCGATTGTCATTGCAGCCTTCGGGGAGGGCCCGGGGGTGGGGGGGGAAGGACCGGCCACGAACAATATTGATCAGAAGAAGGATAAATCTTTTAACTGCTTGTTAATACCATAAATATGGTCTACACAAGTTTCCACTCTTGTTAAGTCTAATCAGTACATGGAAGATGGAGACATAGCCCACTTGAATGAATTTTTATTATTGCCAGAGGGGTACTTGCATCTGTGGGCTCCCTCTCCTCCTCAATTTGAGCCCCCCCCCCGCCCCCCCTTCCAAAATCCCCCCTTGCAGAGGAGGATCGTGAAGGTGTGCAGAAAGCACAGGAGACAAATCCAAGCTTTTTGTCCTTTCTTCATTTTTCCAAATGCTCCTTTTTTTATTTTTTTTGTAAAGCTGAACGGGTCATGGCGGGGAAAGCCTAAAGGAGGGGGGGGGCACTCCTGCCAGACCCCCCCAACCCCCCCTTTTATTCTTGAGATCTCTGGATGAAAGGCTGACCCAGTAATTCAGTTTGATGATAACCATTTTCATGCTTGAAAACAATCTGCCAAATTAAACCTAAATGGAAAGAGCAGTGGGAAAGGTAGTGAGAGCAGGGCGTTTTGAAATCCCCCCCACCTCTCCGAAAGGGATTATTTGGCCAAAGGAGGAGGGAAAGGCAATTAAATAGACTAAAGATGATTTAAATCCCAACCAAAAATAATTCCAGGGAGAAGTTTGCCCCCTCCGGTGTTGCCCAGCCCTGGATTTGAAAACTTTGGCCCAACTTGTGGCAATAGCTACAACTTTGCTCCGCAGGGGTCAGAGGTGAGGGCTATTTTAACCCTAAAAGCCTGCGAGTGACCAAGGTTGCGGCTGGGCTCGCAGCACTAATAGCCATAATTACCTCCTCCCCTTCCAGGGACATTCCTCGCAGCAGCAGTGTTAGACGCCGAATTGAAGAAAATCCTGGAGTTGAACATATCTTCGGGGGTAAATAACAGCAATATGAAGGAATTTCAGAGCTCTCCCTTTCGCTTGGGGGGATTGAAGCTTTTTTCCTTTTTTTTTTTTTTTCCCTCCCCTCTTTTTTTCCTTTTTTCTTCCTTCCCCCCCCCTCCCCCCCCGCCTTGCCAGCATTCCCAAGGCGCTGGGTCTTTGTCTTAGAAGGAATGGAGTGTCTGAATGGTGTGAAAGGGACAGAGAGGGTTGCTTCAAATCGATTTTACTTGTCCTCTCTGTCTTTTCGGATCAACGCCCTTCAATGGACACATAGGTGCTCTTTCAACCAAAAACTTGTGCAACATTTTCTGCCTGTATTGGTGCTAAATACAATAAATGCTGGGCAGATTTTTTTTTTCTTTCTTTCCAAAGCAGAAAGCACCCTAATTAAATTGTTTTATATGGACAGTCAAGACAGACCAATTAAGTATGCATTAGTATAAAGATATATTCGAGAGATAAGCGCTCTATAGGAGCCCTGTCTAGGCAAGGTGTGGAAAGTGTCCTCTCGAAGAGAGGCTGTGAGCAGGGTTTCATATGGATTTTTCCCCTCCATTGCCTCCTATACTCGAGTAACGAGCTGAATAAGTTAGAGAAAAGCCATTAGTGAAAGTGGTTTCTAAACAAAGTTAACAGGTGGATGTAGCTGGTTTTACATTTGAATAACAGTCGCACATCTGTAATACACAGCCCTGGATTTATGCAGCGCCTGTGCAGGCAATGTCCATTTGCAGAGATAAACGCCTCCGACCTAGAGCTGAGGTGCAAAGGCACACGCACGGGGATAAAATAAATATCTGGGCACCTCTGTGGGCTGCAGGGCATGGTGTGAGTGAGCACACAGAGGCGATGCAGAGATCACTGGGTGGCCATTGTGTGGAGGCACCCAGCCTGCATCAGACAGGCACCCACGCAGCAGGCACTGCTGCCTCGGACATCTCGGCGGGCACAGCCACTCCTGGGGTGATTGCAAGGGGAGGCATTGGCTTTCCTAGGAGCGAAAGAGCAGATCAGGATAAAGCACACGCACACACACACGCGAACTTCTCCTGCTGCCCATTTTATCACTCTGGGAAAGCTCTCGTTATGGTTAACCACAGGAAACGGGCTTTAAAGCTCTTCTCCATTTCCATTATTATTATTATTATTATTATTTTCCTTCACTGCAGCTTTTCCACGTCGTTCAAAAAAAACAACCACCCCAAACCAAAAAACCCCAGACAAACAAACAAACCAACCAAGCACTGAGCCCCCAGGAGCCCTGCCTCAGCCTGCTCCTGGGGCAGGCAGAGCCGCGGGATGCGATGAGGAGGAGGAGGGAGGCGGGCTGGAAGTTGCTGGGGCACCCTCCATCCCTGGGCACACCGTTGGCACGGGCTGAGGCTGAGCTGTGCCCGAGGGTGCTGCAGGGTGGGTGCGAGCAGGGAATCGCCCTCTCGGTGCCGTGACACCGCAGCGCAGAGAGCGGCCGGGGTTTTCCTGCAGGGGAACAGGGGGAACAGGGGTGCAGGGGTGCAGAGCAGCGCTCTGGCCGCTCTGATCCCCGTTTTCCAGCAGCGCCCTGCGTGTGTCAGCCCATGCCAGGGATGTGGGAGACGGGGATGAATAAGCCATTCCTCGCTTAGGTGCTTTAATGGCACGGTAAACAGGTTAGAAACAGGCGGTTTTAAAGACTCGGTTTTTCTTTATTGGTCACCTTCGAGGATAAATCATAACAGACGGTATGGGGGGCAAAGAATTCATCTAAAGGAGATCTCAGCAAGTCACTACCCGGACAATAGTCCACCTCCTGTTGGGTTGCGTATTGATCAGGAGAGGAGCTGAGGATGTCGCCACACTAAATATTTACTGATCACACACAAATAGCCGCGACTTGAACGATTTTCTCCTGTGAGGAGAGCAGAGAGAGAAGGGTAAATCATTTTATTAGTGTGTATAAAGCAAAGAGCACACTCTGGCTTGGAGTGTTTTAAAATGTGTCTTCAGCTGGATGAAAAGAGTTAGGGAAATCGATATGGAGTGATTAGACGAACCAGTCGTGTCAAAGAGAGAGGCTGTGAATTTCATGGATTTGGTTATACCGGGAGGGGGAAAATATACCGAGAGATTAAAGGGAGGAACCCATTGTAGCAGAGCCAATGAAAAAATAATATCTAATCAGAGCCGGCAAAGGTAGGGACGGGATAAGACCCACATTTCTAAAGAATCGCATCAGCTGGAGAGGGATCAGGGACACAGATGAAAGAGGCAAACGGGGGGAGAGCTGGAGAGTAGGAGCCTAGAAATGCTACAGAGCAAATCCAGGAGAGGCAGAGAAAAGTCGCCTCTGTGGAGCAAAGCTGAGATACCACGAAAATGGGGACAAAAGGCTCAGGAGCGAGGGAGAAGGGCTGGAGTGATCGGGCGCCTGCCTTGGAGGTGAAGTTGAGGGGTGCCCAGCCCGTGTAGCCACCAGGCAGAGAGGGCTCTGACAGCACATCCAGCTCCCATCCGAGGGGTTTAAATCCTTCTCCTACAAGTTTGTCCTCCCCTCTCCTTTCCGCCCCCCTCCCTCCCCACAAGCAAATGTGGTGAGTAAAATGGATTTTAGCGTTTAACCACCTCATTTTATCCACGTAATGACAAGGCTCGTAATATGTAATCTACAGATTACTGCCATTCGAGGGTGACCACAAGTGGCACAGAAAAAAAATTAAAAAAAATAAAAAAAATTCAGCATTTCTGCAAATGACAAAATGGCTAAAACCAGCCCTTGCTTTAAGTATTGAAGTTGGGGAGTTGCTGCTGCAGGATTTTATCGGTTGTAGGGAGCAATTTAGCCGTGGCTCAGGTACAGCCCTGGGGTGTTTCGGTGGATTAAAGAAAACTTTGCTGGAGACAAGCAAATATCTGAGTGCCAAAGGGCAGAAAGCTGGGACTAGGGCAGGGCTCTGCCATGCGACATTGAAATGCGTTCTGGGGGGATGCTCGGGATTATGGTTATTATTTTTTTGCCTCGAATCCGTGTTGTTTGGCCCGTGTTCACGTGCTACCTTCTCTCCGCGTATTTTTCTTCAGCAGAAAATAGGATGCGACTGCAGAGAACTAAGTCAAAGCAGCGAGAGAAAGTTTGTACCGCACTTTAAATGATGCTGATTGCTGGGAGGGAGGAAAGGCATCTCAAGCTAGGAACCGAGGAGTAAAACTGATGTGAAAACAGCTTTTCACTTCTCCTCCAAGTGCTAATTTTGCTACTGTAAACAAACACTGAAGTTAGAAACAGCTGCAAATAGCCTGCCGGGCACCCAGGGCTCAGGGACCGGAGGGGGTTGACTTTTGTTCATCTCCCGGGCTGAATTTTCCCCCAGCTTTGCTTTTTTTTAACCCCGAAATCAGGGGCTGATGCTGATTTCAGCTGTGCAGAAGGGACAGAAAGTTAGGCACACTAAGAGCGTTTCAGGCGAGCCTATGGAGCGCAGGCAGCTCGGCTGGATCTCTAATGCAACAGGAAACCTCGGGACAGACCCAGCCTAATTAACAGTTTTCCATAGCTGAAGCGATTTTTAAGAATCCCAGTGGATTAGCCCAATATGTTCAGGTGTGAGGCTACGAGGGCCTATAACTCCTTTCACTATAATCTTATAACCTCCTTACCTAATTCCTTAGATTGCAGATAGGAAGAGTCTGACCCTGGAGGTCGTAAAGAGCTGGGTTTCATTAACCCTTCCCTGCCCGGCGCCGCTCCAAGGTTAACTGCGCGGGGCTGTGTGCTCGGGGGAGCGAGGGAGGGCGGCCAGGAGAAAGGGATTTGCAAGAGGGGTCGATCCGCCGGGAGGGCAAAGCTTAAAATGATTTCTGCTCCCTTCATTCCCTCCCTTCAGCCAAAGGAAATATGGAAATAGGGAACTTTTGTCTTTCCTATGCATCCGGAGATGTATAAATGTACGGATGTTTGTGAGGCAATTCATCCCCTTCACGCCATTTCAATATTGTTTAATATTTTAAATTATTTTTTTTTTCCCCTAAACGTGGAGGAAATGAAACATTCTGGAACCATCAGCAAAAAGCAAACCAATCTCCATCTTTAGGACCAGCACCAATCTCTTGAGCTTCTTGTCCACAGTAGAGCTGTAATCTTTAAAGAAAAAAAAAAAAATCAAGAGAAGCTTCTCAGACTGTATTTGCCTGGGAACACACCTGGTTTATATTTTAATAGGTAGTTACATTGTATTGATTCAGGGTACATCATTGATGTTGAAAGTTAATAACTCTCAAATTATATCTATCTGCCTACATACATAATTGCATACACAGTGTAACACTGGAGGAATTTGCATTTTGCAGCACATTCTTTGTTCTTAAATCTTTTAACACACTGAGTTGTTCCTTTGAAGAAAATGTTATTGAACCACATGTTTAAGGAAAAGATGCTTCTAAACTATATGTTTAAGCAATGAAATTGTTGAGTGAAATACAGATTTCTTTGTATCTCACACAAACCTTGCCACACGCCAGTCTTAACCTACACATCGAACTGCCTTTTTTCCTTTTTTTTTTTTTTCCCTCCCAGTTAGAAGGCAGAAATATGTGAACTGCTGAGAGAGGTGGGTACTTTTTGGTAAGTATGTTTAGATATGATCTTCAGATACATTTATTGTACTTTCAAATTCTTGGGATGCTAATTGAGCTAGCAAACAATATCCCAGCTGAATGTCTCAGCTTCTTCCCTATTTAACAGGCTTTAATGTAGAAGTATATTGTAGCCATCCTTCTACTAAACAATGTAGCTGAGGAGTCAGCAAAAAATGAAAAAAACATGTTAAAACCAAATTATAATTGCTGCCTTATATCTGACTCTTCTTCCTTTTCGCAGTCCTAATGAACTCTTTAAAGTTTTATTTATTTATTTTTTTATTTCTGAGTGACAGATCAAAAATAATTAGCAGAATCACAAGCAGCCGGGAAGCTTGAAATAATGTGTCTAAATATTTCATATTGCTACTTATAATACCAGCCCTTCAGCTGTAAAAAGGAACCATTCCCTATTTATTCTGTGGTGGTTTATAAATACAGAAGGATAGATTCTTTTTTTTTTCCCAGGGCCTGTCTCAACGATGCCATAAATAGAGATTGAGCTATCAGGAGGGAAAAAAAAAAAAAAAGAGAAAGAATAAAATAAAAGCAAAACCCTGGACAGGAATAGAGACAGACAGATAAATGTATAACTGCATCTGAACAATGTTACGTAGCACATTAGGAGTTGGTAAAAAAAAAATAAATCTATCGCATATTTATAACCTCATAATTAAAATACATTCTTATCTCTCTCCTCTGAAAGGTTGCAGCTTTCTTGGAAGTATTTTGAGTGCATATTTTAAACTCCATGTCTCGAACTGAATTAAGATGAGCTGTTTTGCCCAAGAGTAAAACCTTTGTTTACAATTTAATATTTAACTTTCAGCTGCCTACCCATCGCCATATCATTTTCTTTAGATTTCACCTCCTTACATTTGCAGGCTCTATTTAAAATGATGTTAGCTCATATCAAATCCTAATTTTTTAACATAAGAAATGAGTTGATTTAATCCAAAACAACCCCCCTGGTCTGATTGAGGTAAATTGGATGAGAATCTTTCACCTTCAAAGGGTTAAAGCTAAACCGAAAACTTTAAAGCAAAGAGATACCAGCAAAGAGTGAAAAATGGTACATCTGCTCTCTCTTGACAAGCTTGCATTATATCACATGTAAGGAAGCCCAAATTTTTGAATCTAAGACCAGTTTTAGTTTTTAATAGGAAATAATTACATGGAACTTTATTTCCAGAGAGAATGTCCCTTCCAGCTACAGTGTTTTGCTTTGATCTAAGTATTAACTGGTAATAAAATAACCATATTTTGGATCCTAAGCATATTGATGCTTAGAGGAATGTTATGCTTTCAATCAAATTTTAACTTTAGATTATCCGAAGGTATTCATTCTTCTTTTGTCAGAAACCAATTTGCTCTCTTACTCCTACAGCTACTCACATGTGGTTTGGTACACTTTGTTATTTTATAGTGGAATTTGCACTATTGAGGTGGAAAACTTTTAGGTGGAATGAGATCATGTTCCAGCCTGGCAAGTTGGGCTGTTTCTCATCCAGGTCCCCAGCCCAGCCCTTCTTTACACTTGTTGTGCGCCACCATCGCTCTCCTCCGAGGGCGACCACCGCGACAGGATTTCCTTTTAAATATTCAGATTTTTTCATTTATTAATTTATTTTTTTTTAAAACCTGGAGAATCAATCATTTGGACCCATCCTGAACAATTAACCTCCCCTTTATATTAGAGCCCCAAGTGCAGTACTTCATAAAGACATGAAAAGGACATCCCAGTCAGCAGGACCCGAGCCCAGGCTTGTCACAGAGTATAAAAGGAGAGAGAAGGGGAGTTTTTATCTCTTTGCCCCGCCAATTCTTAATAGTTCTAACTTTCAGTGTGACAATAAAACAGTTTTGATAACATAGCTCATGGGTTTCTCTGCCACATAAAGTTTTCTTAATAATAAAAAAGAAGAAACTTTATCCCTGCTAAATTAAAATAGGGCAGATGTTGGATATGGTTCATATTAGCCAGCCTTTCACCCCTTTGCCCCTGGCACTAAAGTTCTGACTTTTTCTTTCTACTATGTCTGTTTCTAACTGAAAGGTATTATTCCTGCCCTGGCTCTCTTCTTCTATTTATTTTTTCAGTGTCTAAAATTAAACCTATTCATTTAGTAATATACATTCTATTTCACATTGCTAAACCTGGCCAGAGAGGGGAAACGCTTTCCAAAAAAGTGATGCACCACTGACCTTAAAAGAAAACATGAGGCAGGGAAAGCTGTTCTTAAAAGGTTTATTTCTAGAGAATTTTGTAGCTCTGTTGACATTATAGGGATAATAGCTGTATTGCAATGGGCTTTCAAGGCCCAAGAGGTTTATGTTTTCTTCTGACCGTAAGTCTAATAAAATTTTAAAGGTGCACAAAGTCTCATCACTTTAGATATTTAAAACTAGTTTGAAAAATCTCTTGGGAAACATAAATTACGGTGGATAGCCCCACTGAGAAAGCAAGGGATAGACAAAAAAATACCCTGAGTCCAAACCCAAATAAACCCCCCCAGTTTTTTTCATGCTAGCTCTATGAAAATCCTGGCTATTAAACTCCCAAGGATAGTACAGCTATTTTCTGCAGGGCTCTGCAGATAGAATTTATTGTCCATTTGGAATGATCAAGTTTAGGCTAATAAAAGGCCCTCTGTAAGCAGAAATGCCCAAGTTGATGTTTGGCAGAGTTTTCAATGGTGGAGTTTATACAGGACGGGGGCTCTGCACTATTTGAAATGACTCCTATCCCAGCAGCTGAAGATGATCTGACACACAAGCAAACCTTAGCAGGCAGTGACTGAGGGTTAATCGGCGCTGCTTTCTGAGCTGGCTGCTTGAAAACAGGAAAAAGTGAAAGCTGCTTTCTCCAGCCCTTCCCTATGCTAAGGTGCTGCTAACTTTTATGATTTTTCCCCCCTTCCTCTTTTACTATCTGTCTTTGTGCCTGAGGGCCAGTGAAAGAACACTGCAGATTCTAGATTGCTTTCAGAGTTTCCCTTTGCTGATGATGGATTACCATGTCAATTTAAACGGCATAGGATTAATTTGTTTCAATGATTTCTCTTTAGGCTGAATGCCAGTCCTTTTTTCTATCTCTCTCCTTGCTCTTCAGAAAAAATAATAACAACAATAATAATAATAAATCCTTAAACCCCCCCCAAACACTTTTGAGATCCCATGTTAAAAAGACAATAATAGAAATAGACAAGTTAGGTGTAATGTTGCAACACAGTTGTAGGTTTGAGTGTTTTTATCTCGTTCTAAGGGGCTGCAGCATACAGTCAGTCACATTAAAATGAAATTGGATCCAACGTTTATTCAATAAATACTTGTCTTGTAGGTAATCCAGAACAGAGTGCTTTTGACACATAAGGACTTAATTTGTCTTGGATAACAAGTTATTAATATGGCACATTTAAACTTGCCACCTACAATAAGGTCATTTAGATCTATAATACGACTCACGAGAGAACTTCATAAAGCCAGAAACAAAGTTTGAGACTGCCTCTGAGGCGCGGAGCAGACGCACGGCTCACGGTTTGCTCTTTTCAGAAGAAAGTTCAGAGCAAGTAGGAGCCACCCAAACCCAAATGGTGTGCATCTGCTCCTCTTTGAAAGGCAAAACGTAAATGGAGTTAGGAGGGGAGAGAAAAAAAAAAAAAAAAAAAAAAGAGGAACCCAAACACACATTTTTGAATGAGTAAGCTTTAAAGCTGTGCTGCGTCTGCTCGCAAACTCATCGCAGCTTTGAAAGTGAAAAAACAACATTTGGTTCAGAGTGGAAATTCGCCTGCATTTGCACCCTACCTCTTCCATGTGCTTCGCAATTTACTCGCTTTTAATAATAAGTGAGGAAGTTGGAACATAATCCACCCATAAATGTTATTGCTGTAATTTGACTGCTCTGTGTTTGTTCATGCATTAGTTGTATATGTAAAGCGAAGTGGGGATGGATGGTGGGGATCCCCATGCAGCACGAACAAACAGAGCTCTTTGGGATTTCAACACCCAAACATCCTGCAATTGTTTTCAGTTCTAGTTTCAGACCTGTCTAACCCTGTGGTGCCTGCAAGAGGTGCATCAGGAGGGGAATATTGTGGGAATGCTGCTCGGGACATGTTTGGTGAGTGGCAATTCGGTCTCCATGCTGTGTCCCTGAGCTTTGTTATTCTGCTTTTCTGTACTAAGCTCTTGGTTGCTCTTGCCCTGGCAGATTCTGTCTCTTTAAGTAACTAAATCTCATTTTTAAGCTATTCCTGGGAAAAGGATGTTACACATGAGTAGAAAAATGCAGGCAAGAAAGGCTAATTGAATGAAAAGAGAGAATTAGGTTAAAAATAGAGTACAATCTAGTATCACATTTTCACTAGTGTAACCTGAAATGAAGGTGTCTCCAAGTCCCCAGTGATGCCAGAGTGTTTAGATGTTGGGCACAGATGGAGACACCTATTGAAATGTGTCTGAAGAAGATTAATAGGACTTGTCAGTGTTGGGAAAGCACTGCTTTGCTGTAAATTTCTACTAGCACAAGATGAATTACCGATGAATGCTCAGTTATCAACCCCATCACTATCATTGGACACTAAATCAAATTGAGCAGTTATCTGCAATCAGAAAATTTCTTTTAAAAGTAGGCATACACCTTTAGGCTTAAACTCTTTAATAAGACAATATCCTCGATGGTATGTGTGTGTTCACAAAGAGATATGATTAAAAGTTTCTATACAAAAAGCCTCTGCTCAGAAATGAACTCCAAGTTCAGTGTGAAATCAGGGCTGTCAAACAATAGAAGATACTCAGAAAATGCTGGTTATATAATACAGAGTTCTGATGGGGGTCTGATCCAAAATGGATTTTCATGTGTGTCATTAGATTTTGGATCCATCCCTGTTTATGAGAGGTTTTTTACAATCCCTGCTCTCCCCTTATTTATGGTCATGATAAACACACCCCTTCTCTCTACCTTAAAGACTGAGCATCCAAATCATACATTAATGCAAAACAGCCATCATGACTCAGGATATATGTATAATAATATTACCACCCCCTAACATATTTAGGAAATAACAACTTAATATAATGAACTATGTGATGAAAGAGTCAATGAATAATATTTTAGCTGAGAATATTTCTTTCTCTCCTTTATGAAAGGGGAAACTGTCACAAGCAAAACTACCACAAGCATTTATCAGCCCACTCCTGAAGAATATTACCTGCATTTGCCATCTGATGCTGCTGATGATAATGATATTAAATAAGCATTACATACTTTTAGTTTCTAGGATTTCTTTCCCTCTTCCCCAGACACTGCATACTTTATCCAAGGAGATTTATCATGGTGTGTTTTCCAAAGTCAATTTTTCCCTTTTTTTAGAGACAAGGGCAGTCATTTGTGTTTAGGGAGGGAGACAGGTACAGAGCCTTTATCTGATCTGCGTCCCCAGCCACCAGCACCTTCCTAATCGACGGCAGATCCCCACTCTGGAGGATCTGGCCCTGTCTGGGTTACTTCTTAGCCAAGGAATGTTTCCTTCCCTTCATCTCCTCATGTCTCACCTGTGATGCATGTTGCTTTTTGAGCAGGGAATAACACGCTGTTTACCACACAGCCCACTTTCAAAGCCTTTGTGCATTTCTCATCTCCAGCCAAAGCTTATTATTTACCACCCTAAAAATCCACCAGGGCAAGGGATAGCAGAAGTTATTTTCCTCGTTTTTACACCCCAATTTTCACACAGCAAATGCCCTGCATTAGGAGCAGATCCCACTCAGATGGAAGTTATTAACTTTCAGCAGAACAGGGCGATTTCAGCCAGCCACAGCCTGTGCCCTTCGAACACGGTCGCTTTGCAGCATCCCCATGTTTATTTTTTTTCTTTGGAGGGCATGATTCTTTAAACATATTTGTTTTACACAGAGCAGCAGTTGAATCCTAACTTTTTTTTTTCCCCCCACAAACACGTAAAGAGAATATTAATAGGGAATATTAACAGAGGTGAGTGCAGCATGACGCTAGTTAGGTTGTAGTAGCTGAGAAATATGAACTAGTGAACATAATCCATAAACTCCATTTGGTTACTATAATACTCCAATCTGTATTTATTACAAGCCCACTCTGATGCTTATACAACTGCAATTGCTAGATTTATACACTCTAATGATTTCACAATAGGAAAAACCTGTGTCTTTATCTTTCTTTTCCTGTCCAAAATAACCCCTTCCACATATACTTCAGGCTTCTCCGGACCTTGTCTGGGTTTAATCACAGGCTTTGGGACAAAATGTGCATTATTAAGAAGTATAAATATTTTCAGAAGCAATCAAAGGGTTGAAAGATTGATTCGGCATGTAGATTGGATTTAATTCGAAGCAGCTTTGTTCTAATGAGGACTACTGGGATACAAAGACGGCAGCCGCTTATGGCCACCAGTTGGGAACTTCCACTCGCTGCAGCAACCTGTCAAGAATTCCAAGGAACTGCCAGGTATTGAGCAGAGAAGTGCTGGGGAGGACGCTGGTCTATTGTTTGCAGCCTCCTTCTGAGGCTGGGTTACAATTTCCTAAGTCCCTATTTTACCAAAATGACAATTCAGCTTCTTGCTGCCCACAGGGATAAATCCTGCAGTCCCTCGCTCGGGGGAAAACCCTGTGGACTTTGTGGGTGGCTTTGCCTTGAGGGAAAGGTGGCAAAGCTTGGCTGAGCCTCAACTCCAGCCAAGTTTGGGAGCTGTGTGGCCATTTGTCCTGCTCCCAGACCTGGTTGTTTTCGCAGTGATTTGTTCCATTCCGTTTTGCTATCTGCACTTCTAGATGTGATGGGACCTTTTTGCATGGGGAGGTGTTTATCCCTAGGGAGAATGACAGCTCTGTGAGGGCTTGGAAGCTCCTGTCCTTGTTGAGTGACCCAGCAGAACTGCCTGCAACGTCCAACATGGGATGATGCTGAACCAAAGGGACCCTTGACTGCTTTCCCCTCAGACTTAGAAATCCCCAACAGCAAGATGTGAGTGTGGCCCTGGGGGGTGTCACGTCACAGGTACTTGGTTTCCTAAATGCCGAGCGTACAGTCAGAATCACAGGACATACAGGATCAAACACGGACCAGTTTCTCTCACCCCTTAGCCCCCCCTTGCCTACTTTTGTCCATAAAAGCAATAGAAAGAGAGAAAGCTTGAATTTTCTGAACTGTTTCACCCATCCACAGCTGGAATTCCAAAGCGAAATGAAAATGCCTTTAAAATCAACCCTACATGGGAGCCTGAGAGAACAAGTTTTCCTTTGTTGTAGGGTATAGTATTATTTGCTGTAGGTTTTTGATATACATTCTAAATTAGGCCTGCAAAGGAATGCTTCATCTTTAATTCATCACTCTCAGCTGAAAGAGATTAGCAATGTCTAGCACGCACCCTTCGTATGGTGCTGACCTCATCAAGTATGGCCTGAAATTAATTAGCCTCATTCATTCCAAATGGAAAAGGATAATGGAGCTGCATTTTAGAGATGACCATCACAAATTGTATGCAGCATATTTAAAATCTTTCCCCCCTCGCTCCCCTCCCCATTTAAAAAAAAAAAACTATGTAGATTAAAATTCTTTCCAGAACTTGCAATATGTCGGAGTTATCGAGGCATTAGGAGCAGAAACCATTCCGTTTTTATTTGTGGAACTGGGAGCCACATTTTGTATGTGTGGTTGTAAAAGCAGCAAGCCCGTCTTAATGGCAGAACACCTGGAATTAATTTGATATTTCCAGGTGCTCTGGCAAACTGGGACATCAAGCACTTGATGTTTAAACATTCTTCCACTGGCTTGCTTAAATCAATATGAAAGTGGTGTCCCTTTGTCATTCATACATGCAAAGTGCTAGCACAAACTCCAGCTTGGCTTCAGAGTCCTACATCACTCATAATCTAATTAGAAATCAGAGCAGAGCTGAAGCAGCATTCTTTGTGGATTCTTGGGCAGCAAATAGGGATACTTGTCTTTTGTTTCCCTCCTCGATTGCATCGTTCACAAGCTTTCACACCACATCTCTAAAGGTGGTTAGGTGCCTCAAGATGTTGACAGGCATGAAGGACAAGATTATTTAGGTGCCTAACCCGGGTGATTTCAAATGGAATTAAGCAACTGGATGTTACTGGGCTGGGAGGGGGGATGGTGGTGGTGTGGGGATGGGGGGGTGAAAAAAAAAAAAGCGGCCAGTGCATATTAAAAGCTCTAATTTGTTGTCCTAAACTCTAGCAATGTGGGTGATGTTTTTGCAGGGTAAAATTGCCTGCAGGGTACGTTTGCTGAAGCCTGTTAATTCCTCCTGAGGTCAGTGGGTACCGGGTGCTGGGCAGCACAGCCTCTCCTGGCCGGGCACGGTGGGCTCCGGCTGCTTCCCAAGAGACAGGGACAGCAGTGAAGAACGTGGGATTTCCCACAGGAATTTTGGAAGATGCCCATGTCTAAGACAATGGTGAGGATTGGGCCAAAATCCAGATGCAGCCTTGATTCCTTCATCCAAGTGACCCTGTGCTGACCCACGGCTGCTGATGGATCGCAGCGACGTGGACCTTCCTCCCTCCCTCCTCGCTGCCCTGCATCAGATCACCAGGAGGACCTGAGAGTACTGTGAGTAAGAGACACATTTTTTTTCTCACACAAACAATTCATTGCAAAACTTCAGATTTTGAAATGACAAGGTCAAAAAGGCTCATATCTGCAATGCTGGGGCTTGGGGAACATTCCTGCAGTTCTTATACCCAGGGCTGGAAACACAGGGAAAACATTTTGTGATATGCACTATAATCACCTCATACCCAGAAAAATGGAGAATTAATTATTTCTCTTTTCACACAAACAAACATTTATCTTCCAAAGACTCCATTCATTAAGAACTGCCATTGAATCCAAGATTGAACCTATTGTTATTAATCCTAAATGAATTCAAGTTTGTCTACCATGAACAAAGCTGCTCGCCATCTGATAATCCAAATTTGCTCAGGAAAAAAGAATGAGCAAATGTTAGAAGCAGCAGGTGAAATCATACCATAGTTATTAAGCTTTCTTTCAGGGGAAGCACAGGATAGATTAAATTGTTATGTTAGGCCATGTTGTGAGTCCACGTCAATTTTGTCTGAGATCTTATCTTAGCTCAGAACTGTTTCCTCCTAAATTAAACAATGTTGAAGACATGAGAAGCATATTGACCCAAAGATTCAAAACTTTGGATTCAGCAGACTTCTGATCTTTTGTCCACAGAGTATCAAGTTGTAAAGCTGTGGAATATTAAATAATCATGATTATCTTCAACTTGCCCAAGTTCATTTGTCATGCTGGGATGCTGGCACAGATTCTCCTTGCTGGTTTTTTTTTCAGAACCAGGCATTGATTTTGCCTGCTAGCTTGGTATCATTTGCCACTGACCTTATAGACCGTGGTCCTATCCTAATATTAAGTCTCATGCACCAACTGTGGGCTGTAATTCCATATCTGGTGCTCTTCACCTCTCTTTTGCAAACACCTTTGTCCAATAAAGCAGCAAACAAAAATCTTACAATCAAAACAACTACATTATGCTGGTACTTCGATCAGCTATTATCAGGCACAGGCAGTTCTTGAGATTCAGAAATGCAGTGTAATTCACCTGGGATAAGAAATCAAATTTAAAAATGAGCTGAACAGACACTTTTAGGAATACGTAAATTTCTAAATAAACCAGCTTTTTAATTCCACCTTTTCTATATTAGAACAAATCAATATTGTCTGCACTTGGAGATGAGTTTCAGCTGTCATAATTAAATATCATCCTGCTTCTTGCAGCACAGCCAAATGAGGATTTTACTCTTGACACAAGAGTTTCCTCAAGTAGGGACAACTTACTTATTACAGCAATGATCCACATGGTTCCATCATGTTTTAGAAAACAAATCTCTACCAAAAAACACAGCATGATTCTTCCCTGGCGTCAGAGCACTGAAGAGATAGAGTAATAGAAGAAATAATACATTTTAAATGCTTTTTAAATACAAACATAATGATGATACATTAAATAATGTGATCTACCCAGCCGGACTTCTAATTACCTACATGCAAACCTCATGCTCATCCATCACTTGATTCTCTTCAGCTGTAATGTTGGTTTTTGGTAGACACTAGCACTGAGCCATAAGTTTGAATGGGAAGGGAAACAAGCCCAGTGCAAGGCTGTATATTAGCTCAGACAAGTAGGATGTCATTGCCAGCCTGAATTTGTTGATGAAACCAGGCATTAAGCAAGCAAATCTTCGGCCACTGAAGCACAAGTTTGCTGACTTTAAGTAATGACATCCAGGAGGTGACACAGTGGATTTACACCAGCAAGTGCCTATGGACCAATAATGGCCACTCAGCCCTGACAAAATAAGGAGACAAAATGGAGATTCACCTCTCCCCTGAAAAGAAAGATTTTGCTTTTCCCTATTCTAGTCTAATTTTAAATGTTCAAGAATCCGGGTTTGATCTTCTTTGAGGATGGGGAAGGACTTTTGTCTCTGAAGAATGGAGCTCATGGAGTCGCTTGGTCAATCCCCATTTGCACCCAGCAGAGACCATGGAGGTGTTCAATGGTACAAAAAGGCACCAGCTCCCAATCTAGAGGCTGAGGTTTGTTTCCATTTGTACCAGATATTGGTGATCTATAGTGGTTTCACCTAAATCCCTGGACATTTCAGGTCCACATGCACATGGTGATTTCATGTGCTGAAAACACAAGTATGACCAGGAGCCATCATAGTTCTTTGTCCCAGCTAAACTATTTAGCTCCCCTTCTGCAATGTTTTCTTTCCATACATCCTAATTCTCCCATCCTTTTCCCCTAATAACAACATAAATGAGTACTCCACAGGTGTAATTACGGTAATAGTTCTTTTACTGCAAATCCTGGAAGCCTGTAACCTGTAATTCACTTTTTCCGATAGTCTCCTATTCCAACACTAGACATGTTATTTTAAAATGTCTAGGACCTGAAAGCTAAATTTATAGTGATAGATAATAGTAATGGAAACCAAACATCCTCCTTAGTTCAGACTTTAGAGCTGTGCTGTATCTCTTGGCCAATTGTTGCCTTGTTCACCTAGAAATATCATACCCACCACTCCCACAATGATTCAAACACCAGAGTTCAACAGAAGGAAGCAAAATACATCTCAGTTTGTTTATTTTATAGTATGAATCTAGAAAAACTCAAGACATACTAACATGCCATGTCTTTTTTTGAATTATTCCGTGGCAAATTCTGGGGCACAGTGAATCTGCCATATTTCTGGTAACAGGAGCTACCCTTCTTTTCTAGGGATGAACCATCACAAGACTGTGATTGGAAAGCAGGGGGACCAAGCCCTCAGGGAGGTGGCTGATGCAGCTGGTTCCCTGGCCCTGGGCTCAGCTCTTGCTCATGGCACAAACACCAGAGGCCAGAGGTAGGGACTGTTTCTGTCTTGGCTACTCCTCATCAGTGCTTTGAGCTGCAGGAAGCCCTGAGAACCAAGGAAACACGAGTGCACCACCAGGGATTTCCTTCTCTCTACACCTGAAGCACAGCACAAAGTTCCACCCTTTGCTTCTGCAGGTAGGAGCTCAATCTAATTTACAGATTTAAGTTTTAGTTAGAAGCAAGGCAATAATCCTAAAATAACTCATGCAAATGGTCACCCTCTTCTAGAACTGACATTTTTTCATCATTTTCTCTCCATTTTCTGGGTGAAGCAGCCAATGTGAGGAGGGCATGCTGGCACATACCCCACTTGATAGTTGAGAAGAACAAACTGACAAATATTTTTAATATGCTGCAGCTTATCAACATCCCACTGAATAAAGGGCAAATGAGATTTTCCACTGGTTATTCATAGATCTACATGGAGATGCTTATAATTTGCCATTTAGTCCAGACACTGGACAGAAATAAGTCACCAAATAAAATACAATATTCCTAGTGAAATCCATTATGGAATGTGTTCTTGCCCCAAACCCCTGCTAGAATAGGCACAGCAATGCTCCCTGAGACCTGGCAGCCCTTCTAAGTGAGCATATGGTCTGCTCAGCTCTCTCAGTGCTGGTGCAGGGTGAGTAAAACAGGGGGAGCAAACAGGGGGCTCTTTAATAGCACGGAATTCTGTGCCTGCTTCAAACTCCATCACTACTCCAGAAATGGATTTCCCTTCTCTGCTGGAGCGTGCCCTGTTTGCAGGAGGGGGCAGGAAAAAAAGTGAGAGAGTTTCCTTGGATGGTGTCTGTGACCATCTCCCATAAAGCTGGTAAAGCTGTGGAAGGGTCTTGGTGTGTCAAAAGTTGCATTTTCTGGTGATGCTACATCGCCTTCTCCGTTCTTTTCAGATGTCCCCTGATGCATTGTAACTTGCTCAGTCGTTGGAATAGAAAGAGGGGCCTGAAGGTAAAAATCCCAGTGTTAATCAAGGCTGGCAAAGGGCAGAACATTAGCTGCAGTAATTGTTTTTCTGAGGGACTCAACAAAGCCGGGCTCGTCGGCGCTAGCAAACAGATCCGGTCCTGCCTCTGTGCTCCTCACACGGGCAGAACATTGCCCTGAAATCACTGCAGCAGGGATTGGGCCAGGAATGAGCAGCTAAGTTGCAAAGCAAATTAATTCCTGCCAAAAAAGTTCAGCTATGCTCAGAAGTATGTAAAGTGTCTGATTTGAGAAGTGTCAAGTAGCATTTGTGACCAATTATCCAAGATGAAGGGGGCAGAGCTATGTTTACATGTACTAATCTTCAGCCAAAGTTTGAAAACTCTAATTCATGGACACGCATCAAATTTCCTTTCCAGGCTTGGCATTTGCCTGTACGCACGCATGCACATTGCTCGGGGATGACAGGAAAACATGATTATGACTTGCAAATAATACAAATAAAAAAAAGGAAAAGCGAGAAGAGCTGCCATGCAGCAGCAGCGTGGTAATTAAACCTGTGCTGTGATATGCAAAAAGAATCATGGACCACTGTATGAGTGAAATAGCTTTATCAGCTGTGCTGAAATATGATGTGTGGTGTGTCTGTATTGTTATTTTTCCACAACCTGTGAAGCCCTGGGAAATGATCTACACAAAAGAACAAGAAGTAAAAGCTGCCTCTGCCATCTTCTGTTTAATTAACATAGGTATACCAATTTAATGCAATTAATCAAGATAGGAGGGATTAAACAGTAACTCAGCTGACAACGACAGAGTTAGCATTGCTGTGGCATGAGAAGGGCTGCAAAATGAGACTGGTGACTGGGAACACTGTGAGGAAGAACAAGCTGGCTGCAGTTTTGGAAGGTTTATGCAGATGTATTGAAATTTAGGGGCAGCTGATTTTTCATGTGGCCAAGTGTTTATCTCTCCCTGCCCTTTCCTTTACCCTCTCAGACCTTCCAGGGTAATCCCCAGAGTGGCAACAACTTTTAAAGCGATTCCTCTTTCTTCTAACAGATTCCTGATGCTAAAGGTCTGACCTTAAAATGAGCAGTGCATAGGGCAAGAGTGGGTACTGCAGTGAGCTTCTGGCCTTCAACCCTTCCAAATACATCTATTTTGGTAACCAGAACACTATATTCACCATGGGTGAGGGAACAGAGCCTTTCAGTGCAGGGCTTCTCAGCACATTAACTCTCTCAGTGCTGGATTCTGGGTCCCTGTGCAAGTTGCCTGTGCCTATTTAAGACCATAAATGCAGATTTGCGGAAGCCTGCAGCAATCTGTAACTTCATGGTTGTGCTTTAGTGCCTGATGCACCCAAAAACTGGGCTGAGTCCTGTGGATTTCTCTGTGGATCTGGGAAGGACTGTAATCACATGCAGCTGAGAGTAGCTCAGACTTGGATTTCTTGTTGGCAGGAGAGGCACAGCCCGGTTTGCTACAATGCAACTGTCCTCATTAATGTTCTTCAAGCCCTGATGTACTGGGACCGCCATGGTTGAGTCAGAAGATGGCTGAGTTTTCCAGGCTCATTCTCTTGTCTTCAGAATGTTAAATTGGGTGATAATGAGAAGTAACTGTGTCCTTTTTTATGGTGAAGTTGACACTTGCCTTCTAGTAAACAGACACAGAGATGACCCTCCTCATTTCGCACAGGTCACCAAACAGCCCTGGAATGGTAGGGGTTATTGGCCATTTACCAAACTCTGTTTGACTTGGGTTCATGGGTGAGAGATGAAAGGCTCTATATTGCATTACCAATCCCTGGGGCCAGCCAGTCTCCCTAAAGAAGCATTTCATTTAGCAAGGCAACTGCTGGCCCATGGGAATCCGAGACTTGGGAAAAAGAGGACACAGTTTCAATTGCAAATGTTTCCTCAGGGCAGATGTCTTAAAGCCACACAGAAACTCACTGCTTCAGTGTTACAATAGTTGCTCCAGGACACTTAATGACCAGCAGATTTTCCCCTTTAATTAATCTCCCCTTTTTCCCAAGAAAACATCCGTTAGGTTCCTTGTGGTGTTTCTGCCTCTGCCCTGCTGCTTTGTCCATCTCCCTGGGGCAAGACCATTGCAGCAGTTGTGAACTGTTACCTTTTCCAAGAGCTTCAAAATTGAAACAGATGAAGCAAGGAGCCCTGGTAACACACTTAGAGGTTTGGGGCTCTTGGGAGGAGAAATGAGTACTCCTGAAGTGTCCAAATATTTTCCTTTCCCTAGAGCAAAGATGCTGACTGATTTTCTTGGTTATAGTAGAGTGATCATTGCTATTGGGGTAGTCCAAGTGCTGCCTTTTTACAGATAATGGATGTAGTGATTGATGGCTACAGGAAGAAGAATATTTGATTCAGACCAAGAATTCAACCCAGACTTTTCCTGATTTTCCTATGATCTGAAAATCCAGCGTTGTTCCAAATTCATTATCACTGATTAAAATCCTCTTTCAGTTTCCCCCCTCTCTGTTTGTGATGTGAGTCATGAGACATTCAGAAGTTGCATTTGTTGTTTGATAGTTTTACATCATGGTTGTAATAGTGCATCTGCCAAGTCAGCAGGTCCTTTTCTGTGTTTGTTTATTTGTTTACCACTCAATTTCCAGCAAGTTCTTGTTACCCAATTCCTGCTGACAGCAGAGGAAGAGGCACAAGTCAGCTCAGAAAATGAACGACTAGAAGGTAAGTGAAAAGAATAGTAAACACAGGCCATTCATGTAACAGGATCCGATTCATTTTTATGCCAGGGAGATTTTTTTAAATGGGACTTCTCCCAGTGGAGAGCTCTCAATGCTCAAGGCAGGAGAGGCACAGCCTTCACTACAAAGACAATACATAATTATTCTGGGCTTATTATTATTTTTTATCACTCTTTTTCCAGTTGCAGGGAGTGAGGGCAGAGATGAGATCAGGACCCAGTTTATTGTGCAGCACATGGGGCTGCAGGACCCCGTGGGGGCAGGTAAATGCACCCAGGCTGAAGGTTCAGGTGACAGGTCTGAGATGGGAGAATCCAGCAAAATCCAGCAAAAATGGGGACTCAGCCTCCTGAGCTCCTCAGTCCTGGGCTCCTGCTGCTTGTTGCTTTCAGCATCTTTTCCCTTCACACTTATTTTGAATCACCGAAATGATGAATTGAAAAAATGTCATGTTATTTGAAGCACTCTTTATTGTATTTATAGGAAACAGATTATCTGTTCTCTGAGGATAGTGGAAACTGAGTATGATGAGCTCATCTGGAGAAAATGTAGGTTGGGTGTGACAGAGAAACTTGTGTTTTATACCTCAGTGACATCTTAATTTCTGGTTTTGGTATGACAGACTCAGTGGTACTGAACCATCCTGGTTCCTGCTTTCAGGCTGGGGCCACAAGTTGGACTTGGAAGAAGGAACTTCCATGCAGAGATGTGGCTGCAGTGTGAATACTGTGCCAGGGTAAGAGAAATTTTGTTTAATTCGGGGTGTATGCAATAGGTAAAGTCCATACAAATTCTGTTGTTCATCCCAGCATAGTTAAACTACATTTGACCACTACTTGTTCAACCCAGTAAAGCATACCTGGGTACCACAGCAACACCTGCTCTATTTATTTATTAAGATTATTTTGCCAGGTCAGCCCTTGAGGATTTAGCATTTGATTCAAAAAGGATTCTATAACACATGCCCAGTTGTGCTCTCTCTCTACTTCCTGATGATTTGGGTGATTTTCTCTAGCCAATTTATATTTTAATTAGTTGTAACACTTCTTTACTTTCTAATTTGAACAACTGAGACTTTAAAAAAAAAGAAAAAAAGCTAAAAAAATAACTCTCAAAGTCTGAATGGATACTCATTATAATTTTCTGTTCAGTACTTGCAGGTCCTGGGTTATCTTAGGTGACATTTTCATGTTGACTGCTCTGTGTTAGCTCTGCTCAGAATGAAGTGATAGTGCATAATGTGTTATAGGTTTCTTTACAGATAAAACCTGGAGTGTCCCTAAAATCCAGTAACCACTCAATACCAGCAACTTCCACACCCCTCTGTGCTCCTGCCATTGCTTTGAACCAGTTTATTTATTCATTTGGGCTCTAAGCACTCGGATGCATTCCTTCTTGCTGCAACAGCAGGGGTACAGGAAGGGGTGTTTGAAACCATGCAGTCAATTCCACCCTGGATTTCAGGAGGAGTTATTCTTGTCTCAGAGATGACGCATTCAAATATCCCTCTACGGATTCCAGGTGAGTTAGTCACATTTAGATGCTTCCAAGTAATACACAGAAAGGTGGTGAGAAAATAATGAGTCTCTGCCTAGTCACAAAAAGGAAAAAAAGCTCAGAAAAGTAGATCTGAGCAAATTATATGTACTAGCCCTCAAAATATTCTAAAAAGACCTGGGGCCAAGGGGCTTTTCCTTAAAAACAGTAGGGATGCACAGTATTTACTTTACTGACTGACCCATCAGCTGCTCTCTGTCCCCAGAAACAGTTCAGGAAATAACTGGCAGTATCTGAAGACATAAAAAGGGTAATTAAGTTTCACTGTGGAAATAAGAGGGTAATCTGTCCAGACAAATCTAGGACCTAGTACTGAAAGCTGTAGTATCTGAATATAAAAAATGAGTAATTTTGAAAAAAGATGTCTATCAGGACTGTAAATTCAGAGAGTAAAAATGTAGCTTTGCTTAATAGACCATCTCTCTCTCCATCTCCCTCTAACTCATTTTCTTATTCTCTTTCTTCCCTCTGTGTTATTGCAAAAAAATGTGTGCAAAATCTGATATTGAGAATGCTTTAGCTTCATTTCCATCTTCTATTCTCAAAATGTTTTGTTCCACTGGGCAGATTTCCCCTGGGAGATAACCTCAGTCATGACTGCACGAGGCTTGTGGGGTGACTGATTTGCAAAGGCACAGCTGCATTTTGAGGTGGCTCTGGGGCAGCCACGTCCCCACTCTTCTGAGGCTCTTAAAGATATTTGTGAGCTGGCATGAGAAATCACCTGGGACTCAGAGCAGACCACAAGTGCTTAGGACAGTGTTTTCTCTGCACCTTTTCTTGCTGAGCAGAACTGCAGCACTATAAACAAATGTGAGTTTTGCCTCATTCTTAGGTCCTGTGAGTTATGAAAGCCCACTCCAGATGTAATGAATGTATAGATCACTTTGACCAGATCATAATCTATTAGTAAATAATGCTCTCTGAAAATGTATAGGTGAAATAAAGAACTTCTTGCTACTATTGCTGTATTGGTATCAAGGATTACTGTGGAGGCCAACATGATCCTGAGGATTTGTGCTACTGACATTTAAATACAATGCAGAATTAACTACAGGGTTTGGTTAGTAAATTCCCTTCTGGATTAGGATATTCAGGATTTACACTGCTGGAAACAGAACCCAAAACTGTACAAGGCTTATCTCTGCCTTTCTTTCAGCTCACTGACACCCTGATTCATATTTACAGAATTTTTCCATTAGATTCCTAATTTTGGTGGTGATATTAATTAGCAAATCACACAATACTTTTCAGAATGAGTAGATAGAGCAAACCCCTATAATACCCATGACTTTTCTTTGCTATCCCTGGAGGAAGCCCAAGGGTACCAGACTAAGACCTAAGGCAAATTGTCAGCACAGTCTATAGGCCATGGGAAGGTTAGGTTTAAAGAAGATGTCACTTTGGGGACATCTGTGTGACACATGCTGCAGTGTCCAGACATTGGAGACTATGTTTTTGCTCTAAATCTAGAGAGGAAGTCAATAGGAAAAAAAAAAAAAGGGAAAGAAGCACAGGGGAATAAAAGTACTTTTGAAAGAGAAGAAATCTACATTTCAATGAAAATCCTTTCAAGGCATTTCAAATGAGAGTCTGAGAGAAATAATTACAAAGTTTGGAGAGAAAGAACGTTAGCTTTGATATCTTTTTCTTCTATGAAGCAATTAAAATAAGCAATTTTTCAAATACTAAGCAGAAAATTACTAATGGCTGAACCCAAAAGCTTTCATTTCCTTCTTGGGGCCTTTATTCTTCTAAAAAAAGACAAAAAAAATGTGAAGGTGGTTTTCCAGATAGATTAATGCATAAAGCAGTCGCTAGTTGGATGTCATAAAAACTACAGCAGCATAGAATAGCTGAGATTAAGAACTAGATTTAAATCATGCAACAGTCCAGTTAATATCAATGTCTAATTAAGAAATGCATAAGAAGTCTGTAATGTTGATTTGATGGAGAAAAACTCTAATAGGGTTTCTTTTGGAATTTTCCATTTCAATTGCTGTGTAGACTTTTAATGGATGTCCTATCCACTCTTTGGTATTAGCAGGAATCATCCTCAAATTAAAACCAAGGCCTAAAATGGAACACAGGTAGACAAATTAGCTGGTCTGGGAAGCAGCCTGGGTAGAATGACAATGTGAGCTGAAGCCGAAATTTGAGTACAAATAAAAGAGAACAAACGTCTCAAATCTGGCGTGGAAACCCTCTCTGCTTCTCGTTTGAAACAATCTAAAACCCTGTAATTTGAAACAATGCAATGTTAACCCGTTTCCCCACCTCCCTGAGCCTGCAGAAATCCCTGACAATTCATACTTAGACACCTAGACCACTAAGCATTATTAATTAGTCTTTTTTATTTAAAAGGCTTTCCATAGTTATGCATATTAGTAGTGTGCAGAGGTGGGTTCTTCTCTGCTTGTGATGGGATTTGGAGCACACAGGTCCCTGTCACCATCAACGAGCACCATTAATCTCCCACTCCTCTCTGGGTAACTAAATCTCTCAAACCCCTGGAGCAAAACTAAGCCTGTGGCGTCTTCTGCGTCCCATGGATCATCCAAGACATTTGGTCTCTAGATATAAGAGGGGAACTGGTTTTGAGCACATGACTAATGCCCTGAAGTTGCTAAAAGAGGAGAAGCGTAACTCTTGGTATGCACAAATCCATTTAGCAAAGAGGGGGAAAGCAGTTAAAGCAGCACTGTATTTGTTATCACCACTCTGGTGTTGATCCAACAGATCCAGAGGGAATGATCTGAAGGATCCAGGAAGGTGGCACACTCAGGATAGCCCTTCTGACCAATGCATGCTGGGGAATAATTTTAAAATTCATTAGAACACATTAAAATATAATACCTTGGCCATGGCAAAGCAAGGCACGTGATTCCACCTGTCTACATGTCTCTTTCCAGTACTAAATCCATCCAGAGACCTTTCAGAATTATATCATTAAGTCTTGTCACGCCCACAGAGAGTGGAAAAGACTGGAGGTGAAAATCAGAGTAACAGTGAAATTTTGGCACTTTTATTTTTGGGTCGTTGCCTGAAATGTCACGGTCCAAATTCATGCCTGGCATTGCTCTGTTGACCCATGAGGCACAAATATGTCATATTAAACAGTGATTCCATGGTCCTGGGGCATGCCCCAAGGATTTTTCTCCTTGAGATGGGAACAAGGATGCTCTCAGTGAGGCATCTGCCTTCTCAATGGTACAGAAGGTCTGATGTGAGGACACTCAGGCCATCAGAGGAGTCTGGGTTTTTTTGACTGTAAAACTTGGAGGTGCCATGGGTTGGGATGATGCTAGAGGATTATTCAGGTGGAGTTCTAACAGGGTGCTTTGTCTGCAAACTTTACTAGATTTATGCAATACTTAGGGACAAACAAGAGTATGAAGCAGGCTGTCCTTTGCAAACACATGCAACAGAAAAAATCCCAAACCTTAACTCTTCCAACACACTTGAGAGCCACAAATTCTGTTACAGTTTTGCTAAATGAGAGGAATATTCCTCCCCTCCTCTATAAAACCATCCTTTTAGACATTACTGCAGTCATGACCTCATCGCAGTTCCTGGATTCCTTCTGAAAAGATTAAAATGAACTAATACACAAATGATCTCATCACAGCATAAAGGACATCTTACACAGGGGGGAAAAACTAATCAGGAGAACTTCAGTGCTGCATTTGCAGCAGCAGTAGAAAAAGAACTGTAACACCACTGTGGAAAAACAAACTAAAGGTACAATGCCAGAGAGGCTTTTTTCCATCTAATGAACCATTTGGGTTTGTCCTACCTCATCCTGCCTGTCACACCTGTCATCCTCTTAGCTGTCTCCATATCTATCATCTTTCCCTTTTTCCTGTCTTTATCTACAATTTCCTTTGTCTCTTCTATGCCCTTCCCACCTGTTTTAATATTCCTGGTAACTTTGAATTGTGTGCACTACTATTCTCAGCTACATTTAAAATACATTTTTCAGAGTACATACATACAATCACCTTACACAAAAGTATTCACACGTATTTCATCTGTAGTTTGTCATTCTGCATTAAGAACACCTTTTCTATGTTTTCATACAGTTCTCAGCCCAAGAGGTCATGGATGGTGACAGCTCTCATCTACTTTGGAGCTGTTCTATCTTCTAAGAGAAAGGAAGACGAGTTGGGAGAGATGCTTTACTTTCTTTGGTAGGACAATCTATAAATTAACATTTATGTAAGTGAGACTCTCACCACATTTTTAATGTTGTATCACATTTTGAGCCTGGAAAATAGAATGTCTTGGAACTAGGTGATCTTGAAGGTCTTTTTCAACCCAAGCTTTCCTATGATCTTCAGAACAAGATGAATATGGTGTTACTAATGCAACCTTATCTCTGGTGCCCATAGGTGCTCCTCAGCTCTGCCTTGAGGTTACACCGTTAAGCAAGAGGTGACAAACCGGTTTCCTTTCCCAAGGAAATGTCACGTAACTGCCCAGGGGCCCCTTTTGGTGGGGGTTGCACCCTGATTTTTCAAGGAGAGATGTGCTGCTGTGTCCCCAGCCTGGCAGGAGGAGCTGAAGCTGCTCATTCACAGCTCTGATGTCTCTCAGGCAGGAAGAAAGGCAGAAAGCATCAGGCTGTAGGGAGGGATCAGGGCAGCCACCTTCAGACACTGCCAAAGGAACCTCCAGAACTCAGCCATAGGTGAGCTCCCAGACCATGCTGGTAGAATCCTACCCACCCAACAAGATTTGCTACTCCTAAATGGGGGAGCAAATACATCCTACCCCAAATGCTCTGCAATTGATAGACCTGCTTCAGTGAAGAGAGCCCTGAGCAGTGATGAGTGTTGTAGGATACGTGCTGCAGCATCAGGAAGGTCCAAACAGCCCAAGGAGCAGTGCAGAGCATCTGTCACCAAGAAAATAGCATGTGAAAAGCTGTTGTAATTCCTGTCCCCAGCAGCCTAACTGGAGGCACAGATTTCCCAAGGCTTGGAAAACTTGGAGAACTCAGGCTCCTCAGTGAGATCTCTCCCCAAACGCTGCAGATTTACCAGGTCAGCTCAGTCCAGGCCAAAGTTGCCAGGAAAGGTCCTTGGCTGTGCTCCAGGTTCAGTGCTCTATTGATTGGAGAGGTATTTATTGTAGGTCAGGATCTTGAGCCAAGATAGCTGAAGCTGCAAGGACTAAATTGTCTATTCCCGACCCACAGATAAAACAAATGGCCAGTTTTAGCCTAATCATCACTTCTGCCTGAGGAAAGAGAAACTCTTTGAGGTAAGTTCCCTTGGATATAATTCTTTCTTTCTAGGTTATAGAAGGGCTGCAGCTAATACATATCCTGAGTCATAATGTGGATTTGCGCCTTTCCTGTTAAATATAGCTGGTTTATGTCCAAAGGATTCCTTCTCTCCCTAATGCTCACTCATATTGTTACAACTTCTACATTAGTTGCAGGTGTGAAATGCCAACTGATCCACACTTCTGGTGCTGTCAGCAGGGGAGTAATGTGTGTCAAAGGCCTGCTTCTCAGAGGGGAGGTCACCCTGATCTCCATTTGCACATCTGCTTTGCTAAACACAAAACTCTGGAGGTTTGAAAAGCTCCAATGTGCACAAAGTGGGATGTGATCACATGTACAGAGGGAGCTGCTTGTGCCTGTCATTTAGTGGGCAGGACACAGAATTTTCCCTCTGTACAAAATTCGTCCTGCATTACAACAGGTGATGCTTTACTTGTCAGTTCTATATTGATAAGGATAAAAACCACACTTCTCTGCATTCCACGTGCAGACAGGATACCAAGAGGTTAAACAAGAGCCTCACACATTAAGCAGCTTCAGAAAGATGCTAATATTCAGCACGTCCCTGCTTGGAGTGTGCAGACATGAGGATCAGGGAAGTGCCTGATCAGAGCTCCTGGAGGGACCATGCTGCTGGAGCCTGCCTTGAACAGAGGCATCCTGGTTTGGTTCTGAGGGCTTCCAGAGGAGCTTTCAAACGTTTCTATTTCCTGCTGTTAGTGGATTTTTTTCATACCTTGGAGTAAGCCTTCCGATGGTAATGTGTTTGCAGTTGATGCTGAGATAATAGTTCTTGCTCAGGGGACCTCTAATACACAGTATTTGATGCTTTCTACATTTTATGTGAGATCAAAAACTACTCCTATATATCCATATATGCCTAATTCTTTCTTGATTCCTGCTAGAATCTAGAATATCCCTCAGTATCTGCCATAAGGATGGTCACTAGTAATCTATACAGAATATTTTTTGGTCTTAATATGTTTGGCCTTTTAATGTCATATGTTTATGACATCATGATTCTGGTTACTCTGCACTTACAGGACATTTTAAACACATGCATCCAAGCATCATTCACCACTATACATTGTATTTTTTCCCTGTCTCATTTGACTATTTTCAATTTTTTTGGGGATAATGAAACCCATATTGACCTTTTTATCCAAAATGAGAAAACGGGGACTTGGTCATCAGCTGTATGCTGATGTTCCATGGATGTAACATCATGTTCCATGGAATTTAGACCTTGTGTCCTCACAGTAACTTAGCTGGAATTAAAGAAAAGTGATTTCTAAAGCCCAAAGCATACTGGGGAGAGCCATGAGCTGAACACACAGGTCAGAGCATGTTTCATGAGCACCTGAAATGCCAGCCCTGAGCCTCTGCTGCTCATAGTGGACATCTCCTTAAGGGAGCTGCTGACAATAATTTCTATGAGAATCAGAAGAAAATGCTTTTCATGAGAATCACTTTTTAATACTGAGGAAGGAGAGCATTTGCATTATAAAGAAAAGTGTGATTCTGGAAAAGACTCTCTCTTGGTGAGTTAGAGGAGCTGTGCTGTAGAAGACAGAGTGGCTGTTGGGCTCTTCATGGAAGCCTCTGTTGAATTCAGGCCTTTCCCCTGAAATTTACACCACAAATTCAGAAATTTCGTCTTTGATCAGAGCAGCTTCGTTGCCTTCCTGAGTAATAGGAATGGCATTGGTTTCCCTGTGCTGTACATTATAGACATGATAGACCCATGAAAAGAAATAGAAAAAGGGATATTGATTTTCTTGGAATAAAATACAGAAAATTTGAGCTTGGAAAACATTTAAGTATAATATGCTGAAAGTTTAAAGAAACATTTTCCAAGAGCATGCCTGTTAGTTTTATCTTAATTTTTGCCATGTATACTTATGAGAATCACAGACAACTCATAAGATTTTTTAGTTTCTGCTGAGAATTGCCTTTTCCAAGATAATTCTGTACACTATTACTTCAGCCCACTGGGTATCATGTAGGGAAGGTGCAAGATTATGCACATGAATATTTCTGTCTACCACTTAGGCGTGCTGAGACAATATCAACTTATACTTTCTCCTGTCATTGGTCCTTATTCCATAGAGGATATTCTTAATTACCAGCAAGACAATTTGGTAATATCATGTAAAGTGTAACAGCATAATTTCTGTGATGATTTACACCTGCTAAGGATCTGAATACTGAATTTTAAAACATAGTTTAAGTTCAGAAGAAGGAGTATTTTTTCTACAAGACACTATTTCTATTTTTAATAGAAATAATCTCATTTATTTAATTTATTGGCACTGTTCTTCTGAATGAAATGGAGCTTTTGAACATGAAGATACCATTTTTTCACATTTTCACTGCCCTGAAAAATTTAGAGCACACTTCTGTACTGGATTAGATCAACTTGAGTCTAAATGCCTAAACACTATTTTTGACAACTGTGCACGAGGGACGTGCCTGTACAGGGATTCTAAAGAATAAAAAACCTAAAAATATCTCAGTTGCAAAGAAAATTCCCTGTATTCCTTCTTACACTTTGTAATAGTGGTTATATATATATATATATATATATATATATATATATCTTTTTTAACCCTCACAGGTTTATCTCTAATTCTGTTGGAATTGATTGAAATTATTCCATTGACTTTAGCAAACTCTGTTTCCTGCTGGATTAAAGGCAATATTTGTGCATCAGATTTTCTGGTGATGTCCCACTAATGAAGCAGGTAATTTTATAAACATGTCAGGGAGGGTAAGTGCCCAATAAAAAGATGTCAGACAGAGATGCACAAATTGCAGTCTATTTGTAATGGAAATAAAACCAGAAATTCTTACTGTGAGTCATGAATTTCTTTATAATTGCTTCCACATTTGGGGAAACTTTTCCCTAGGTTGTCTACAGAAACCCTGCAATTCTTGGGGCTTCTGATGGCACTTATGATCACAACAACACATCTCATTTCTGATAAAAATTACTTACTTTGGGAAGGATTGTTTTTTTCTCAAATTGCTTTTCTGAGTCTTTATCTACAACTATTTTCTTATCCTCCTCCTCATTTTCTATTTCTAATATAAAACCAGGAATCCTTATCAATTTACAAGAGCAATAAAACTAAAGAAAATTCAGGCAGAACTGTAAAGCACAGTCTATTTTAAAGTTCCAACTCAGATAATAAGACTCTGGTTTGTGCTGCACCTCACTCATGGACTCAGTTTTCCATAGTGCATTCAGTGTTGTAATAATGCAAATCAAATACAATTTTAATAACTCCTTCCATTAATGTTTTAAGACTGCAACACTTATGAGCATGATTCTAATTGCATGATTTTGCTACAGGCAAGTTTTATAGATCTGTCTGATCTTTGGATATTTGCACCGTTTGGATTATTTTAAATAATTAATTTTTGGAAGAATTTCAGTCTGGGTAACAACAGTTGGGTTTGATAGTGGTTGTCTTGTCAGTAATTGTATGTATCTGCTTCCATGCCAGGATAAACTAGATAAATTTAGAACTCCTTGGGAGGAGGGGGCTGAGGTTTATACCATAGCAAATGTTACGGAGAATGTTCTTAGGAGGGGAATATTTATAGACTATGTTAATACAAGGAGCAAAAGAGGTTTAAAGTGAATAAAATTTTGTCATGCAGCACAATTAGTTAATTAAATTGCAGGACTTTCTGCTGAAAGAATACTAAAAATATAATCAACTTAAAATACCATTAAACATTCTTGTTTTATGCAACTTCTATTGCCAGTCTCTAATGCACTGCGTGCTAGGAACAAGGAAAATACCTCATGAGAAGAATTAGTTTGACTTCTGACTTTTTTCTGTATATCTGCTGGGAGTTTCTGCCACAGGGGCCATAGAACCATGGAATCATTAAGGTAGGAAAAGACCTCTGAGATCATCAGTTCAACCATTAACCTGCACTGCCAGGTCTAGCACTAAACAATGATCCTGAGCGCCATATCCACACATTTTTTTAACACCTCCAGGTATACTGACTGCACTTCTTCTCTGGGCAGCTTGTTCCAGTGTTTGATGACTCTCTCAGTGATGAAATTTTCCCTAATATTCAACATAAACCTCCCCTGGTGCAACTTGAGTCTTCTTCCTCTTGTCCTGTGGCTTGTTACCTGGGGGAAGAGACCAGCCCACACCTGGCTGCACCATCCTGTCAGGGAGTTGTAGAGAGTGATAAGGTCCCCCCTGAGCCTCCTTTTCTCCAGGCTGAGCACCCCAAGCTCCCTCAGCTGCTCATCAGAGGGGATGGTGAGGGGCTTGCAGGACCTCTGGTGTAACCCTAGTGCTATTTTTAGGCAAGGTAAACAGTTGTTTGAAAGCTTGCTCCTCGCCCCTGACACCCATCTAAAAAAACCTCAGGTTTTCCTGTCGTTGTGCAAAATGGGATGAGGGAAACGACAGGACATGGGAAGAAGGTGAGTGGGGCAGCAAAAGTCACAAGGAAAGCATTTGCTGAGTGGCTGGTGAGGGCCCTTACCTTGGTACTGTCCCCAGGGTTTCTCTCTAGTGGCAGGCACTTGGCTCTCCTCCTTGTACGTGCTGTTCTTCCCCTCGAGCATCACTTGAGAGCTGCAGCAGAAGGTTCCCTCCTTCAAGATGAACAGAAACACCAACACAGTCTTGCCCACTCTTCATTCCTCATTTCTTCTGTAGGGAATTTGCTCCAAATTTGGCTCGTGACAAATGCCTACACAAGGCTTGGACAAACAAGCATTAAAAGCAGCAGTGGGAATTTTCTTTTGGGGGTTAAAGATTAGCTATGAACCGAAAGTTGCTAATTGTACCCTGAGAGGTGACTTTTTTTTTGCCTGAAAAAAATAACATGTTCTTCAGTGAATATGGCTTTACCCACCCCAACAGTGCAGGTTTTCCTGTCTGTTTGGTGAATTCTGTGTCTGGCATCACAGAAAGGAACATCTGAAATACCCTGAGTGCATTTTCCTTGCAGGAAAAAGTTCTAACAGTCTTGCTGCAGAGTCTACACACTGACAGAGAAACAGTGCACAGGTTGTGCAAAACCCGTGATAAACTTTTACTTCAACAAAAGAAGTTTTAATTAATCCTGTTTGAGAGGAATGGAAGGGGCCATAGGCATATAGACCTTAGAGAAATGTAAATTTTCCATGAATGGCTACTCAGAATTATGGATGATTTCAGCACTATTTGAGAATTTCGCTGCTGGATCAACTCAACATGAAGTTCTCAATTATTCTTTCCCAGAAGTCATCCCAAACAGGAACACCCTGATATACTGAATTAATGATAAAAGTGGATTGTGGCTAGGGTTTCCATGAGAACTTTGTTCTGGAAAATGCCAAACAACCAAAAAGGTTTGGATTGAACAATGCAGTTTTCATGAGGCTTCTCTGCTGCAAAAAAAAGATGTTAAAGACTTTTAAAAATCATTGCAAGTGTCCCAATAATATTATTCTAAGCGAACGTATATTTGGTTTGAAATATATTTTGATTTTAATTTTTAATTTATAAGTGAAAGTAAAAAAATGAAATATTTTGAAACTACTGAAGCAAATGGCTCAGTAAGATTTTTCACTTTTTAGCAGCTTATTGGTTAGCCACAGAATTAGCTGAAAAAAGATGAAATCCTGAAAACTCCCAAGGGACAGAAGAAAGCACTTCCCTGTCAGCTATAAAATGAGTGAAAATTATAATGACATTTTCATTTAGCACAGAGATTTACTAAAACACCCGCATTTTCACAGAAGTTGCAAAGACTTGAACTCGGACAGACTTTTTGTTTCTCCCTAGGTGTGATGCTTAATGATAATGTTTTTACTAGACCTGGTCACACACCCTCTCAGATAAAGAGCTGGAGGTATTCCAGCCTCTACAGGGGTAATAATCTCTGTTTCTTATGCTAGCACAAGAAGGAGGGCAGGAAGCACGAGCAGGAAATTTCACAGTTTTATCTCAAACGAATGCATTTAAACAGGAAATGATAATTAAATAATTTAGAAGTGAGCTATCCAAGGGTAAAGAGCCCCAGATGCCGTGAAGGGTTAAGCTTTGTAGGGCAGAGAGGGAAGGCCTGTGTAGCTTCACTGTGCTAATGGTGTGGGGAAAGAACTTCTGAGATGCCTGCTCAATTTGTCAGGATTTTATCTTCTGAACTATTACCTCCAGCTTTCCCCAGAACACCCTTCCCAGCCCTTTTATCTGCGAGCTATCTTCAAGTTAACTGTCTGCCTATTGCCTTGGCTGAACCACACTAATAGTCAGCTAATTACACATGAACACTCTAATTTGCTTTGTCTTCCTCAAAAAAAACTCACGCGTGTGCAGGCACGCACGCGAGTGCACCTCTGCCCGTGCCATGAAACTGCACCAGCTGGATTGGGATAAAATTTGTTCCATTTGTTTTCTGCCCCCTCTGATGCTTTCCCCTCACCAGGCCACCACCAACGCTTGTCATTCCTGATTTGCAACATCACCTGTTGCTCCAACACCAGGCTCCTGTAGAGCAGAAACTGGAGCAAAGAAGAGAAATACGTGTTTGTCATTGAACTGAGCTGAGAAGAAGGAAGAGGAGAATGATAAGATCATAGCCTGCAGCACTTTGTTTATGAGAACATCCTTCCAGTGATATATGTCTGCACCAGGTGAAAGTATTGTGTCACCCCTAACATATTTTAAATGCCAGGGCTGTCATGCAAGAAGACAATGATGAACAAGTTTAAACAGAATATGGTTTTGTAGCCATGTACAGAGTTACCCTTTGAAGGTTTGCACTGGTAGTGCTTCTTAGCAAAATGTTTCCAAACTGTGTTATATTCCCCTACACAACCCTTCTCACACAGAATTTAAACTAAATGGAGACATTTCTACTGCAGGCAAACTGATGGGGTTGTACATAAAGCAGTGCATTTCCTTAGGCAGGATTTTCAGGCCATTTCAGACGTCCTCCCTACCATACTGCCCAAGTTTGTCATAACTCCTTGGATAGGAGCCCTGCAAATGTGCAAAGAAAGATCTGTCTACACCGTGCTCTGAGGAGCAGGGACTGGCCCAGGTGGCTGCATGGCAGAGGTTTACTCAGACTAACTCTAGCATGCTCCAGAATTCCTGTTAGCTGCTGCTGCTGCTGCAGCTCCCAGACCACATCACCTGCTTTAATTGCGCACTAAAGAATTCTGTTTGCGTGCTCCAAGGCTGCCTGGCCTGGTGGGACGGGGTAAGCAGGGTTATATTTGGAGGATTCTCTTCAAAAGTGCACTCCTGGGCCAAAGTGAAAGGCTAATGCAGAAGCAGCTTTCCTCAGCAGGCAGATATGCCCAGAGCTATCATCACATGGCAGTTTTCTTCCCAGATATTTATCTGGAGCTCAACTGCACGAACACCATCCCCACGTTCTAACGCTGTTGCACAACACCACTCCTTTGGCTCAGACTGACAGCTCAAATTGAGCCTTGGGAAAGCCAACATCCAGCACACAACATTGAGAATGGGCATGACCACATCCACCTTGGATTCAGGTGAAAGAGCTTTAGCTCTGTGTGTCACGTGGAAATGAAGGCAACCGCGACACCGCGGACTCCTGCGCTGTTGAGGAAGAGTAAGGTCAGAGCCACTCCATGACCCATCCATGACAGCATTAATAACTTCACAAGAGGGAGTAAAGGGAGCCTCTGATTGCCTGAAAAAACCTTCAAGGAGGTAGGATTTCTTAAGTACTTATTAAGGTCCTGTGTGGGCTTGTGTAATGCGCTCAGCATCTGCCCCTCAGTTTTCCTTTCTGTAAAATGGGCATACCTTGTTTTCCACAAGGTTATTAGGAGGATTTTCCAATTAAGGTTCATCATAAATGAAAGTGTCTGGCAAACAGTATTTAATCACCTGGCCAAAAATGGTCTCCAACTTCTTTGGGCAGAATGTGAGTTTTTATAGGGACTAGTCACAGTGTTCAGAAGGCTATGGGATCACAGGCTGCATCTTTAAGACAGAGTTTACTTCTGAATCAGTAAATGTACTAGACAAAGCAGCCATTATTTATGCATTCCTGCATACATGGCAAGGTGAAAATAATAGAATAAACATCATATACTTCATTATGATATCGGTTTACACTTCCAGGGTACACAAAAAGAGGCCATTTCATCAAGCTAATTGCCTGAAAGTAAAAGAGAGAGAACTTTAGCTATTAGTCTATTATGGGGCTTTTTTCTTAATCACAAATAGGGGCCGTGTGTCCCCAGGGGGATGTGTATTCTAATTTACAATTGAACTACAGATCAGAGCAATCAATCTTGTGCAGCACTTTTACAGTGTAATTGCTGCAACATAACAAATAAAAAAAAAAAAAAAAAGCAGCCTAAGTCGAGTTTCAGCTTGAGGTGGAGATATTTACCAGGCATTGGTTCGGGGTGGGAGGGAGGCAGAGAGAGGAGAGAGGCGCCAAAGCCATGAATATGCAATGAGGGCTCATTAGTGCCCCAGTGTTGCCATGACGAATGGCATTATCCCCAGACTGGTGCAGCCTAAACATGAATTTTATAACGACCCATTTATCATGACTTGTCATGGGTTTCTTTACTGTACTTTCTACTGACTCTCACACCTTCCACCATTAGCACCTCAGAATCCTTTCCTTTTGTTCTTTTTATCTTATTCCATCTTAGTTTTTGGCAACGATTCTCAGGCGATAAGGAGAGGAGGGCTGCAAACTCTGGTGTTCAAGAGTTCAGAGCTTCCCAAGCTGAAGACCCACCGCCAAAAACGTGTTGGTGGTCTTCAGTCCACTTACTCGTGGATAAGTGTCCTCGTTGTCACAAGTATCTGCAATCTTGTCAGTTGACTCAGCAGAAAGGTCTCGGGTTGACCGAGCATCCAGACAACTATCTTTCCACTCTGGCAGATGTGATGGATGAATCTGTTTTGTTGACCTAGGCCTGTCTCCTCCTCAGCCCACTCCATTTATGTGCACAGTGTAACGATCCACCCCTCATCTTCACGTCGAAAAAGGTGCAAAATCAGACAAATAAACAAAAACTGCTTTCTCCCCGGTTTCACTTAAACGAAAAAAAACCCCGTACTAGGTCTAAAACCCAACTGATAAGGAAAGCATTTACTTTCCAGGAGCAAGCAATATTAGTCAACTCTACAGGAAAACCAAATTACTGTGAAGTAGTTAGTGTCTGGCTTTAGCTCATTTTTGGTCACTGCACGCTGTCTCTGTTTTACTGCTGTCCCTTTGGCCTGCCCGATCCCACATTTAATATACCACTGCTTATAAAGAAATCCCTGTGGCTCAGAAGGCTGAATTGCCACTGCTGGGCTAGGGCCTGCTCTCTAGTATATAGAGGCTTTCATTTCCCAAGTTATGAATCTGACATCTCATGGCCAAATCCATGCCAGTTTATTTCTGAGAAGTCTGTCCTCATTATTTACCCCAAATAGTTTCACTGTCAGTCTGCCCTTACTTTTTTTTTCTTTCCCCACTGTGAAGTGGCTGGAGTATCTGAAAGTATCAAGCCCCTCTTTGTTGGATTTTACACTTTTGCTATTACAAGAATTTGTCTTTAGGGATAGAAAAATCAAGCAACTTATTTCCAGCTATTACTTGGATAGGACTTCATGTTCTTAAACAAGTTCTGAGCTCCCATGATCTCTGAAAACAACTCTCCCGAGGTCTTACATCAGGGTAGTCCTACAGTCCTTTCATTACTCTACTGGATGTTTGAAAATATTAAAAGGCATCTAACATCCCAGGCCAGCAATTTATAGACTCAAAGTCTGGCGCTGAGGCCCTCAAAACCTCTATTTCTTCCCCAAAATCTGCACTTTGCTATTATTGTTGCCAAGACAGGCACGTGTTTCACCAGGAGTAGTTTGTCAAAGCAACAGTCCATTATCCAAAGATTCATGACAGATTCCCACTCTGGTACACAATGGAAGAGAGGCTGGATGTCAGAAAGGGAGGAGAAAGGAAAGCTTCCTCTCAGAAAGGTGCATTTGGGAAATGACACACCTTGATTAATCAGGGCATAGCTGATTAGGCCAGCAAATGCTTGCTTTTTTTTTTTTTTTTTTCTTTTTTAAAACCATCTGTGCTCCTTTGGAGAATATAGGTATATAAAAATATATGTATGTGCAGATTTTTAAAGCCCCTGACAGCATCTTCCACAAGTCTGTGACCTATGATGGAGAGCTCCAGTTCCCACTACAATACAAACAATGTTCTGTTAATTATCAGGAGACAAAAGAAGAATAGAAATCACTCTTAAGGAAGCAAACCAGAAATGACATCTAATATTGAGAAAATGTCCACTGTCTTCACAGGAACTTGGGACACAGCAAACATTATCATTATTCCTGAGAATAAATGTTTGCCCTATGACCCAGGTGATCTGATCACCTATTGAGTGGAGAGAATGGAGAGTTGTCCCCAACAATGTGGTTTAATTAAATTATTTTAATTTAGCTCCTATTATGAGTACTAAAACTGACTGTACTCAGTCTATGAGATCAGATTGATACATCTGATCCATTATCTGCTGTTTATGTGATGGAATAAGCAGATTCCTGTTTGAGCTGTTGCAGGAACTCACAGGTCCAATCTACAGAGGTTATTCCATTATTTTATACCAATACCTGAAGCTCTCTTTGAGAAACAGGCTCATCTTTATTCCACTCACCTCATGGAGCACAAAGACATGGAAACAAGGAACATGAAGGGACAGCCAATGGAGATGACACGGAGCTCTGGGTCACTTTAGCACCCAGGAATCACAGAATCACAGCTGAGTTTTCTAGGTTGAGATCAACAACCATATGGAGGGCAGCTGTCCAGGAAAGGAAAACATTCACTATTCCTCAGTCAACGCACAAATGGCAATCATTAAAATAAAATAATTGCAATCTTTAAAATATTAAGTCCTTGGTTCTAAACTGACAGGACTCTATAGGAAACACACAAATTTCAGGAGAAAAAGGCTACTTTCATTCTCATATGAATCCAGCTTCCAATAAAGTATCAGATTTGAGATTGTTTCAGAGAGAAATTAAGAAATATTAGCAATATTTTGAGGTGGAAGAAAAATCTATAAGGTAGGACTAACTGTTTATCCTGATTTTAGGGTAATTTTTGTGACTGAATGCTGTAGGACCAGAAATAGGCTGTCAACAGACTCACACGAAAATTCTGCTTTAAATACATATATTTGAATGTAATAAAATTCTGACCATATAGTAAAAATCTTCAAAATTATTTATGCAGTAGTTTTCTACATTTACAGATAGAATTTATAAATTTAGGATAAAAAAACTCTGAGAAAAACTTCAGGTGTTATTACTATTTAATTCTTTTCAATGTCTTTTCAACTGACATGTATACAAGAAAATTAAAAAAAACCCATAAAGCCAAGCACTATTTCTCTTTGTGAAGTGGTGCTCTTTTAAAGACATGATAAAATTCTAAGCCTGAACACAAAACTCCTTCTGAATGAATTCTGAAGTGTTTGAGCACCAGGCAGTGCCAGGGACATATCCTTATGTGCTTGTGAGGGCTCCTGATTGTGCTAAATAAACCTGACCAGCCTTTTTTTGCTCTTTTTGTAGACAAATTCATCCCTCCCTTTTTAGTTCTATTTCAAATACGACCTGATATATTTTTTTCTCTGTTCAAAGCTTGGCTTTATTCATCCTAATGATCTTTTCCATTGGACATACTTCAGCTTTGTCTTTAAGGCTCCTCACCTTTCTCCAAGTGGAGCCAATGGCTCACTGCTCCCCACTTTTAAACAAACAAACACCATGTCCTTCTTCCCCCTTCCTCCCCACTTTCTTTAATGACATCTTCAGTCATTAATGAGTTAATAAAAATCTCAAAGTCATCTGGGACTAGATAAGGGGGAAGAAAGAAGAGTATTGTACACATAATGACAGGCTCCCTGCTGGCCCTAAGATGTCATGGGTCAGCCATGTCAAGAATGTGTGTGCCCAATCATCTGCTGATTTTTATCAGCAAGGCCTGAAGCAGAATCTGACACGGCCAGTTTGGGAGTTACAATGAATAAACAATGACTTCTTGGATTGTTGGCTGCTGTGTGATAGAGTGAGAGGGTTTATATATACTAAAACATGATGACATTAGCAATCAATATACCAATTACTGGACAAGTTATTGGACGAAGAATGCACATGTCCTGAGCTTTGTGCACTTTGAACATGCTGCCAGCAAAGGAGACCACAGAAATAATGTTAATTAACCCATTCCAAGCTTGATAAGCTAATACCTGATGATGCCTTGAAGTTTCTGAGAGCATGAGGTAGGAAAAAACCTTGGTCTGATATAGCACATTAAACATTTGAAATATAAAACACAAGCCTGACAAATTTACTTTTCATCAGGACCTGAGGAAGAAAGGAATAAATTTTTTCAAGTGAGCAGCTGAGATTCTAACAGACTTAAATTGTTCTCTATAAAATTTCACCTAATCCCCCTCAGCATGCTACACAAATTTCACCACTGAGAAGTTAGAACATATCTCCTATAGCTTGGTTAAGGAAATATCCCAACAACTCTCACCTGCCTATTCTTAAGTAAAGAAAGTAAGATAAAACTCTAACACACTTTTTTTATTTCTGTGCGACTGCAAGTGCATTTCTGCATCTGATCAGCCTCTTACATTCTTTAGTGTGCTCAAAATATTCAGTGTTTATGAGTTTCTCTTCTCTTACTCTGGAAGTGATTGTGAAGATGAAATGACAGTATTTTAATTGAAGCCAGGACAGAATGGGATTATATAAATCAACTAATTCCAAGTGCAATATAGAAGAAAACTAAAGTGGAGATCAATGTTGCAGACAGATCTAGATTGGAGTTAAATGGTGTCAGCTCTCCTTTAAGATGGACAAGTCCACGATCTAATGGAAAGCTCATGGGTTTTGCCCTGAGATGCATTGTTAAATTGATGTAGGAAAAAAAGACAGGTTTTATGATGGTTCTCCATCCTTTTCTGTGTAGTCTCTGAATGACAATTTTACTGCCATCTGGGAAGCAGCAATGCCATGGACCCTTTGACTTTTGCTCAGGTGGGAGCAAACAAGGCAGGGTGTAAATATAAAATTTAGCTCTGCCTGCCAGGGCATCAACCAACGCAGTAGAAATTGTTCAGGAATAGGGAGGAGAAGAGTTTGGCCATCAGAGTGGCCCTGTGTACTTGCTGTGTCAGGGGCTGAATAAAATCTGCAGATACATCTCTAACAGATCACTTTTGTGATGTTATTCTAAATTACAATCAAATCTGCTCCTGCTCCTTGGAGCACTAAGCACTTCTCAGAGTTGTGTTGGATGGTGGTGGCAGAGGGACCGGCCTCAGACAAAGGGGGAAAAGTAGATGAGGCTCCATCTGGTTTTAACTGCAGTGGCTATGAAGTGTTCAGCTGGATCCTTCCAAATGGCTCTTCCCTTCCTATTGAGTGAGTTCTTGAAAAGTTTAAAAGTGAATTTGTCCAGCATGTGTGATATGAATAACAAAATGCTTTTAAATGTAAATGTTTCATAAAACAGCAGCATTACCATATATTGCAGTGAATACAGTTAAAAAATCCAACTCAATAATCCCTCCTCTGTAATTTACAATTAACTTTTTGCCTCAAGGTAAAAGCTACATTCACAAAAATAATGGTAATAGATTGACCTTGTTATGAATGGATAACAAGCTGGAAACAATATAGTTTGTCACAGAGCATTAACTGTTACTGTTGAAATTGTAAATAATGTGTATAGAACTTACAATGTAAATGGCTCCCCTTAAAAATATTAATTATGTCAATTAAACACTTGATGCATAATGGATTATTCTGAAACCTATTTAAGTCCATGTCAGACTGAGTACTCCATTTTCTAAGATCCCATTCCCAGACTACTGGAAAAATCTATGGCTGTGCTTTGACTGCTCAAGGTGGACAAAGGAATATTGCCTTAAATTAAAGATATATGGCTGCCCCTTTTGTTGACATTTCTCACTGCTTTTTCTCATCAGAAGATGAGACTGTTTACAGACACAGGGCTCTTCTGAAGTGCTTTCATGCTGCTTTGGAAACTGTTGAAAAGCAACTCTCATCCAGCAGCGCTGGCCAGTCCCCGGAGGAATTCCATGGGATACAGAGAACTCTGCTGGCTTTTGTGCTACTTTGGAATCACTGGACAGAGAAGGATAGATCAGCTCTTACACCTGGCTGGTTTCTCTGGTCAGAGTGAACTAATTCAGCATTCTCAAGGCAGTGAAAGCTGAGGGTGATGCTGTTCAAATCTCCTCCTTGCGTGTCCTTTGGAGCCTGTGCTCATCCAGGAGAAGGCTCTGCTATCACATGATTTTATGGAGTGATCCAAAGCTGATATATAACACATGGCTTAGAAAAAATTCATTTTCTCCCAGTGTCTGATGACCACCAATTCATGAACAAGACCCTGAAATGTACTTTTTGTGCTTCCCAGCCACAATTCCTCAGCTGTAGATCAAGACTGGACTTAACAGCACAATGCTTAAGTGTTCTGGCCAATTACCACATTGCCTTATAAAAGAAGGATTCCCACTAGATTATCCACATAGAGAAAGTGATACTAAAATGACAAGCCACCAAGAGGTCAAATAACCAGTTGCCAGAAGTTAAAATAACTAGACTGTGGAGCAGCAATATCTGAGGAGCTGGCATGTGTCCCAGGACTGGTTGTCATACAAATGAAAGAAAAGACAGCTGGAATCTTTTTGGATTGACTGTTATTTTCTGTGAATATAATGTAAATCTACCACTCTGGTTTTTCAACCAGACACCTGAACTGGGAGTTTAGAAACTGATTCAGTAAAATATAAGGTCTCTTTATATCTCATTTTTCCATGTGTGAGTTTCATCTACTTTGTTTAGCTTTATCCTTTGGGATCAAGGACTGTTCAGACTGTCTGAGCACAAAGAGTCTGATTACAGTTTGGGCTCTCCAGTAATCCAAGCAAATACATTGCATCCTCTCTTGCCAAAAGGTGTGCCCTCCCATCTGGGCAGCAACAAAGTCTCCACAAATGTCTAACTGAGCAGGCACCTCTCCCCACCATGGAGCCAAAATCCCAGCCAGGCTGGGTTAGCTCTCCATCCAATGATTTTCCCTGGGCAGCTCTTGTTTCACCATCACTTAAAGTGTAGCTGTTTGCTATACATTCGGTGCCATCTCTTTAAAGATGTATATCTGAGTGGGCAAGAAAGTTAGGGATTAGCAATGGGCAGAGGTCAAGTCTGTCAAGACTTTAAGCATGTTGTTGGTTGTAAAAAAGATTACGTTACTGGCAGCCCTTTGCCAGATCAGTACTTCCATGCCAAATGTTAATCCTTGCTGGGGACAAGATGGCTTGTAAATGTTATGGGAGAACACAGTTTTTCCTGTAGAAAACAGGCATTTATGGTTAAAACATGGATTGTTTTCTCATGCTTGTGTTTGCATTTCATGCCAATTCACTCTTGCTTGCTATGAGCTTCGCTTCAGCACTTACATTTAATCACTTAAGGTCTTTATTTGTATAGTTGAGGAGAGAATGGTTGAGTTCTTGAAGCACTGGGGAGTAAAAGAGCCAGAGCTCTGCCTCAAGTTTTGCCAGAGGTCTTGCACTGTGAAACTGGGCAAAAGCAATGTGCCCACTGAACTTTACATTTCTCATCTGTACAATGGAGCTCCATGTAAAAAGGATCCCGTAAAATTTTATTTGTGATTGCGAGAAGTTCAGTGTTTATTTGATCTATAAAGCAATCTGGCTATTTCAGTGTGGCTAACTATATATCTGTAACTTTCTAAGTAATGTCCTTTCCTACAGTCAGAAAATCACTGCATGATTCGGGTTGAAACATTTAGGATCATCCTGTTCCAACTCCCCTGCTGTGGGCAGGGAAATTTCCACTACACCAGGTTACTCCAAGCTTTGTCTAACCTGACACTGGGCACTGCCAGGGATGGGACATCCACAATTAGACACTTTGGGAGGGCTTAGGTTTCCAGGTCAGGTGCTTACACAAGGGCAGCCAAGGCATAATCCAACACAAGATTTTAAAATAACAGAAGACTCAGATGCCCCGAAGTTTGTTCTGCTGTGGACTGAGAGCACAACTGGGTGTGAGCAGCAGCTGTTGTCAAATGTGTGCAGAACACTGCACATGGCTGAGCACAGTCAGGAAATTAATGTTGTACCAGTGGATCTCAGCAGCTGACAATGCTCACAGAGCATTGCACAAACTCTAGGAAGTCCTGTGGCTGTCTCACGTGAAAGGAAAACAAGCAGATCTGGGTGCAAACTACACTCACACCTGTTTTTGGCATCTAAAGATCCTCAGGGTCTCTGTGGCTCAGTTTTTCACCCTATTTTTGGGAGGCAATGAAACTCTATGCTAAGGCAAGAATCAATAAAGCTTCACTTTAAAGGGTTGATGAGGTCAAGAAAACACCAGTGCCTGATGCACATGGGTTCAAGAGTAGAGGGGACCATGCAAGTTCCCAGGTAGATTTGATAACAGAATTCATAAAATAAGAAAAACAAATTCAATCTGGGGAAACCCGAGCTTCTAGGTTTCATGCCATGTACATTTAGTAGCTATAAAATTAGAATACTGTGGTACAAGGGGATTCAACATTTTTTCTGGAAACAAGTGAAAAATGATGTGCAGCATCCTAAGTACTAAATTCTGTTAGTTCAGTTTTGTTATGCAGATGGATTTTTTTCCTTCTCCTCTACTCTTTAAAATGTTTTGAATTAAAATAGCTTACTCAAGGTCACCAAAGGCATATGGTCCTGCTCAAAACTTTAAACAAAACATTAGTTTTTACAACCTTTTGTAATTTGGTATTGTATACAACATGGTTATAGACGGAATTTCTGTAATCTTTGCAGTGGGTGACAGAAATATGAGAGCCAAATTTATAAGCCATTTAGTGAAGCATTTAATCAATTTCATGCATAGGAAATAACTCCGATTGCTTTGCTTTATCAATCTTGCTTTCTCAGAGACCTGCAGTCACCCCAACCTCAAAACACTTCAGTGCATGAGGGGGGAACCATGTGCAAAATTCTAATGCTGCACACAGTGCCAGGGACTTCTGAGGGCTGTTTAAACTTGCCAGCATCAATAACCCCTCTTGAGGCTGTTAATATATTTCAGAAGGAAGGCAGAAAGCCTAATATTTATAGGAAGTTGCAAGGCCTCTTTTTACAGAGATTTTCCTTAAACATCCTTTGTCTCAAATGAGTCTTTGACACTGTGTAGAGTTATGCAGATTGAGCTTGCCTCTAATACTGAAGTGTTTCTGAATGCTGCCTTTAATCACTTACAAACACTTAAACACCCTCCCTGCATCCTGCCCCTGTTTCCATAAACTATGACTGGCATATCATTTGTCAAACTCAGAGACAAATGATGCTTGGGATGACACTGCTCACTGAGGCCACAGCAAGAAAGACAGCACCAGGTCTGGGCTGTCTTGCAGTGCATGTAAGAGTTAAAATTCACATTTGACTGGGGCTGGGGGAGGCTGAGCTGAAGGATTACAAAAGTTCCTCTTCTGGTCTTCAAGCCATGGCTCTGGATGGACCATCTGACTTCAGGCAGTGGGCAAGAAGTTGGGAACACCTCTCCTCACCCCTCCCACAGGACAGCTGGTGACCTGGACGTTCCTGAGCTCTGTCTCCAGTTGTGTCTGCACTTATAAGGAGTTGTCTATTGGGACATGGCAGCATGAGGTACTGCTCTTCCTGCAGAAGGGAAAGGAAAACCTTGACCCAACCAACCTCATCCCCTTCTCCTGTATCTAAAACCCCTACCTGGAGCAAGAGATAAGGCTTAAAAGACTATTGCAGAGCACACTTTCTTCTCAAGTACTACAACAGCTGGTACAATACCCTGAGCAGAGTACTACACAGTGATTTTTTTTCCTGAGTGAAAAATTCCTGGAGGAGCAAAAAGCCAATCTCTCTGATAATCATCAGCTGCTCAACTATATTAAATTTAGACAAGGCTACAATAGTGCCAGAGTTGTCCCCTGCCCTCTAAAATTAGAACTGAAAGAATGGTGGGCATAGTGCTAAATATATAACTCATTTAAAAATAATGTGCTCTCAGGCTTTCCTAATGCTTGAAAAACTGATCATCATAAATCCCTAAAGATCTGTTTGCACAGCCAGCCTGCTTCCATCAGCCCCAAACATGTTTCAGTAGGGTCTGTCCTTTCTGAAAGGACAGTTTCCCTCACAGTTTATAGGGGAAAAAAAGCAGGAAAGTTTTGCTGTTAAATGATAGTTAAACAATAAACCTCCTAGTTATCTGCCTGGACAGAAGCTTCACCTGGCCTCTGCTTTCTGTTTGGAAGCAAAAAAGGAAAGAAGAAAGGGTTAATATTTACTATCTCTCATAAGCACTAGTCCTGGAAGAGTTGATAGGGACAATCCATCTGAAATGATCACAAGTGTGAGGTTTAGCTCTTCAAGCTGTAGAAAACCAAAACAATCCTCTACAGAATAAAAAAAGACCCACAAAAAAATCAAGAATCCTAATTCTTCTCCTGTTTTTCAGCTCCAGCAAAAGCCAGTGCTAACAATTTCAGAATCAATAAAATCAGCAGGATGGATTAAGAGCAGTTTTGCATAGAAACAGGGGCATGGAAAACCTACATCTTTCCTTCCTTCAAGGTCAGAAAAACTTCTACCTAGAAGCAAACCTCTTCTTTCCTTCCCAATTCCCTTCTAACAATGCACAGGACCCCACAGGGGAAGAAATTGCATTAAGGAAATTTATAGAGAGTTGGGGCCTGGGTGTACATTGGACTAAAGGAACTCTGAGTCCTTGCAGGACTTAAAAATCTCCATCATGAGACAAGGGGTGTCTTGGAAAAGTTAGGCTTTTATTTGCCAGCTGTTTTTCTTTTTCTGTTATTTTGACTATCAGAAAATCTATGACAGACATGTTTGAGGAGAGTGGAGTGAGGAGAGGGGAAATAATTGTTTGGGAGGGTTTCATGGGAGTAGTAAGAAATCACTCTGCTCTCAGGTGTCGTTCTTCCTTGGGCTGGGCAAACAAACCTGGGGTCTATGAGAACCCAAAAGCCACTTGGCTGGAACAATTAGAGATGGAATCTGTGTGAAGCTGGGGGCTGTGGCTCAAAGAGAGAATGCTGCTTCACCACAAAATTTGGTTAAAAAGGAGTGGTGTGGGTTTTTTCCTCCTGCTTCAGCTGCTCTTTCCCCATGCTGATGGGATGCTGCAGAGGTCTGTGCTCTCCTGAAGGGCTCTGAGAGGTGCCTGTGCCACAAGAAGTGGGTCTGGACTTGATCTGCTGCAAATAGAAATGCTTGTTAGGGAAGCAAACAGGTCATATTACACTATTCTTGTACCTTAAATAAATCAAGAAAGGTGTAAATGTGCTAGTCATGAACTTATTTCTCCCTTGGGCTACTTCTATGAGATGTTTCTTTCTCTTCCTTCCCCCCTCCTCATTCTACCTTTGCTCTTTTGGATGCCATCAGCTGGTTGGAGGGGTTTGCTGAAAATAGAAATATTAAAAAGGCATGTTTTCTGTTGGCTCATCTGGAAGATTCTGGGGAGGATTAACTCTTTGAATTCTTCACCCCATAAATTTGGGGTTTACACTCTAGTTTTGCCTTGCAGAAATACTAAGGCAAGAGAAGCATAAGTAAAAGGAAATGAAAAGTTTTTAGTACATAGATATACTTTTGCAACCTTAATGAGCAGGTGATCTCCTTTTCTTCTTTCCATTTAAACAGTACCTAGGATAAAAATTCCATGCTTTGCTGCTGGAGGAAGTCTAGAAAAGTTTATCACAATATGAATGCAGATTTTTTGTGAGGGGAAAAATAGTATTGGGAGGGGAAAATAGTATTAGAAGTCAAGGTTAATTTTTTTTTTTTAAGCAATACAGTGATTAACAGGCAAGTTGCAATGGGCTGTTTCTGGTGAAACTGGTGTTTTTAATGACCTCACTGTAAAATGAACACCTTGCCATCCCTAGAAGCTGTTTGTTACTCTGCAGAATTCTCTGGACATAATCTAGAGCTGCTCAATTTTTACTAATGAAACTAAATGAGAATTTAAAAAAGTCCTACTACCTGCTCACTCACCAAAGCTGGTTTTCTTGAAGCAGAATAGACACAATTTAAAAAAACCTCAATCAAGTTTCTTATTCTTTGAAGAACACAGTATTTTATGGATGTAATTTATAAGCAGAAAAGAAGAGGGCTATTCCCAATATTATCTTTATCTTCTAGACATAAATAACAAACAACTCTGGTAATCAAAATTTACTGCAATTGTAATAGGTTTTGGCATCGTTTATGTATCACAGGGAATGTTAACATAATGTTGACTTTCAGGACTGAGGCCAATTTTTTTTTATTTTATTTTTTTGGCCTGGCTTCATTGTGTGTATATATATACATATATATGGAAAACCTCCCTTCCCCCCAGTATATTTGTGACTTTTATGGCATTTGAGAGATTAATTCTCGTAAATAACACTGTTTATATCTCCTAATCAGAAAGTTGAAATTATCTGTGACAATGTGAACACTAAAAAGTTGTATACTATGAAAATATTTCAATAATTAATGCATGCACTATCTAGAGCAATTGACAGTGAGGTCATAAACATAATGGGCCATCTGTGTTTGATTTGTATCTGAAAATGCTTAAAGGGAAAGGCAGGTAATTCAGGCTTCTCTTACAAATGTAAACAGGCAAGATTTTTCACCTTCTCAGAAGGTTGTTGAACCATTTCATTACTTTAAAGAAGAAAGAAAAAAAAAAGGTTTTCCAGGCTAGAACCTTTTACCACACTTGCATTTTGCTCCTGTATTCTCTGACAGGCAGCACACACCAGTGAGGCTTTTAGTCTTCTTTTAGAGGGTTGTCATTCTCCTTTATTTACTTTATATTGTTTGCTCTATAAAAAAATGCCACTTCAGTCTCCTGAGCAATCCCACCAGCTCACTTTGCATTCTGGGACCTGGCTTTAAATAGTTTCCTTTGGACCTTTCCAAGTTCAGATCTGCACTGGGCTGTTGAAAGACAGCAAAAGGTTTGTGCAGGGATCTGGCTCGTTGTGCCTTTATGACCCTTCTCTGGATTTGTCCCAACTTGTCTCCTGAACCTTTTCTCCCTTGTGAAAGTCAAGATTCAGGTTACCTGCATATCTGGGCTTGGATTTAATTTAGCCCTGGATTTCTGCGCTGCGATGGGGAGAAATGGATTGTCCTGCTATCGTCAGGAATAACTATTTATCTCTGGCCTTATATGCATTGGCACAAAGCCAATATCAGGCTGGAATGACTCAATAAATAAACAACCATACAGCCCTCTTGTTTTCACTGGCTGATCTGATGACAGTCGGGCTCCTGCTCTTGGCACACACTGAGGCTCTGCTGAAGGAAATGCCATTATCTTTCCCGTGCCAGGCAGAGATTAATACATTCTTAGAAATTGAATCCAGACAGGACTTCTAAATGATTTCATGTGACCTCCTGTATATCAGGGCTATTAAATACTACAAATTACCTATGATAAGAGCAGAGATTGCAACCTATTTAAAACTCTGTGCTTTCTCCCCCACCCCCCCTTAGCTCTGCCCTTTCTTGTTCCTCAAATATTAAGTGTAGGCAGAGAATGGGTCATAGCAAGGCAATACTAAAGTCCAGAGAAACTGGCTGAAATATATCTGGGGATTCCTGCCCAGTAAGAATTCCCTGATTATCTGATCTGGGCTAATTTCACTCTCAGGTCTAAAACTGGTGATCAGACCAAGTTACCAGGTCTGAAACTGGTGATCAGAACCAGCTACCACCTGTGAGACCTCTTTATTGCCCCCCCTAGACTTTGATCACCTTTTCAGCATTTCATGTCTAGCATTGCAAAATCTTGGATGTAGCCAAGGGAAGAAATACTGGCATAAAGCAAGGCCAGAAACTGAATTGTACACCAAGGTGGGAGAATTATTCTTGACATTGCAAGTACCTGTCTAATGCTTGGAACTCTGAAGCATAAATATTTTCCTAATGTTTGGCCACAAGGATAATAAAAGGGGACAAGCCAAAGCCCCAGATTCACAGACTGGTAAAGAGAAAGTCTCTGCCTTATGGATGTTGAGCATTTCTCTCACTTGCACAAGAATCCTCCTCCTTTCCCCTTATCCTCTCAAACAGGAGGGTGTATAAACTGCTGCATGCTCCAAGTCAGATGATGAAGAAGATAAATTCTACGTTGTCCAAGCCCAATGATCTCAAAATATAGCAGTTTGCAGCACTGGGAAACTGCATCTTACTTCAAAGCTGAGTTTCTGTAACTCCTGTTTCCATTTTTGCATCTTGTCATGTTGTTGGCAGCAAGGTCAAATGCCCCACGTTATCCAATATTCTCCCTGTGCACAGGTCCCACTGCTTAGAAATCAAGTCCTCTTCCTCCTTTCTTGTTCAGCTGAGGAATCTGAGTTTATATGTTGCACAGCAGTGCTTCTTTCTAATATCTAGATTATTTTATTCTCCTGTGGTCTTACTTTGGTAGGTCTCCCTTTTGAAAGTTAAGTTAGACCCAGATGTCTAATGATTCGAATTGCCAGTTTTTGTCAGAGCAGATAATTTCCTTGTTTCTACTTGAAACTTTCTCCTTTTTTTTTTTTTTTTTTTTTTTTTTTTCCCATTCTGGCTCTGGACTCCAGACAGTTTTGGCCTTGTTATGCTGAGTAGAGGTGGAGATTAAACATTTCAGGTTCAAATGTTTTGAGACAGTTTCCCACTCCATAAAATTAGCCTTGTTCCCTGATTTTTGCATTATTTAGCTACACTGCAGCAAATACAGCATAACAGAGAGCCCTGAATCAGAACCTCATCCTCTCCCACCACTTGCTAAAATAATTCTTCCTGTCATCTCCAGATTTTATTGGCACAATTTTATGTGCTATGTGAAAATTTCATAATAAAGTTCATGATACTATAAACTTCAAGTTGTGTCAAACCAAAGTAAAACCTGGCCCAGCCATAGTCTGTGACAGATTAGGGAAAGATTATTGGAAGGAGAACTCTGTACCTTCCTGATTTCAAAATCTGCAGTTAAAAGACATCCAAAGCTGATGTTTAATTTTACTCAGTGTGGTTTCATGGTTTTTAAAATCCATCTATACTTTTGTTCTCTCCAACATCTTTGAAAATGAGTTCCATCATTGAATTCATGCTGAGGAGAAAAATACTTTCTTGCAGCAAGTGCCCTATATTGTATAATGAAAAAGAGTGAATAATCATTCCCTACTTACCTTCTCTATTCCAGATTTTATAGGCCAGATATTGTGCTCCCTTTTTCTTTTTCAGATATTCTTTACTTAAAAGAAGCAGGAAGGTGTTGTAATTTTCTGCATCTATTTTGAGTCAGAGTGACCAGAACTACAGTGGATTTATACGTGGCATGAAGATATTTTCTGCATTTTCCTTCTCCACTCATAATCTTGTATCTTATTTTCCCTTTTGTGGGGCACTGAATTGATGCTTTACAGTGAATTATTCACAGTCACTGAGATCTTTCTGACACAGATGCATCTCCAGCCTCTGTGTGTGTCTGTATTGCACTTTTATTACTCTCCACCCAGCGACACTGAATTTCTCCTGTTTTTCTAATACTCTGGCACTTAGCACAGTGAGATATTTCAGCTTGGAGAGTGTTGGGTAATTCTCTCTCATTTATCCATATATGATCAGCATAGTTGGTGACAGACTCCTGGGGGCCCCTGCTCAGTAGCTGCCCCCACTCTGAAAACTGAGTATTTATTCTTGCAGCCATCACATTTTAGGACAGCTCAGTTTAGAGCACTGAAACCTTCTCAAAGCCTTTCTAAAATCTATGTGCCCTTGCTGGAGATGCACATGAAGTGACTGATTCCTTTGGCAGAACCTCATTAAAAGGAATTTGTGCAGAGCAAGGGGTGGTTCTGAACATCACCTGGCATTAAAAGCCACGGTGGTTTTGCTTGGTTAAATTTAAAATAATTTCAAAAGGAGAATGCATTTTTCTGCTTAAGGCTGTGATATGGCATTTGGGATATACAGGTTGTACTCCTTCTCTGCCAAAAATCTGTCTTCCTGAGCAAGTTGTTTCATCTTCCTGCAGTGCAGTTGCTCAGAGGTGCAATCATTACTTGTTTCTTCCATCACCTCTCTTCACCCTTCTAAGCTTTCCAGGATAGAGGCAGCATCTTTACCTCTAGATTTTTCTTTAAACCATTTTGTTTGGTAACTCTGGATGATGTCATAATCCAAGCTGATAGTGCATTTGTTAAGGTCAAATAGCCTGATAAGAGCATTAAGTCACTGGTTTTAATCAAGCTCCATTTCCCTCTTTCAGTTTATATATATATATATATATATATATATATTTAATTTCAGTGATACATTGTCTCAGTGACAATATTTGTTTTGGCCACTAAATCAACCAGTATGCCATAATAAAAAAAATTCTGTGTTATTTTAATTAAAATGAATTTGCTTTTATTCTGCTGTTTTAAAGAATCTGGTTGGACTCTAGCAGTGATAATATCAGTAAAGAAAAAGCCAAGGGCCTTTTTCATGAGATTTCATTAAGGCATGATAATTAAGAAATGGGAAGAGGACAAAGAATCACAGTGCCTCTGCACTGAAGATGCTGTGCCTTAAGAGTGTGAGTAGTAACTGTTGGGTCAGTGACTATAAACCAGCCCTATAAATGCAGAATATAAGTCCTGAACAGGGCATTTCCTCACAATGATTATGCCAGCAGCTAATGGCCACATGCAATGGGTCACACTCCTTCCTCCCTCCCCTTTTAAAGTGGCACCATCCCTGTTTTCACTCTGTATCTGTCAGAAAGACACATTGATTTCCTTTTGGAGGAAAACACATATTTCTTCCCTCCTGCTAAGAAGATAAATCTGACAGTTTTTAATCAAATGTAGTTGTTCACAACTATAGAAATGTTTCCAGTGGCATAGATGAAAACCTTTTTTTTTCCCCCTATTTTTTTTTTAAAGGGGGTTTCTGGAAGTCAAGTTTATTTGGAGAGTGCACCTGTGCTAAAAATTTTACTGTATGCACCAGCAGTTAACATTTGGGAATGCCCTATGGGCAGGTTTAACTTTACTGCCCTCCAACATAATGCCTGTCTTGTAGTGGTAACCATGAATACTGCCATAGTTAAGGGTCTGTCAGTGGTTCTGTCATAAACTCCCCTGTTTCCAGGGTTTTTATAACTCAGCCATAAAAACTCTCTCCAAGCTAAAGCTTAGCTTACCAAGGCAGACCTGATTCTGATCTTGGCAAGGCAGATGATACATATCCCTCTGTCTCTTCTGAAATTAGCTGTGATCCCCCAGGAAGGGCTCTCACAAACCATGGGTGCAATACATGTCTCCAGCAATATGTGATAGATGAAGGGGGAATGGTGTCTTAGAAAGGCTTTCATCCTCTTCAAATGGCAAATAAATTGGCCTTTTTACTTTGAAGCAAGAGAAGTCAAACAACACAGTGCTTTCCAATTTAAATTGCATTTTTACTTTAGTCTTTTATTTCTTAGAGTAACTTTAGGAGTTCATTACTGCTTAGCCTGGGCCATAGGAAAATATCTGATAGCATTTAGAAATGTGGAAAATCACTCACTATTTAAGTATTACTCTGGATTTAAATCTGTGGGAATGAATGTGGAAATGGAAATCCTGAAGAAAAAGATCACTCAAATCTGAGTGGAGCCAGTGTTCAGCAACACAGAAACCATGGCTACTGTGACCTTGAAAGAAAGGGACTGGTATTTAAAATGTAAAATAGCAATTTATATTTCTGCTAATTTGTCCGTAGACTTAACCCAGCTTGTAGGCAAGGCTGGCTGCAATGAGCTCTAGAAGTAGAGCAAATATTGGTGCATAATAATAATAATTTTCTATAATGGCTGCTAGTATAGATTTGGAAATAGGTTATACATTCCTCAGTAAAATTAGAATGGGATAGATGGCTGCTAGCTGAACTATGATTTGGATGTTGTGTTAATGCCCACTAATTTAAAAAGTAGTAAACTACTATTGGATATATGCTGGATATATTTGGGTTGGGGAGGTTTTTTCTTTTCTGGGAGCAGGAAGAATTGTTCAACTCTGCCAAGATATCCATGGGTTTTTCATTCTAGGCTGAACTCTATGCTCCCCATTATCTCCTGATGGTTGAGGTGCTCCAGTCCTTCTAATTCCCTTCCCGAATGCCCTAAAGCTGAACACTCACCAAATATTTTTAATTTGAACCCTCAGGTACATCTGAAAAACGGTGAAGAGAAAATAAAAGAAATACCTTGAATGTACTACAAGAGCTGGTACCTTCACACGTTTGTTCCTAGAGCTGCCTTTTATCTCCAGTATTTGGCATTTTTGCTATGATTTCTGACTGCTTCATGCTTCAGCTCAGGGGGGCAAAGGAGAGGGGGGAACTGCCAATCTGTCTTTTCCAAAGAGCATTATATAAGTCTAAGGAAAAACTATGGAAAATGAAAACAAATAAAGTAGGAAACAAAAAAAAAAAAAAAAAAAAAAAAAAAAAAGCACCTTTTATTTGATATTTCTGCACTGATAATGGAACATTAATTTTAAGGAACCTTTTTGGAAATGAGTCAGAGGTAAGCCCTGGGCAAAGCTGTTCTTACTTTTAAACACTATTTCTGCTTCTGTGTTATGGGGAACTTTCATGGTTTGTGCCCTGAATGGGATAATTCAGGCCTTACTCCTGTTTAGATCTAGGCCAATGAGATGATCTTTTGTTGACCAAGGTTTCCTCTAACATTTGTGCCTTTATGAGTCTTCTCTCTTCAAGGTATGAAGGAAGTTTCTCCTTTTAAGAAGTCTGGTCTCCCAGTAACCTTGGGATGGATTTACACATTTAAGTCGCATCAAATGCTAATAGGAATTCCTTGGTCAAATCCTCTGCCCTGTCCCTCTTCATGCCTCACTGGGAGAAAAGAGCCATTAGTGTGTTTAAAAGTAAATTTCAAGGTTTCCTTTTTGTGTGTTCCAATGGCTGAGGTTTATTCCTCTCGTCCTTTTTATTTTATTGTGAGGCACCTTGAGTTATTTGCATGATAAGACACCCTGTAAATGGATTATATTGTAATGCATTGTGTAGGTTTAATGCTGACAACAGCTTGGTTTGGAAGTAAGATAGCAACTTAGATTTTTAGTTTCTGATGTGCCGTGCAGAGAAATGCCTTTTGAGAAGCACAAGGCGAAGCAGGAGGGATGAGGAGGAGGAGGCAGCTGGAGTTAAGTTGTATGAATAACGTGAGGGAAGGCTGCCGTTCAAGATGAGCTGAATGCATTAACTTCTCAGCCCCCAAACTGCAGAGAATCAGCAGCACAAATGCCAGTGGCTCCCCCTTCTCTGCTCTAACACTTAATCTGGTTTTCCCCTTCATTTTTTTCCCAAGGATACCAAAGAGGTGGCAATGTTTTTTAGTAACAGGCTTTCACATGGGATGGGTGTACCTTTGCAGACACTGTGCCCAGAATATTATGTCATTATATACTACCTACTTAGGAGCTGAAGCTGGTCCCCTGGAGAAGCCCTATATTTCAGAAAAAAAATGGTGAAATGAGCAAAAAGTCTGTTTTTTGGGGGAAGTAGATTGCCCTTAACTCTCACTGGACCATGTAATGAGTGCTGGTGCAGGAGGTTTGGCAGTCTGAGCATGGAAAACATACACTTCCCAGGAACAGGGTGTTTAAATCCTGGCAGAAAGAACTTGGCTTTTCCCCCCAAGGTAAGTATGGAGTTTGCATTGAGTGGCTATTTCAGATAACACCACAAAAATATAAACTTGCTCCGGAGACTAAAGTGCTTTTCATCTCTGCTGAAGTTCTGCACAAGGCTGCATTTCATGTTACATGCTTGAGATACCCTGTGCAAGTGGCAGAAATATTCCTCTTTCTCCCTTTCAGCTGCAATAATAAAGCTCTCCAGTTTTTAAAACTTTGCTCCATATAACTCAAAGCTTGAATAAAATGATAGCAATTAAATCAAAGGTGATGACTCTGTTTCACTTGTGTCTTCTGGCCTTAATTCTTCATGGTACCAAACACCCTTGCTCTGGTTTAAAGTTCTTGGGCATTTTAAAGTTCTTGGGCATCTCTTCAGCTTTCGGCATATACATGGCACCATTTCACACTAATAGAACTATTCGCATATTCCACATATTTTAAATAACTCTTTATTATCTATAGTGGTTGAATGGAGGAAGCTGAGCAGTCGTGCAAAATTTATGCATCACTTAAATTAAAATGAAATGCTGCTCGGAATCACTTTAGGTTTCATTTTTTAGCTCAAAGTCGTCATGAATAGCATTTTGAAAAGCACTTTGATCATGGCGCTGTTAAAAAAAAAAACAACAGAAGAGAGAGGGGAGTATCTTTTGGGGGAGAAGCCTTTGAAATCATAAAGTGTAACTAAACTTAGTCAGCATACTGTGACCTGTCAGGAAAGAGCTGATCCTATTTAAGCTCCGCTGCATGCGGCCAAAATACTTTAAAGAGAATTCTGTAGATTTCTGTGTTTCCTGACGTCAACGTGGCACAAGAGGAAGATGGGTTGCTATTTTTTTTTTTTTTTAAGAGAAAAAGAAACTCTTAAAGTGCCACCAAGGCATTCTTGACTTGGGTCACTGTGCTGGTGATGCTGCAGTTTCTGGGACATATTGTCACTTGATCCAGGTTTGAGTCTGTGACTGAAAAAGGGACACTTTGGTTTACCAATCCATTCTTTTCAATTAAAATACATAGAGGGTCTTGTCTTCCCTGCTGCTCCATGGTTATGAGGAAAGAATTAGGCACTGGCCATCCCTTACGGATGAGTGGCGTGTAAATCTGGATTAATTCTGGCAAGCTGAGGGAAGCAATACAAGGATCTGTCTCACTCCAGTGCCTGGTCTTTATGCCATTGAATCCCTCCACTGATAGAGAGATGCTGTACAGTTGTACATCCAACACCACACTCAGGGCAAAAAACCTTTAATAATAGTTTAAATTAAAACAACTGGTGCTTTTAAAGAGAGGAAGAGGGTCTTTGTGAAGTACAAATAGATTCTCCAACTCTCTCTGTGAAGACGTCACTAACAACTCATTTAAACTCTTGTAAAGAGAGTGTTTGTGTTCTAACAAGAAGTTTTGCAATCTGGAACAAAATGTTACTGATTGGGGAATTTGGATCTCAGCTGCTCCTGAATGACTCCAGATTGAATTCCATTCATGATGGTGCTATTATTCCAGACTTGCATGAGGGCAATAGACCTTACAGGGAAATCAGTGCTGCTGAATTATTATTTGATTAAAAAAAAAGGAAGAAAGAGCCTTCAGTTGTCACCAGAAGCAGTACTTGGATGGCTTTCTGCTGTTGAAAATGTCTGAAGCAGTGGAAAACAAAGCTGTGCAAATGGTATTGCTTTCCATAAAAATACCCATCATGGGGACTGTCCTTTCCTTTTGTGGGAACACCTGTTTGGTGGTTTCTGCACTGTGGGGTGAGAGCATTGGATCCAAGACACCCCAGGATGCAGCAGAATATTGCAAAATAAATCAGCCTGCCTTTGAAATCGGAAAGAAATTGTGCTTTGTATACAGGGCTACAAAGTCTGATACAGCACTGCTGTTATCTGCAAGAAAAAAAGAGTGATCAAAATTGGTAATAATTCTTCCATTAAATGGGAGATAAAACTTTAATTAAGACAGCCTACTGGAAGCTCAGGATGCTTCAAGTGTGACTAATACTGACTGGCAAAAATATTAATTTTAACAAACATTAATTAGTGAGTTTTGCTCTGTGGCTGAGGAGACAGTGCTTGCATGCAAGTGTCCCTACAGGGGTGTGTGTATTTGTGCACTTTGGAGAGTGTGACACGTGGTGAGACAGCACGGGGGTCTCTTGTGTCCCCCAGTGTTTAATACAAGGTTTTGGTGTCTGAACAATGTGTCTAAAGACTTGGAGATGTGAATTTCTCACTATGATGAACACACATCAACACCAACACTGGCTGTTCATCCATGAGGCTGCACCAGCACCTTCCAGTGTGTCACCAGGTGGGCTCTGGTTTGGGATTTCTCCATTTTTGTGTGCCAGGATGAACTCTTGTGAGACCCCACCCAGAGCTCTGCATCCAGCCCTGAGACCCCTTTGATAAGAAGGATGTTGGAGTGAGTCCAGAGGAGGCCATGGAGATGATCCAAGAGCTGGAATGTCTCTGCTATGGAGACAGCCTGAGAGACATGAGGTTGCTCAGCCTGGAGAGGAGAAGGCTCTGGGGAGATCTCACAGCACCTTTCAGTCCCTAAAGAGGCTCCAAGAGAGCTGAAAGGGATTTTGACCAGAGCATGGAGCGACAGGATGAAGGGCAATGGCCTCAAACTGAAAGATGGCAGGGTTAGATGAGATATTTGGAAGAAATTCTTTACTGAGAGGGTGGAACAGGTCCTTCAAAGTGCTCAGGACCAGGCTGGACAGGGTTTTGAGTAGCCTAGTCTCATGGAAGGTGTCCCTGCCCATGGCAGAGGGTGGAACAAGATGATCCTTAAGGGTTCTTCCAACCCAAACCATTCTGTGATTCTCCAAAACCCTGGCCCCAATACTTCAGGCTCCTGGCAGCTGCAGAGAGAGGTTATAGCTCTGACTTTTCCCTCCAGCTGAGGGATCTGGGGCTGTTTTCCTCTTCCAGAGCCCTGGAGTTCCCCCATGGCTCACAGCCCCAAGGGACTGCACAGCTGCTTGTCCTAGAGCCAGATCAGGCTGGGGTAAATGGCATAACTCACCCTCCGATTTTTGGGGACTAAGGTTACACTGCTGATGTTACAGGAGAAGTGCTAAATGGCAGAATCAGCTGGATGGAGTGGCTACTTTGGAGTATTTTAGCTGAGTGGCTTGAGCATTTGGGTTATATTTTAGCAAGTGAGATGACCATTCTTTACAGATATTAAGGATGCAGAGCCTTGTGAATAGCGGAAAATCTAACATTTCATGGATATCAAAACTCACGCTCTTTTTTCCACAATACAAGTGTGTTGTAATTCTGTTTTTGCCCTCTATTATCCTTTTACACTGCCACAGAATGTACTTTCATCTTTTGGAAATGACCCTTTAATGCAGTGGCTAAAATTTAATTTAGGATCTTTTGTTTTAAAAGGTGTATGCTTTGTTATACAGGAATAACAATGGGGCTTCCATGGTCTTCATTGTGACTTAGAACAAAAATGCATTTTTGAAAGATATTTATGATATTTTTTTTCCCTGTCTGCTCAATCTGCAAACTCTGCTCAACCTTGGAGACCAGGCTGTGTTCCTCCTGAGGTGTGAGCTCTTGTTACCAACACAAATTCTTCCAGTGGTGGCTTTGTTGCCTCCTTCATGCTAAAGCAAACATAAAGTAATCAAAACTTAAGTTTCTTTTCAAGATATGGAAAGAAACACGATTTTAAAGACCTTGGACAATCCATTCGAGAACCAAACTGCTTTTTTGAAAAGAATTGTTTCTTTTTCCCCAGTGTAAAACGGAACTTTGAATGAATTTTGAATCTCAATTACCATCCTGTGTGGGCCCTAACATGAAAGTTGTTCCCACTCTCAAACCATGTTTAACTGGAACATCAGAGACAGTCCCTTCAGCTGGTCAGAATAATTTCAGTTCCAAATATCTTCATGAAGAAATGCAAGAGCAGATGTTTGCATCTTTTTATTGTCTCAGTGCCTAATTCATTCAACTGCAGTAGCTATGGAGGACTTTTGCCTCTATTACTATAACTTTTAAAAATTTTTCTCTCTGGTTATCAAAGTTTTCTTCCATTCCTGCTACTGATTTTATTGCCTAATGCTGGCAATACTCTGTTATCTTTATCTCATCTTGATCTATGCTTTTTATTTGAGTTGCAAAAGACCACAGACACAATTCAGTCTAAGAAGATAAACTAAAGTAATTCAAGCCCAGTGAATGGTTTTATTCTCTTGTGTTTGTACTTTCATAACTGACTACTCCTCTGATCCATTTTCAGCTGTAATGTACATATAATCCACTTTTTCAGACTCCTCACCAGAAAAGCTTTTATTCACTGGGCAGTAATCAGTATTAAAAGCCTTTAAAATGGTGAAAGTCAGTGGCACTGGTGCATTGTCCAGATGCATTGTTGTTGATGAAGAGAACTGATATTTCTGTGAAAGACCAATTTCATCTCAAAGTTTCTTCATCTCCTGCGATCACAACATTTTTCACGTATTCTTCACAATCACGTAAGCTGGTGTCCACCTCTGATATTTCATTCTAGCTCAGGTAATTTTTTCCCCCCCAGAATAACTACAGAATGATTTGATGGCTTGCAATAAAGCACTGAATAGTCTCAGTCCATTAATGGAGCCTCTACAGACACCATTATATATGAGTTGTACATATTAGAGCATTTGAATCAGTGAAGAAAAAAAACTTACAGCAAGAAGACACTTGATCACAAATATAGTTGTGTCACTTGAATGTTTTAAATGTAAAAGAGCAACATTTTAAAAAAGAATAAGAGGTGTGAAGCAGCCAATTTTTTTCCTAGGGGAGCACAAACCTAAGACTGGTTCCAGAGATTTCAAATCCTTTAACATTAAGCTTGTGGTTAGATGCCTTGATACTTGCCATTGTTGGGGAGACACACATGTATTCTTCTCCCAGTTTTCAAATGTTTATTTTTGACTCATTACAAACCAGATTTCTCTGTGAGGTGTCTGGTAGAAACAAGATCCCCTAAGTTTTATAGTCTGCAGTTAAATGCTGTGGTCTCCACTGCTTTACAGCCTGTTAACTCCAGTGACATTTGGATCTAACACAGAGGTGGGGAACACCCTCGTGTCACCCAGAACTGTCCCACGGAGGAAGAAAACACTCACTGGAGTTTCTGGCTCTGATTGCTTTCTCTTTGCCTCAGGGTGTCCAGCTGCTGAAGCTTTTATTGGTTTTACAGCTCCATGGAGCAGCTTTGAAGGCAGCTGATTTTGGGACACCTTGACTTGGCTACCAAGTGGAAATCCTTACCAGAGCTGGCCTTCAAAATTAATTGCACCAGACACAGATTTATCCCATGATACTGTCTTAAATCATATTTAGATGCAAACATTGCTACTTTTTAAACTGAGTCAAAGGTTGTTAGGTGCAATGGCCTTTGTTAGGTCCCATAGAAAAGCTGGAAAAGCAACTATTGGGCATTGGAAGCTTTCATTATGTCTGAAACAAGGCAGTAGACTTGGCTAAATACAGCTGAAAATAGTTGCCACATGTTCACTGTATAAGTCAATTACACAGTTGCTGACAGGGAAATGGTTGGCATCCACAAGAAAAGACTAAAACAAAAGCTTCTTTTCATATTTTTCCCTTTCTTTTGTTTGAAACAAATATTAAACACCTATTTCCCATTTTCCCTTTTTTTTTCCTGTAAGAGAATAAGTAGTACTATGGATTTCTTTTTCCTTATTTTTCTTTCCCCCTCCTTTTGCACTCCTCGTACTTGTTTTCCTTATTTTTCCTCTTTTCAGACTAATTCTTAAAAATTGTTAATTCTGGAGAACTTACAGAGGAAAACAAAGGAAAACTGAAACTCTCTAAAGTGGTTAAAGTAGTTTCATTTTTCTTTCTGCTGTTATAGCTTTTCCAAACCAAACTGAAATTTTGGATATTATTCACTTATTCAACTAAAGCAACAAAAAGGAAAAATGAGAGGAAATGGACAGACAACAAAAATAATTCCAGTACTTACAAAAAATACCACGTAAACAGTAGAAAAAAAATATTACATTTTGTACCTTGTCAAGGAGAAAACAATGGAATTTTGAAATTTTTAATGAAAAAGTTCTTCCATTTTTCAGCTGTCCTGAGAAATCCAAAGACCTCAGCTGTTTTCATCACTAGTGTTACTGCATCTCGTCTTGGATCCTGCTTTTACAAGATCCTATCACATCTGTGCTGTGTCTCTTCTGAATTAACTGAGCTTTTCAGCTGCATATTTTAAGGCTACATGAGTCAAACATTCATTGGACTCATCAGTCATCAGCCCCATATATCACTAATGCCAACTTTGATACTAGGATGACTCACGTCTTAATTATTTTGAATAACAAGTGTGCTCTTGTGGTAGGACAATATGATTTTGCTTGCTACAAAATGGATCTGCAGAAAGTCACCACATAATTCAGGTTAGCAAAGCTATCATGAAAATGCATGTTGGTACAAAATTGCTCATTCTTCATTATTTTCACAAGGATGATTTCCCCCCTTCCCCCACTAATGAGTCCATTAAGCAATTCTTGGCTTTGGAGATAACAGGTAGTTGAAAGTTTAAACATGACAACAAAGTACATTATTTTAAGTTAATTTTATATAGTGAAATTATTTCACCTGCAGAGAAGTAGGAAAAACACCTAGGCAAATGATCCACCAGAGAGGCTGTGGCTATGTTATTTTTTGGTGATTGTAATTTCCTTTTTGATTGTTTGACATCTGTAATTCAGTAGAACATTGACAGTGCTGCTTTGTGTGGCTGCTGGGCTATGCTGGGCTGTGGATCCCTGTTCAGACTGTGGCATAGACCAACGAGTGGAATGAAATTTTTGCACTGCAACTGCCTCTCCTGTCCCAGATTTATGTAACACCTGAATGGTTCAACATCCCAAGAATTTGCCAGGAAATAGCTGATGCTGATATTTCAAATAGCCTCATACCAATACCTGAGCAAGCTGCCTCTGTGCTGCTCTTTGGCTCACTGAAGTCTTTATCTCTACTTACATCAAGCCATTTCTTATTTGCTATCTTCAGATGTTATCACAGTGGTTGCTATGTTATAAACTCTTTCAGGTCCATGTGACCAGGAAGGCCATTGTGCAGTTGCTGTCCCCACCTCTACATCCTGTAGCTACATGTTACTAAGTGGAATTATTCAGCAGTTTTACAGCTGCTTTTGCCATCAATTACATTGCTACTTCAGTGAGCAAAGTTTCACTTCCGAGTTAGAGTCTTTGGAAGTTTTTCTTTCCTTTTCGGAGATGTGAAGTTGTCCAGACTATCCATGTTGTAGGCTGGAAACAGCAAAATGCTTGGCAAAGTTGTGTCCCAAATCCCCCTCAGAGGAAAATAATTTTTTTTTTGAGATGAAATTGCCTCTTTCAGCTCAGATGGAAAGCTGGAGAAGGTAAAACATAGAGGAGCATGTGGACCACACAAAAAGTAAACAGCCACCTGATCTCTGGCCTGATCCAAACAAATGCTGTTGAAATAATTGAAAATATGCCAATTGACTTCTGTGGGATTTGCAGCAGGTTCTAAGCTGGCAACTACCCTTTCTAGCAAACAAATCTTGTCTACTTTTACATCTCAGGCTTATAGTTAATCAAGTTACTGAGACAGAAATGTCTTTGGCATGAACATGTTTCTCTGTTTCTCTTCCCTGCAACTAATAATGTTTCTTCAGGAATCGCTTCCAAAAAACTCAAAGGCCAGTATTTAGATAAGCAATATCAAAATGCTTCAGCATTAAGCTGTGGTAAGTATTTCCTCCTGTTTGTTGTAAGAAAGGAGGTTTTACACAAGCCATGTAGTCTTAACTTTCACCAAGTTAAATAAAGGTTTAGTAAAAGGATTTTGTGCCCTTTTAACCCCCAATAACCAGAGTGCATCCTGTGTGACCATTCATTACATATGAAATGGCTGTAATTTATACCAAATGGGGTAGGTGAATTCAAACAGAAAGATACCATCGATGATAAAAAGATAACACTTCTCTGTAACAGATGCTTCATTTCATGATGGAAATGGGGAAGCTGAATGCTGCAGGTGCTGGGCTGACACTAGGCCTGTGGAGAATCATTAGAGCCTCCTCAGAGATCTAGGTTTACTCTGTGTTTAATCAGCCACAGTCAGAAGAAATGGCTTCATTTCAGCTTGATGAGAGCCAGATTACAAAAGGAAGATAGATGGCCAATAAGGTTCATCACTATAAGCATATTGTCTTAATTTGAAGAAACAAGCTGGCATTTTGTGCTGAGGAAAAGTGAAGTGCAATATGGCTAGTATCAAACCCTAGCTATTTCAAGTCTCTGTGCTCCCCACAATGAAAGTATTCTGGCTGCTCTTCCTTTGACTAAAATACTGAAAAAAAAAATGCTGCAGAAACTGCAAATGACCACATTTACTCATGAGATATCACTGCTTTGGGCTCCAGAACGCTGAAACCTCTTGAAGTAGTTTTGCTCATCTTAACAATTCTCCAGCCACTTATTTATACACACATATATCATAAACATAAATGTATCTGCGTGTCTCCACGAGTGGAAAGGTTCAAAATGACTATTGATCAAAAAAAAAAGGGTCTCTGAGCATAACATGAACAAGCACCTCCTAAAAGGGTCGGGGTGCCACCATCTATCATGACTTCCCACGACAGCCATGGGGACAATGGGGCTGTCAGCTGGGGCCTGCAGGGGGATGGGGCTTTCAAAAAAGATAGGGACCCAGAGCAGGGAACTTGTGCACACAAAAGATAAACAAAACTGGAGCTCTCTGCTTCCCCAATGAAACGAGTGATTCATTGCTGTTGCTTAGCTTAGCCTTGGTGCTGGGTTTTTTTCCCCCCTTGTGCACAAACAGACTTTTTGTATAATCTATTTCTTCGGTGCCTTCCAGAAGAAAGAGAGAGCCTGGGAGCTCTCAGGGTGAGAGTATGGGAGCCTGACATTGTGATGGGGACAGCACAGCTTTTACTGTATATTTTACAGTGGAGTGCAGATGGTTTTATTAAAGTCAGAACCTTTTAGTACCAGGAAATCTACCAATATCTAAATTGTGATTTTTCAACTCATTTTGAATTGTGAATCCACAGCATTTTTGTCTTCTGTGGCAGATTTAAACACCCTAAAAATCAGTCTTACATACATAAATTGCCTCCCATGGATCTCTAAAAAGATATTCTCTGCCTCAAGACTAAACAAAAAAATTGTGCAGAACTTGAGGTGCAAAACTGCTCAGTCTAAGGTAAATTTGGAATGGTAGAATGTGAATCCCTGCCACAAAAGGAATTGTTAATTTGTGGAGTTTGAGAAATGTTGAGACTGCAAATACTTGGGGGAGAAGTGTAGAGTCAGGTATGATTTTTTTGGGGACAAAAACAGCTGAGAAGAATGTTATGGAGGATTTAACTTGTAAATATTGTTGAATAAAAGAACAATCTTGTGCCTTAATTCAGTGGATGAAGAGGAGGCACTGATGGAAAATATGAAACAAAGGCCTAATAAAGTCAGAAGTGGGCTTGAAGTTGGTCTTAAATAGCATTTTAACCAAGTCCCAGAAGATGTTATGCTTTGTGTGAGGCATGCACAGCCCAGAAGGGTCACCACAGTGGAGGAAATGGAACAAAGATGAGCAGAGGACTTCTCAGAAGCCAGGATCTGAAAAAGTATTATGAGATAAAAGTATGTTATGAAGAATGAAGTTTGCTTTTGTCTTTGTCCTTACACCAAGAACATTGCTGGTTCTTTTGGTTTTCCTTAAACTCACTTTATAAAAACCAGCTTATTTATTTTTTTCCACCTTCCTTTGTTCTAACTTCACCCCTCTTTGCATGTTAAGATGAAAGTGAAGCAACTCCCACTGACTTTACAGGTCTGAAGGGAATTAGGAATTTGACTCAACAAAATTATCCCTCATCCCACGCTTTTTTCCCCCCCTGAAACACTGAAGGAACACACTCTCTTGTTCCTCACACATTTTCCTAATGTCTGTTTGGACCCAAAGCAGAGAGCTCAGAAGCAGGGAGGCAGTTCTGACGAGCCCAGCCCCAGCACATCTGTGTTTCTGCAGGACCTGCTCTGCTGCCAGCCCAGGACAGCTTGAATGGCCCCCTCATTTTATGGCTGCACTGACACAATCCTGCAGTGAACCATGCGACCCCTGAAGTGTTTAGAAAGGTGCATTTGTGTAAGGGAGACTTTTTTTTCCCTCTGGAGTAAATCAGAGCCTCTGAGATAATCTGCACAAACACGTTATTGACTCGTCCCTTTCCCTCGGCAAGGAGAGATGGGTTTTTCAGAAACCCAGCCTCTGAAGCATTTGCAAAGTGGAGACTTAGGAAGCTTAACAATTGGTAGAAATATTATCATCAACTATCAGGGTAACATTATCCAGCCATTCCCACCCACAGATACACACACACATGCTGGATTTCGGCTCGGAAAGCCCTGCAAATAACGCACTGTAGGTGTGTGGTCCTCAAAGTGTTTAAATGTTTGAAGATGAAGTGAGCAGGAACATCTTGTGTGCACCAGCTGAAAGAGGGTTGGGAGGAGTGGGGGGTGGATTTCCCAGGACAGATGATAATTCTCCATCCTTCTATGTGCTGCCAAACTACCTCAACTGGTGGAGGTTTATAAACTTTTTTTTCCTGGTCTCTGAAGAGCAGCTTTTCTAGCGTTTTTTGGAACACATCAAATGCAGTACAATTAAACAGGAGAAAAAAAATATTCCCAGGGCCCTTCATTCCCTTCCTTCCCCCTGTCAAGATATTACTTAATTTAAATGCTGCCAAAGTTAATAATGAAAGACGACATCCTCTGGTGTGTCAGAGCTCAGTGCCCAAGAAGAGAAGCAAGAGTGCCTTTCTGCACCCCTATCTGCTAAATTCAACCTGGAAAAAAACTGGAGCAGATTCAGGGATACTGTAATTAGCAGGATTTAAAATGATCTCTGCAGGTCACTTTTCTTGGCCCAGAATTGCCCAAGAACTCGACACCTGAACCGAATATCCGAGGTGCCTGTGCCATCACACGGTGCCTACAGTGCTGGAGGTGCCACCAAGGCAGCTAACCCAGGTATGTGCCACCCACAGGTACTCCAGGAAAATGAAAACTGCCTTGGAGCAGCAGCTTTCCCTTACAAAAATGATGGAAAGTGGGCAGAGCACAGTTCAAAGATTCCTACCAGGATTTTGCCAGTAAAACCACAGGCGTTTTTGAGGGGGAGGAAGGAAGGGAGTTGGTGCTTGTTGAGGACCTGGGAGGTTTTGGGATGAAGGAGGTGACAGGAGTGAAGGGACTCCTCACATTTTCCCCCTCCTCCATATTCCCACAAACCTAATACACTGCTGAGGCACTGAACAGAGCAGATGAACAGTGCCAGACCTCACTTCATTGCTTTTTCCTAGACCCTCCTCCCCAAAACCTTTCTTTCCTTTTCTAAAAATAATTTGTGTGTGAATCAAAGGGGGAAAAGAATGCTAATGCACAAAGATACAGAGCAGCTTATTAATTAGTGTGAGGTGCTCTCAGTGCTCCTGCATATATGGAAGGGCTAAAAACGTAAAATACTGAGGTGACATTTTAGCAGCTGCTGGGCCTGTGGAGTGTTACTGTGATGTGCAGAGCACCCTTACTTGGATAACTCACTCAGTGTCATGCCAGCTGGGGTCTTACAAAAACAAATGAAAGTTGCACAGAAAGATTTGAGATTTTGACACTGAAGCTGGGGATTGGGGTTTGTGCTAGATTTATACAAGGAGGAATATTCTCCCAAAATTTATCCATTGTGTGCATGTGATTTTTGGTGGGTTTGAACTCCCCTGCCCTCAGCAACAGCAGCCTGTCTCCAACACAGCAGCCTGTGGAGGTTTAGTGGTACAAAACAAATTTCCTTCCCAGGGAGGACCTCCCCAAGGTGCTCCTGGTCCTCTCTGGTCTCTAGCAAGGCAATCACAGTCCCTACTCCAGAGTGCACAGGAGGAGCTCTGCACACCACGGCATTCACCTGCTAAAGGTCAAGGTCAGAGCCTGCCTGGCTGCAGCCCAGCACACCTCAATCACAGCAGTAATGGCCTTGTTCTGCAGCTGATGGAGCAGAACATCATGTGATGTCCATCACCACTTCCCAGTTCCACCCACAGCTCAGGCCTGCCCTCAAAGCAAGGCTTGTGCTCCTCTCTCTGGGCCTGCAGGAAGATGCTGTAACTGCCTTGACCTTGTGCCTCTGACATGAAAACGTGGAGCATGGGGAGCCCCTGGTCCCTAAATTGCAAAGAGGTGGGAACCCACTGAAGCAACCCCCAAAGGGAAATACAACAGTGTTTGAACCCAGTGACTGTTCTGCAGCAGATGCTGCTTGTGGGAAAGGCTTTGCCTCTCCTCCATCTCTGGCTGGAATCTCTCTTCTTTCACCTTTAGCTGTGTGAACTTGTAGTTTAAAAGAAAAAGAGCAGAATAACAACCCAATGCCTAAACTAACGAAATCAGTTTCGTGTGACAAAACAAAAAAGTTGCCTTTCTCTTGCACAGCCAAGAACAGGTTAAATTGTTCTCCTCAATGCAGTCAATGACATACCGAGAATAGTTCAGCTTTTATCTGTCTGTAACCATTCTTCTCTAAATAACTGCTGTTTATCAGCTACAAGTTTTAGGGAGTTTGTGGCTGGTTGGTTTGGTGAGAAATCAGGGCCTGTACGATTCCTAAAAGCACCAAAACAAAGGGAAAGTTCCTACTAGTTTTGAATGATTTCTGAAACTATTTACTTGCTTAAATACATTTATATTTTGGAAATCTTCTAGGAAACAATGAAAGGCCATTGCCCAACTTCCATATACCTGTTTTCCTGCTGTATGTCCCCTCGTTTCCCTGCTAGGTAGTGGGTAGAAAAAGATTGGTAATTTATGACTCCTGTTAATACTGTAGGCTGGATGTGTTGACAATATATCAATAATTATTTCTGGTGAGACCTGAACAGTGTAGCATGGGTCTCTGTAGGATGACTCATTTTACCAGAAGACAGATATGTGTGACCTGAGTTTTATGACAGATGTCAAATATATCGAAATGTGGTGTGAGGGAGATCATCTTATTGGCAAAGTAATGAGAAGCTGGTGGGAAGATTAATGTTAAAACTGAATAGTGTGGTGCCTCCTTCACTCTGTGTTTTTGATAAGTGGTGCTGGGGCAGCAGGGAAGGGGTTGTCCTCAGCCTTGTGTGGGCCAAAAGTGGGAAATTTTGGAGGAACAATAATATTAACCAATGCGATAACTTTCATGAGGAGATCAAAAATAAATGTCTTTTTGAATGGGAAAGAATTGTTGGGGGGTTGGTAAATGTGGCAGAGTGAGGGGAACTAACAGCTAACCAGACAGTGTGGCCTAAATCTTTCAAGGTGACTGCTGTCTTGACAACTTACATGGGTCTTATTTTCAGCCAGTGTTAAGCCTCCCACCTTCTGAAAATCAAGCCCTCGTGTTTCGCGCTGGCTTCCACTGAGCAGAGATCAGCTGCCGCCTTGGGAAGCAAAGCTTCTCCTCCTGCAGAGCCACCACAGGGAGGATTCCTCTGCAGAATTTTTGGGCTCTTTGCTGCTGGAAAGCAGTTCCCTGTCTCAGGCTCCCCCATCAGTGCACTCCCATCTGGGGTGGGCCAGCATGGTCTTTAGGTGCCATCAGAGCAGTGCTCAGAAAATAGCCACCATCCCACTGTTCTGCTGGTGAGCTCGCCCTCCACGTCCCTGGGCTCCTGCTGATCCTCAAGATAAAGGAGCTCTAATGGAATGTCAAATAAAAGCTCTGGGTGCTATCCTTGCCCTGGACATACAGCCCTGCTTTGCTGTTGCAAAGACCACTTCTTATACAGGGAAGTCTGAAGGATTGATAATCGTAAAATCATCGAGTCCAAGACTGGTTTGGGCTGGAAGGGACCTAAAAGATCATCTTGTTCCATCCTCTGCCCTTGACAGAGATGCCACTCACTATCCCAGGTTGCTCCAAGCCCCGTCCAGCCTGTCCTTGAACACTTCCAGGGATGGGGCATCCACAGCTTCACTGGGCACCCTGTGCCAGGGCATCAACACCCTCACAGAAAGGAATTTCTTCCTAATATCCAATCTAAATTTTCCCTTTTTCAGCTTAAGACCATTGCCCCTTGTTCTATAAAATTATTATCCCTCCATCCTTGCTGATGGAAAGATGGTGAAGAGCTGCCTCCTCTGGCAATAAGGAAGAAAGTCTGATTTGTGGAGGCAGGAAAAAAGATTCACTCTGTGTCTTGATCATATTTGGTTGTGTAAAGACACTGCAAACATTCCATGGGGAGGGAGCTTTCTGTTACCCAAAACTGCAACATTGTCATGGAGCAAAATTTTGGGGAAAGCCTGCAATATTATTCTAGGAGCAAGGTTTTGGGAAAGGTCTGCATTGCAATGCATAGATATTTTTCCTTGTTTGTGCAAGAAGGGCACCTTTCAAGTGACACAGGTGCTTCAATGTAATAACAAGGTCAAGCTTGAAAAAAAAAATTATATACTTTGAATAATTGAGCTGTATTTTTAGCCCTCATTTTGTGATCTGTGTCACATATATATATGTGTGTGTGGCTCATTTCCCTGTTCACCAGAGACACTTTTGCCATATTCAGGTTTGCTACCTAGAGAAGAGGCACATGGGCACTTGGTGAGCTAAAAGCACCTTTTGACTTCTTTCAGCACAAAAAGAGTTGCAGGATTTTTCTTGCTTTCTTTTTTTCTTGGAAAGATTATGATTATAATTTCACTACAAATAGGACAATTTTCTTTCATTCAGCTCTAATAGTGGCACAAATTTAACTATATTGTGCTAGCAGGCACTGATATATTAATTAAAATATAGACTAATTATTTACCCTAGTTAGTTCATACAAATCTCAGTAGTGTAATCAGTGGACTCCCTTAAGGATTTTTGTCATATTCAGCAATTGAAATGGTTTCTCTTTTTTTCTCTATTCAGGATCAGAGTTAGTTTGGGATTTTCACTTTCAGGTTGGTGCTTTAGTGGCCTCCACAACCCTGGTCTGTGCAGAGGGATTGTGCTGCCACAGCCACACTGACTGGTGCTAATAGGTGAAAAAAACCTACAAAAGAGTTATCCTAGTAACTGTGGCATTGTGATGAAGTGACTCTTCCCAGCCTCAACTTTGAGGAAATTCCTGACCTCGTGCTGGCTCCTCTGTGGTACATTTGGTCACACATAGCCAGAATGGTTTCTGGGAAGTGGTGCTCTGATGTTCTTCAGCATGAACAGATGTGGAACAATGTTTACATGGGGAAAATGTTCAGCCTGTTTCGTAAGGGAGGGAAAGGAATGCCTCCTGGCAGAACAGAGGCAGAGCACTAGGACAATGTGGAGCTGAGCCTTTATTAAAAGGACGAGCGCGTCTGATGTCCGGAGCTGCAGCACAACTTGGGATGCCCAACTTGTGTATACTTAGGGCTTGTTTGATGCCAAGTGTTTATTTTAAACACAGGTGGTGTGAGAGTTGCAGGTGACTTCGTTGGAAAGGAAGAAAAAAATGTTCAAAGCAAAGGGGTGAAGGAGAGGAAGGATATGGTGAGTCTGAGTAGGATGGAGACTGACCCGATGTGCATCTTGAAACCCTGTCCAGAGCATGGAAAATTGAAAAGAGCAGATCAAGATTTCCTAGTTTTTCTTCCTTTTGTGCTTTTCTTTCAGTGCCAATGCCTACTTTCTCGTCTTCCCTCCACTTTTTTTCTCATCAAGAAGATTGAGCAGAACTGAAGAGAAGAAACTGCGTCATCTTACTGCTGGAAGAGACAGTGATGAAACTCCGTGCAGCACTTCATATGGACAGTGTAATTAAAAGTTTTGTCTTTCCCCCTGTTGAAGAGAGGGGCTTGACCAGAACAATTTGGGGTATGGAATACTGAACCCAAGCTGGTATCAGTAGTGTGGGTGGCACCTGTGAACCAAGTTCTCTATAACCATAGGAGGTATAGCCTTCCTTAAATATAAACTTCCTGCAAACAAGCACTGAAAAGATCAAACAGAAATTAACACACAGGCTGAGAATGAGACTTTCCCAGTGAGACAGTGTAAGACTATTTAAAAACCTGCCCTAAACAGCAGAGTCATCAGCGTTCCTGGTAGCGCAGCTGTGTATCTTTGAAAATCAGGCACCCTTTAAGCATATTTTCATCATAATATAACCAATATACATTTTATTTTATCTCCTTTCCCTGTTCTACTTGTGGTTTAACCAAGTGTGAACCAAGCTAACATGATTAGACACCTTGTTTTTCACCAGTCATTTCTGTTTCCAGTCTTCCATAAAGTGCTTCAAGTGAATTTTAATATGTTGATGGTACTTACTGGAGAGATTAATATTCATAATAAATACCCCTTAGAAATAATCTTCAGCAAATCCTTTTGACAGAGGAGTCAGGGCTGCTAACGACAATAACTACTACAAAATGCAATTTGGTCAATTACTTTAATTAAATTTCACTCTGTAATATCTTCTCATTTATATAGTAAACTAATAGGGAAAAAGTACATCATCCTTATTTGCTTTCACTTAAATGCCCAAAACTGTTTCCTTATGTTTTGCTTTACCATTTGCAGCTCTCTCAGCTTCTCGGAACATTTGAGATAATTATGGGTTTTACAAATAAAGCTTATTCTTCACCAAGAAAGGTTGAGACTTCCTTTGGAGTAGGCTTTTCTAGAGTAAAAACCTTGACTACACAGATCCTAATCTGGTATTTACAGACTGGCTGATTTTGGATGGTGCCAGCATTCCAGTGTAAATGGTAAAAGTGTCTACATTTCATCAAATGCTTTTTTAATTATATTGTTTGAAATTGGAGTAAAAAGGAACACAGCTGTCTGGAGATTTTGGTAGCATACAGGTTATAATGAACTCATGAGAAATAACATAGCAGTCTCCTTAATGCACTTTACTGCACTGAACAAGGAATTTTACACTGTGGGCTACATTCTCAGCTGGGGTAAATTGCCATGTCTCTGATTTCCTCACTGTACAACAGCCTGGTTCTGAGCCCCTTGCTTAAAAAAACTCAACTCTCATTTTCAACAGTTCATAACAGGAGAGGATTTGGCCTGGGTTTATTATGGTGCAATTGTGTGTAAATATTAAGGTCATCTGTTATCTGGAAAAATTCATGAATTAGGTTAAAATTGGTAACTGTGAGCCCACTGTATCAATAAAATCAATAAAGCTGTTTCCAGGAGCACTGTGAATATTCATGTCAACAATCATAAGACATATGGGAATGTAAAGCATGCATGTATGACAATTTAGTAGTAATTTTAGGGCAGGCATTGTTTTGGGGAGCTGGTGCTGTAATTCCTCTGCTACAGCACTAGCAGCAAGTAAAGCTTCAAGAGGGAGAAACAATTCATTTTTATTGTGGGGTGAGCTGGGGAGGGAACCCTTCTTAGATGCCGAAGTAGAAACCACAGTATTTCCCCCCATGATTTCACAGAACTCCTGTAAACTGCAGTTTCTTCAGCAGGCTTCCAATTTCTCTGCCAATGCTATAAATTTTGTTGGGAAGATGAAGTCCTACAGCGCAATTAACTCCAAAAGTGGTACAAAGCAACGGCGTGCAGATACCGGGCTGCAGTACTTAGCACTTAACTCTGAAATTCTGATAAGCCCTATCAACTCAGGGTTGTGTTTAATGTTCACTCCTGCTTATATACTGAAGATACAACCTAGCGGTCACAGTGTTAACACTCCCCAATATCTATTACAATTAGTTTTTGATTAAGAAGCCTAGCATGGCTTTTGAAGCCTTTTATGTTGTGTCAAATGGCTAGTGATGGAGTGAGATGCACAGACACCTCCCAGTAACAAAGCATCTTGTAAAAGGTTTCAAGTGAACTATTTTATCATCCTAATGGAAACCAGATGACTCTAACTCCCCCTTTAATTTCAACTATTTACTGAAGAGTCCTTGTTTTGAATTACTTAAAGATTTATTCCAAACCACTATCTCATGCATTAAGAATCACTAATAACAAAGCCATTCTGAGCAGAGCGAAGCTTTTAAAAGAATGTGACTATGCCATTGCATTTATTCTTAAGTTTAAACTACGTTTTTTAATGGCTTTCACATTTTTATTTCTCAGTTTATTTTATTGGTGTGTTTTATTTTTATTTTTATTTTTTTTCCCCTTGAAATCCCAAACACATTTTTCTACAGCCATTTCCAGCTCACTCTGCTTTTTCCTGCCCTACTGATGGGCACCACAGGCTGGAGCTTGGATGGCGGATGGCGGAGCAAAACCTGTCCGTGTGCTCCTTCCTCCCAGCCTCCAGACAGCCTCTATTTTGGATCTCCTCGGTGGGTTTAGCACAGGAAGGGCTGCCAAATTAGGGCCTTGGGGAAAATTGTGTCCACCATGCACAGCTTCGTTGTTTCTGCTGAACAGTAAAATTTTCAGGGGACGAAAGTGTCGCTTCGTGTTAGCCATTGTGGCCTGATGGCTGGAGAGACCCCGCAACAATGGGAGCACCAGGGGGAATCTGCTGCTTTGCCCTTGCCCACTATCTCTTTCAGGCTCATCCCTTCCTCCCAGGCACATCTCTGCCTGCATTGCTGCAGAGGGAACCCTGAAATCACCGGGATTAACTGGATTAGCGGTGCAGAGCGAGCCTCCTCTCTCTGCCGCTGCAGTATCTGCTGCCTGGGGTGCAGACCTCCCCATTTCCGTGGAGCCTTGCAGAGACACAGAAATTGCTCTTAATGAGCACAGCCATGAACTGGTTTTCATACCAAAATGTGACTCTGTTATTTACATCTGTCAGTATTTTACTCAGCTCCCCTGCTCCCTGTGGACTATCTTCTAAAATGCATCAGGCAATGCAGCTGCAGTATTCTTTTACAAAATGCCCTTTTGACTCAAAAGTTCTTCAGTACACATTTTAGTGGCAGGAAAATAATTAAAAATTGGCATAGTTAATTATAGATAGATTTTTAAAGGTAAATTTAGGATAAAAAGATACATGTAAAGGAAGAAGGTGGAGAAATATGGCTGTCCAAGGATAAGAGTAGGTTATATATTAAAGTGTAGCTGTTAAAAGTCTTCAAGAACCTTAGCTGTATTGAATAAGGAATTTGAACAAATAGAAGATGGTCTATTTCTAAAAACATTAAACAGAATTTTGTTGCAATGAACATCAATACCTATTGACCTTTTGCTATCATGAGTCTCCCGAGCCACTGAAACAAGCAGTTAACAAATCAGACACCCACACCAAATGGACAGATCTTCATCCTTCACAGAGATTTCTACTGTGTGAAGATGTATTTTCCAATCTAGATCAAGTCTAGAGGTCTTTAGTAACTCTAGGCCTGTACTGGTCTTTGGACAGAGTTCATGGGATGAGGGAAGGGAGGGAGTGAAGTTTTTAAGGTGGGATTGAACCTCAGGTCATACAAGGGCAGTGATAGGACAAAGGGGAATGGCTTTAAACTCAAAGAGGGCTGACTTAGATTAGATATTAGGAAAAAATTCTTCACTAGGAGAGTAGTGAGGCACTGGCACAGGCTGCCCAGAGGAACTGTGAATGCCCCATCCCTGGAAATGTTCCTGGCCAGCGTGGATGGGGCTCTGAATAACCTGCTCAAGTGGAAGGTGTCCCTGCCCATGGCAGAGGGTTGGAACCAGATGATCTCTGTGGTCCCTTCCAAACCAAACCAGTCTGTGTTTCTGTGATACCAAACAGGATGCCAAAAGGTGAGGCATGTTAGAAACATCAAAGGTGAAAACATCTATAACTGCTCTCCTCTTATTCTGCTGTAACAAGAAATATTTTAAAAAATATTTTCAATAATTTATTTTATTTAGTGGGGGGTAAAACAGGTATTAATTAATAGCTCTCTATCATTAACTAGTTTTCAGAATCATGAGTTAGATTTCATTTGACAAACAGGGAACAGGAACCACAAAATAAAATGGTCACATATTCATGAGAAGATAGAAGTATTAATTCTCAGTTCTTCAGCCAAGCCATTAGTCTGAGTTGCATTTTTAGCCTGAGACTGCCTATAAAATATATAAATACTTCTGCACATGCTGGCACACAGAGAGGGTGACTTCTGTATATCATTAAGGAAACTTTAATAAATTGCATTTTGGTAGAAGTCAGGGGGAAAGGCTCTTCTCCTGCCAGCATAGCATGAATTGTGTGTTACATCCACAGGCCCAGAAACCCTTTCAGTTGCACCACAAAATATCCCACCAATTTTCTTTTAGTGTGCCTAAAATGCCCTCTGCTTTTTGACTATACATTGTGGATGATCTTAGATGCTTCTCCAAATTTACTCAGTGTTCAGACAGCACTGCTTTGCTTAATATTCAAACCCAGCATTTTTTTAAACACTAGAAAACTGTGATATTTATGCACAGAAATATTTTCCTACATTTTCCCATAGTGTGAGAACCATGATGATTACTGTTTAAAAACTGAAAAATCCACTCCCTTCAAACATAAAGTTCTATACATTTTGTAAAATTTTTCATTAAAATAATAATTAAAGGTAAAAGCCAACTGATTCATGTCCACTGAAGTTTGCATGATGAAAACATGGCAGGAGAGGTGTAATTAGTCTCAGATCTGGCTGCCTTTATTTCCCAACCTGAACAACCAGGGACCTATTTAGAGCCAAGTCAACTAGGACTAATTGTGGGCCTAAGACTGAGGTTTGGCTTCATGGTGAGTTTGATATTCAACTGGAAAAAACAGATAGAAATGCACAGGAAAACTGCTGCTGAGCTGATAAGCCAAAAGGAATTGAGAAAAAAAAAATCTCAGTTTTTAGGATGTGGGGGAGACATGCTGAGAATTTATATTTCAGGAAAAAAAAAAGGTGTTGGTAAAACTTTTACCATTGGCAATTTAAATTATAGTTAGAATATATTTAGAATTAATAAGCAGCTCTAGTAATTGCTGGTGGAATATTAAACCCAAATTTTCATATATTTTAATATCTTTCTTGTAATGAACAAAGGGACTAGCGAAATGTTTGGGGATGGAACCAATTCTTTAAATATTTTATATGCTGCAGGGTTGTCAACAGGACAGCATCAGTCTGAGAATCAATTGCAGAACGAACAGCTGTGCAGTACTTTTTTCAGTGATTCAAATAAATTTGCTCTCCATGAATTAAAAAATAATTTGTTCATGAAATGAGAGAGATTAGAAAAAATGAGAAATTAATGTCTTAAAACTCAGTCTCCTCTAGGTTTGATTTTCTGATGCTTTAAAAATATTGCTCCTTGCCCTTTCCCAAGTTATTTCTATTAGCTATTTTCCTAAGCTTGCTATAAACTGCCAGTTTTCCTCTCTGTTAATTATTAATATGACCTGTTTATGTACCAGTTGTCCAGCTAACCATTAATGTCTGTTTACTCATTGATGACCTTTGCAACTACATGCCAGGCACATGGCCAGTAAATGTCAACATTTTTTTAATAACCTAAAAAATACTCTTCATAGCTTATCTATCTAAAGTTTTTTTCTGATGTGAAAACCAAAATTTAAATACTACTTATAATTCACATACATCTGTATAAGGATTTTGCAGTCAAATGGCACAGTAAAAGGAAAGGATAAAAAATCAAATCTTTACTTAAATTCCTTACTTATGGTTTTGTTTTAAAATACATTAAAACAGGAAAAAGTATAGGTCCGGCATGCAGGCATAATAAAATGCTTCACTAAAAGAATTATTGTAGGCGAATCTTGGTGTTTTTTCCATCATAATTTCAGTATTAATCTGAACACAAGTAAGATGTCTCTTCCATGTGTTCTACTATTAGCTAAAGTCTACATGAGGGATACAATTGGATTCAACCTTCAAGTGATGACACTAATTTTTACCCATGATAGCGAACCCTATGTATATTTTTGCTCACTAAATGTGCCTAATTTAAAAAGACAAGCAGCAGCCCAGGATGAAAAAGAATACGAGGGCACTTCCCACCCAAATTGATGTAGGTGTAGGATGGCCTCATCCAATCTGCTATAGAGATAAGTGAAACAGGCGGGTTTCTTTTTCCTTGGTCCACTAACATCCTTTCCTAAGAAAAGCCTTGAAATATTGTCTTTGTGATTACAATTTGCAGGTTGGAAATTGGCTTCCTATTGAAATATTTTCAAATATTAGCATCATCCCAGCCATAAGTAATGGTGATGGCATTTACAGAGATGGCAGCTTTGATATATACATAGGTATATGTTCACATTTTCTCGTTCATTGGAGTTCTAACTCCAGTAAAAATTAGGTTTCTTTTTTTTTCTTTTTTTTTTTAGTTACAGCCTTGAACACTTGCTGTGACTGTCACTTTATGTTGAATTTATCGTACAGCATGTGAGTTGTAAGGCTGAGGAGCAATCTGTCATAAACCATTGTATCAATAATCTCTGAAAGGGTTTGTTTTGGTCCTGGCTGGGAGGTAAGCTTTCTAGATTTGTACCCTCGGTTACAGAGACAATTTGGGCTCAATAGTATTGTTTCAAAGGGGTTTGTCTGTGCTGTAACACATTTACTTAAGCCCTGTGCTTCTGTACAGGGTGGTTATACAGTACTTCAAGCATATAAATGCCTTTCAGGTTTTCTGTACTGAATGATAACTCACCTTGTCTTTCTCGGTGAGGTAGGTAATAAATAGAAATCTGGACTGTAACTGAGACATTCTGACTTAGTTAGATCTTCTGGTGTCCTGAAAAAGACAAGTAGACTCAATTACCATGCCAGCAACTACATGAAGATTGTCAAATTAAATCCAAAAACCTATGTTTAAATAACGGTATGACAAAACCTGAAAAAAGGCAAGAATATCAAGCTCTTCTGACATTTTGACCTGGAGTTACAGCACTTTGGAAACAAAGAAAAATATACTTTAAAATGTGCATTATTAGCGTGAAGGACTGAGGGGCAGGACTTGGTCAAACCCATCTTAGCCCAGAGATAGGGACAAGTGGTAATACAGCCATTAATCCACACTGTGTTCCTGCTTTTTTGTTGTGATAACCACGTGATTTATTTGTTAAACGCGTAAATATATTACTAAAAGGGAGAAAAAAAGTATACTATACTTTCTCAAGACTGTTTTTAACCAGCACCTTAATTAAGTCACCAAAAGCCTCGTGAGCTGGATGAGCGTTACGCGGAATTAGCGTCGCCCACGGCTGGTGGGGAGTTATCCCCAGGTTCAAGCACAACAGCTGGCTAATGGGGTACAGTGACACTGCACGCCAGGGGACAATGCGAGGAAGCATTCCACATCCGATTGGAACCGCAGGGAGACCTGAGTGGGAATTTAATTATTTCTGCTGGAACTTCTTCAGAACATTGGCTCCGGCACCCCGGCCTCGCAAAGCGCGCCGCGGAAACTTTAATGGGCTGCAGTTGTGCAGGGGAGGCTTTTCTTTCAGACATCGCTGAAAGACAACAGCTCAGCACACCTCAGCATTGTCAGGACAGAAAAGGAATCCAGTGCTGACTCAGAGGACAGTGCATGAGCTGGAATTGTCAGCACCATCCTTTGCAATAGCCAAAGGAGGTGTCTCATCTAAGAGTGACCTAACTTGACACATCTCAGCTTGTGAGACAAGGGACAAGGATCAAATGTAATATTCCTGTGGGAAGGGGTGTTCTCTGCTCATCTGCTTTTATGTGCAAAGCAATGACATATTTAATCAGGGTTTCCACCTCCCCCCCCCCCCCAGTGCTTATTATTTATAGGGAGCTGTTTAAGTTTTCCAGATAAATATGTATCCAGAGTCTTTCCAAACCATATAATGTGCTCTATAGATCAGAGCAACTCCATTTAAAATTGTTTTTTAAAAACACAAGGTATAATTTGATAGACTGGAACAGCTCTATTGGTTTCATAGATAGCTGGGCATTTATTTTCCACTGTAAAGATCATAATATTTACCCAATGGACCAGAACAGCTCCTTCTTAGCCTTTACTCCCTCTATTATGCCACAATTATTTAAATACAGATTCTGCTTGCATTACTTATTTTGTACCCAAGTGGATGAGGATCACCTGGGTGAGTGAGTAAAAGGGGCAAGGGTTGTCTCATGCAGCCCATCATCTTCTGGAAGTCTGGTTGCAGATCTAGAGATAATAGGGAGAGATTAAGAACCGACTGCTTCCATGACTATTTTTATTTATAATGCATCGCTCATTTCTCCCTCCAGTTCAGTATGAGAGCAGATTATTCAGCCATGTGTTCTGTGCAGTGCAGGTGGGAGATATTTTAAATGCCTGTATGCTGACAAGGTGAGTGGTTAGGGCATGATTTTGTTATATACATGTATAGATGTGTGTGTATATAAGAAAGCACAAGAATAATTTCCATGTGATTATTACTTTCCTGCTTTATTTTTGTGTGGCCTCAGAAGGCAGGAGCATAAATCCATACTGCAGGGATAGGCACTGGTTTGTTATTTATTTTTGGAGAGCCAGCACAGTGCTTGATACCATAAAGACTGCAGCAGAGCAGATACATGTTCAGAAGCACTTACCAATGGTATAATTCAAAGTACTTCCCAGTGATATAAAGGAGGTGTTTCTGCTGCAGTGGTTTCCTCATGTGTGGGCATTGCTGCCTTAGACTTTCAAAAACCTTGGGATTGATTCACCCAGCAAGGAAAATGAACAACTTAAACTACAAAGTAATCAGTGGGCTTGGGGCTCCGTGACGCTAAATGATGGCATTTAAACACATTTTATATCTCTTAATTCCTACTTTTAATTCCCATATTTAAAAAAAAAAACTTTTTATCTGCATCATATTCCCTTATTTTTGATCAGGCCTTATTCTTCCTCTCATTTCTTTTAATAATTTGGTTTTATAATCAATTAATACAGAGAGTCAAATATAGTCACTACAGAACTAAGCGCAAAACATGTCCAAACCACTTTCTCTTGTGCTGAAAGATATGATCCATCAGGGAACACCCTTCTCTAACTTATTTTTCCAGACTTTGTGTCTCCCTTAGCCAGTATGTCAATATGCAGCCACAGAAGCAGAGGTAGGCAGCACATTTGATGTATATGATTTTCTTCATTTAAGAGGTTAGCCAAAGATGCTGCATGGTGTGATTGCATTTTTCACCTACACGTGGTGATGGCTGAACTGCATGATGACTAAACTGTTGAATTTCTTTTTTCCACATTGTGCATTTCGTCCGGCTCTGTGGCTCCTTTCTCTCACAGCCCCTTTCTTCAAAGAAACTGCCCTGTCAGCAAGTTCTCAGTCCTCTGTCACGTTCTGCTCATGCCTCCCCATAGTCAGCTGGTTCAGTTCCAGCTCCACTACAGGCCTCTGAAAACACAAAATATTTTCTTTCTTCCAGAAACTTAATTCTGATTTATATCCCAGATGAGCAATTCAAAAAGCATTTGGACAGTGAAATGTAGTTTGAGTTTTGGAGTTATACTGAGTTACAAGAGCTGAAATCTCCTGAAGTTCTGGAGCTGTCTAGTGAGGGGTTTCAGCCAAAGGAATTCTCTGAACAAAACTACTTAGAGAAATTTTCTTCCTGATTGACAAAAGGAATGGATGACTATCAAGTGTTTAAGCTGCAGAGGTGTGCAGATAGTTACAGGAGTGGTTATGTGGTCAATTTAGCCACAGGTTGCTGATAGAAGGCAGCTCTGGCCTTAGTTACACGCTCTTACAATTTGATTCACATCTACACCCAATATCAGGCCAGGTTAACCTGACTGGGAGCTGCTGGCTCTTTGAGCTCTCAGTGAGGTTGATTTTCAGACTCTTCCATGCCCTGACCTGGCTGGGTGGGCATTCACACGTCTGCCATGCAATGGGCACATCAGGGACATGCAGCCCATGGTGAAGATGAAGATGAGGCTGGCAGCAGCTTGGGCACCTGCAAAAATCCTCTGTTGGGTCTGTTTTGACCAGGACAGCACTTTCAGACATGGATGTTAGGCCCATCCATTAATGTCTGGCTAAACAGGGTCATTGCAGGGTCTCTTGGAGGGATCTAATTAGAGGTCTGTTTTTCCTTTAAAAGTCCTTGCCTAGAATTTCCCTTACTTTTCCAAACACCCTAAAGTAGACAATACATCACAATGAGGTCAAAGTGGAGGAAAGGGAAAAAAAAAAAGATTCCCAACAGCTTCAGAACAATGACAGTTTTCATTTATTATCTAGAAGTCATGTGAGTTCTAAAGTCACCAATCATCATCAAGAGAAGAATGGAGATGCATGCTTGACAAGGAAGATGCTGTCTGTGGCAGCATAATATTCAATTTACTGCCAAGGCTACTGACTTGTGGAGCAATAGGAGAATATGTGAAATAATTGATTTCTTACCTTGAAGGTAACATGGCATAAGAATTACACTAGCCATGCTAATTGTCTCTTTTAAAGCAACTTTCTGGATTCTGTATTAGTCCTCTGTAAAAGCAGAAGTTCTTTAAGGCTTTCTTGGAGCCATACCATGAAAACACCCTCAGTATCTTAGGGGTGAAAAGAAAAACCTGGAATACGTGCCTACCAAAAACCAGGCTTTTTGTCTGCCTGAGATTGCAAACAGCCTGCAACAAAACCTAAACTACCCCTTTGCCACTCTTTGTATTCTGCCCAGAAAGAAATGTTTTTGTGGCAGCTTTGGGTGGAGGTCCTTGCAGAATGAGCAGAGGGCATTGGATTTCCTTAACACGACCCTGCCCCATTCCTATGCCTATATATTGTCTATTTAGGGAAACATTCCACTGTCCTTGCTCATGCTGAGCAGCCCTGTAGATATAAATCATCCTGCTGTGGAAGCAGGCACAATTCAGTGTGACTAACAGACCCTTCTGTGCTGATGAACATTAATGGATGTGGCATCGTCCATCCTGGTGGAGATAAAGCAGTGGCACTGCGCATGGAGTAAAGTATGAGTAAATGCAGCAACGCATCAGCTAGGGGGAGGAGTAAACTACCTGGAGTGGAAATTTGCCAAATTACAAAAAAGCACTTTACTGAGCTGGACGGTTTAATTGTCTTTTATATGTTTATATCAATAATTGCACTTCACAGTTGGAAGGAGCTGTAAGAATGGTAAGCCACCAAAACACACAGGGGCAGGAGTATGGTTTTAGGGTGTGGGACTGACTGTCTTGAAGTAGTTGTCAAACATGTTCAATAAAGGGCAGTTTTTAATGCTCAGGAAGGGGTTAAATTCGACAAACTTAAATATTTTCCAAAACAATTTATATTTATTAATGGCTACTACAAAATCCATTTGCCCATAATCAAGTGAAACTTGAGGGTGCTGCCTCTCTTAAGTGCCGACAGTCAACAATATTAAAGTAAATAGTGGAGGACATTCCAAGATAGTATTAACACAATTGATTTATTGATGATTGCACAATGGGAGGTTATCTTTTGTTAATTGACTCTGTAAATAAGATCATAGGCGTCTCAAGCGAAGGAAAAAAAAATCTATTGCTACTAGAAAGTCAACAGGGTGTGCTGGCTGTGCCACTCCATAAAGTGTCTGCTGTGCTGTAAAATTCATGGGGCTGGGTAATGGCTGAGGGGCATTTCTACCAATAAAACTCATGCATACATGGAAGGGACGCCCTAAATGTTGTTAGCTTGGGCTAACCTGCATGAAAAAAGCAGGAACTATTCCTGGAACTCACAAATACATTTAGGTGGAGTCCATACAGCATAACTAGGAGTCCATAGAACAGCCAGATCTGATCTTGTACTCTTTGTTCTCTCCAGGTGATATATGGAAAGTCTGTTTCTTCACTGTGACCCACCTCTGTCCCCTCAGACCTAAGGCTAAATCATTGTTGGTTCATTCAAGCTTTGCTGGTAGGTGCCTCCCCATGAAATGCTTTACAGGTGCTCAGATCTTATTGTTGCTTCCCTTCGGAGTTCCTTATCTCCACCCTGTTCTCTTCTGATTTGAGCAGGGTATTGCCCAAGTTGTGTAACACTTTTACCATGCCCTTTTCTTTTTATTGTTTGCATCAGGACATTTATGGTGACTGGCAGGGACACTGCTTACCCAACAGCTCTAGACTGTCTTGTTCAGTAATGTCTGGTCTTCTTGCCTCAACAGCCCAGTGGACACTCTTGGTAAAGACTTGGTAGTCTGATTTTTCCACTTTCCATTTTCCTCCCAACACTACATCTTTTTCTCCTTTTGATCCTTCTCTGTTCTTGTCCCCTCTGGTAATCTCATTTTTATCCCACTCTGACCCTGCCTTGACATTTGGAAAGAGCTATAATCAGTCTAAATGTCCTACTTCACTTGGCATAAAATCCAGGAGGAAAAGTCCTTTGCTCTTAATTTAACAGCCCTGAAATGTGAGCAAACATGATTTGTACTTTTGGCAGGCAACAGCAGATAGATGGGTAGAACAGGAGCTCTGTGGCCACAGAGCTACTGTGCAGGGACAACCCAGTAGAACATTTTTATTCCTGATCTGTGAAATGCCATGAGCTTCCAGAGAAGCTGGCTTCTAGTCTGTGATCCTTATGAATCACCTACACTGAGTCATGTTCCTTTCCTTGTCCTATCAACAACCTCAATATACAAAAATCAAACAACCTCTGCCACTGCTCCAGGAGAGCACTGACATTGTCAGAACAAAGGCCCTGCTGTTTCCTAATCTCAACAATAATTAAAATATCAGATTAATAAAATCTGTAAACGCTTTGGCGGATGCAGGTGGAATGCTGTCTGTTTGCAGGACTATAAAGACTATCAGTTCCCTTGGCATTAAAAGGCACAAGGGAACATAAAGTATCAGACTTGCTAGCAAGACCAAGCATGCAGTCTTGCACTAAAGAAATTTAAAAAATAGCATGTGTCAGTTGTTATATGTCTTGTCTCTGAAGCTTTTCGATGTCTCCAAAGCCCAAAGCTTACATCTGAGAGGACAGGGAATTCCCTTCCCTCATGAGATGTAGTTTCCTTTTTTATCTCCTTCCTCTTGTTCCTCAACACAAAGTTGCATTCAGCACTTCACTTAATGACTGTAATGCCCTTGGTTAATAGGATTTCACTGCAATTCCTACCCTTTAGCTTGACACAGGAGCTTGGTGTGCATCTTGTGTTAGCTGGGTATTTGAAAGTGCTGTCTGCCTGGAAACAGCATGACAGTCGATTCTCCCAATATTCTGAGTAGTAATCCTTGGAATTACCCCGGATCAGGCAGAAGTGAAGATTTCATCTAGAGGACTCAGATTTCTCTGCTGGGATCACAGCTCATGCAAAGATTAAAGGCCATATCCACAAAGATATTTAGGCACTTCAGTAGGAGTGAGGTGCCTGAATACCTCTTGTGGGACTGCCTCAGCCCCATTTAGCTCACCTGCCTGACAGCCAGGAGCCAGAGCTCTGACCTTCAAAACTGATGGGAAACGACCACTGATTTCTGTTGAAACAGCTGCAGGATTTTTTGTAAGGATTCTAATATTGTGGAAAAAAATCCTTACTAAAAGGAAGCCCTTTTGGATCCTTCAGTTGAGAGAGAGAATGGTGAACTTTCCTTTTTCCCCTGTTTCTTGCAGTTCAGGAGAAGGTGAATGTCATATTTTCCTTTTCAATCATTTGATCTGTCGTGACCCCTCCTGTGCACTTTGTGACACCAAAGTGCTTTTCCATTCTTCGTTGCATTGCTTTGGGATCTATAAAAAGAGCAACAGTGTTGAGGGATTTCTGTTTCATTCCTGTCACTGTCCCAGGAGGATTAGAGTTGTGGAAGCTCAGAGTTAGGCTCATACTTCCCTCTATCCAAATGCCTGGCTCAGAGATAATGGCCTTTGTTTAGGAGGCCTTAATATTCCTGAGGCAGCACCCAAAATGATGCATTTCCCCATTTCCTCTCTCCCTCATGTTTGGTACACCCGTCCTCGTATGGATTCAGTAATCCAAGCCATTCTCTGGAAGCATCAGTGACTCCCATTTACGTCTTTGCCACCTTTTCTGAGAATGTGTTCATTTCATTGATGCCATGTTTCAGCCCAGCAGTTGTCCCTGCCATTATCCTTGACCTAAGGATAGCATGTGGGGCTCCTGGTGTCCCGTGGTCACGGATGAGCACATGGACACAAACCGCGGCGCGGGCCTGCCCCTACAGCCCGCTTTAGATCCACGAGAATGGCGTGTGAAATTCCTGCCAGGTCCAGTTTCTTCTGAGCAGCGAGGGCCAAGATAGTTGTGCTTCATAATCTGCTGGAATGCTTCTTAGCTGGCTTGGCATAGCCAGTGTTGCAGAGGGAAGAGGGGGGAGAGGATGTGCTCCAGCCCTAAGATCAGATGTCGGGCACAGGTGCTGGCAGCGGAGCAGCGCCACAGCTCCGGAATGAAATCGCAAGCTGGACCTTCTGAAACAGCCCAAGATTGTGTATCATGAGTTATGAGGGCAATATAAAACGGAAAGCTTGACTGCATCTGTTAGTTAAAAATTGCTGTGAGAGCTTGGGAGGCTGAGAGCTCAGTGTATTAGTGAAATCTCAAACAGGGTGGCTGTACTTTACCTTCCTAATTAAACACTCTCTTAGTTTTTGTTGCCCAGGTTAATTTTTATTTTCCCTTTTTCTCACTGACGTGGATTAGCACCTTCTATTCCCCATGTAAAGTCTGATTCTGGATTTGTATCTTACTCTCTCCTTCAACTGTTGTAATGTCCTTTGACATGGAGCCACTGTTTGTCGTCCCAGGGGTCACATGCCTGGGGAAGAAAAGAGATCCCCTCTCACAGTGAGAAAAGTTTTAGCTGACTGGAGACATATGTTGAAGGAAAAGTTGGTGTTTATTCTCAAATGCGCCCAAAGCCTACGTAAATACCCGTCCTGTACATCCAATTTTGCACTTTGCAATTGAAGAAGGAGTTTTGCACACACATACAGAGCACCTGCAATCTTTTGCACTTTCCTTTTGAGAGATGCTTTTTTTTTGCTTTTGGTTTTCTCAGGGTCTGTCTGGTCACAGAGGTTCTGCTGTGTGTTATTTTCTCATCTTGTATCACAAGAGAAGTATCTGGGCCTGTTCCCAAGCAAATGAATGTTAGACATCTCCTTGGCTTTCAAAGGGCAATGTCAAACCTAAATGAGAGAGATGTAGGATGGTGCTGGGATGAGGCACTCCTAAAAGCCTCTTGAGTGACCCAGGAAGGAGCATTTGTAAGTGGTCCTCTTTCCTCTAAGACACTAATGAGTCAGTCCTTAATCACAAACTGCCTATACAGAGCACTGCCCTCCTGACATAAGGACAAGCTTCACCTCTGCAGGCCTTTAAAATGAGCCCTCTAGGCTTTCCTTCTTTTACAGGAGATAGCTGACCCCGGTGACCTTGCTCCTCTCCAAATCATGAGCTCATCCTACGGATGTGAGGGTATATAGCATTCCTTCCACTTCCTGTCTTAAACCCTGGCCCCAGCCTTAGCCCAGGCTGTCTGGGAGGTGGCCGTGTGTCCTGCTCCTCTGCCAGCACTGCCACTGCTCCTGTCATGGCTGAAATGATGCTTCTACATAGGTTCCATAATTTCCTTGGTTACATGGAGAACCATAGGTTGTTTTGAGATAAAGGCAACAATATAAATGGAAGAACTTATTATTAAGTCAATAAATAATACCAAGAGTTGGCTCCTTGCTGTCAGACATGCTGATTCTCACCATGGTTGCCACATGCACAACATGGCCTGATTTTTCCATTTCCATTATGTTCTTGATGGCTGAACACACTTTCAAAAATTATTATTTTAGAAATTTTTATGTTGGACAAATGTTGTCAGCGCAAGAGGGGCCTTGCAGAGTTGAAAAGGGAAAGTTGCTTTCCTAATAACTCATTGTTAGGCTGTTGTGGCTACTATGCAAATCTCTTTATCCAATCAATCAGACGGGAAATAAAATACCTGATGCTTGGCTAGCATGTATATTCCAAGTCACATGAGGCTTGGGGAGCTACAGTGCAGAAGAAGGAGTTTTCATTCCCCATTTGTAAGATGATATCTGCGGGCTCATTAAACGAAAATATTTTGGGCCTGTGTCTTGCAAGGTAAACTTGCTCTATTGTGCAGAAGAACATTCACTGAAATAACTAACATGGATCATCTGATGACATTAGCTTTGTAAGTAATTTCCATGATGTCAAGGGTACACTGGAGATTAAAGGGGGATTAAGGCCTACTTGCACAGTCAAAGCATCACAGTAAATTGACTTGACTTGGCAGGCAGCACCTAAAGTTGGCAAGTTTTCACTGACTAATCATATAAAATCCAGGTTTGTGGTGTTAGTTGGACTACACTCTCACAGAGGCCAGGAAACGTTAAGCTTTCAAGGTGGGAGGTTTTAGGAGGAAAAGGGAGGGGAGACTGACGAGGAGACTTTTGCAATGTCAAGGTGCCAAAGAAAAATAACGACCCAGTTTTACTGGAGAAGGTTCTGCCTTCCAACAGCAAGCTGGTTGGATTTCTACCCAAAGGGCTTTTCCTCCAGCAAAGTTTATTTTTTCCCTCCCACTTGCTGTCACAAAATGCAATCTCCTCTTAAAGGATCAGACCTTGCACAGGAACTTCACTGAATAAAGATGAGTTTATATTTTAAAAAGGAAACAGCTGGATTGCAAAAGCAAGGGAGGTAGGCAGCTCTAGTTTCATTAGCTAAGGGAAACTCAGGGCCCCAGAGGAGAACAACTGGGAGAGCAGCCATGACAGAGGAAAAAAAAAAAAAAGGAAACAGAAGATCATAAAGAACTAATAATGAAAAATGGAAAGTGAGAATGAGCCAAGAAAAACATGCAATAAATAGATTTAAAAAAAAGAAGTTGTGGAGGGAACAGAAATGTAAAGCAACCAAGCAGGAAAAGAGCAGGGTGGAGAGTATGGATTTTCTGGAAATAAAATAAATAATTCTGAGAACTCTCAAGAATCTGATGAAAAACTGGAAGCGCCTCATGGCTGATCTTTTGATCTCCAAACTGGTGGCCCTTTCAATATGAAAATGAAGGAGGAGCACTCTGTATAATTGCCCAGCAATTTGTTTCCTGCTTCCGCTGGGAAAAACAGAGAGTTTGGCCAGGCAAGAGAGTCCAGACTCCATCCATGCTGATGAATTAGGGCCCTCTAAGAGCAGCTTATAAAAAAATGTATCTCATGATTGTTTAGAAGGATCCAGTCAACTGTTTATCTGTGCAGTAATCACTGGATGATGAGTTGGAGGTAACCTGGGTGTGGGACTGTCCACAGCAGGAGTCTCAGAATGGTTTCAGATGAAGAAAGAGTAGAGATTGAAGGAAGAGGGGGATAGGAAGAAAAGCAGATACTCGTCTGTCCTTCGTCTTGAAATCTGTTCATTGTGATAAAATATATAAACATGGCCAGGACTTCATAGCCCAAGAGAGAACAGATTTTTTTTCAGCTGCCCTTCAATTAGATCTGTAATAATCCTGCAGCTTTATATGGTTTACAGACGACACTTTGCCCAACAGAAATGGTGCTATTCTTTAAATTGTGCTTTGCTCATTAGGTTTTAATAGGAGCAGTTGTTTAAGGGGTGGGTGGGGGCGGGAGGGGGAATGCACTTGGTGATGCATAGTGGAATGTACATTAATCTTGTTAATGACAACACAGTTAATGGCTGGCAAAACATTACTTTTGAATTAACCTTTCTCTTGTGCAGGCTCTACTTGAGAAACAGAGCCAGGACACCGAAGATACAAGGAAAGTGCATGAAGACAGGGATACAGGATTTCCTATGATTTTATGTTGTTCTTAATTAGGAAGCATATTGGCAGCAAATGCTAACATGTGTTGGGATGTTTAGCTGTAGCCAAATAAATGTTTTCTATTACAACTCTGAATACTTTGCCTAGCCAGAGCCCATGCTGTTCTGTTCATGTCTTACAAAATCCCTTTATAAGTCATTTTGGGGGCCAATTTTCTCTTGGCTTATGCAGCAGAGTTACTTTGAACATATGTATACTCAGACTCCAGAAGGGTCGTTGTCCTCACTTTTTTCATTTTTTTTTTTAAATTCTAATTTTTTTTTTTGAGTGATAAATGGGGAAGCCCTTCTTATGAAATGCTTCTGTAATCCAACTAAACAATAGCCTATACTGAGCATGCTCATTTAAAGCAAAAATCCAGAGAATGGATATAACTGGTTTTCTCTGGTCACATGTTCACACATAGACTGAATGAAAAATCCATAATGAATCGTTTATCTGATATTTAATCTCTTTCTGCTGTTTATGAATTGTCTGCAAATAATCTGCTGCTCTATTTTTTTTTTTTTGGGTTCTGTTTATCATCTCAAATTATTAGTTAAATAATTTCTGATCTGGCTTGCAGGTTATTTGAGAACACTTTGCTTTGAGTATTCACAATTTATGACTCCTGATGTAAACACAGAACTAGAGTCTGACTTGAGTAGTGCAAGTCATTTTTGTGCAAGTGGAAACATACGGTTTTATCTTTCCAAAAGTACTTCAACTTTTACTTTGATTATTATTAATTTTTCTCGATCTAGCCACACCTAGCAAGGAAATCTGATTTATGTCTCCCATCTCGGAGTTTGAGTCTTGTGTGATCAACTTGTTCTAGTTGTGGTAGAAACTTTCTGAAACTCCTTTCTTCTAGAGGGGGAAAGAAGGTGCTCAGGGACTGCCCATAAAATGTCATGTATGAAAGACAATGAACAATGGAGCTAAAAATATCTCCCAACCTTATAACCATAGTAGTTCTGGGTTGCTGCAAATATCAATTTATGGTGAAAAGAAGGAAGACAAGTTGCAGCTTTTAGTTACTTGTGAATGTGATTAGCTGCTTGAAAGTGTAAGGACCATATCCTATCAAAATCCATAGCATAAAAAACCCCTTGCTCTTAAATTTCTTCTCAAATTGGATCCCATTAATCACTGTAAAGGTTTCAAAGCCACTTGGCTGAAGAACTGGGATAACAGGAGGTTTTCAGGAGGTCATGCTCTCTGATTGGCATCCTTGACCCTCTGCTGTCTCAGTTTCTGATCCTCTTTTGGCTGTGGTAACCTGGCTGGGCTGTGGTTACCAGTGTGAAATCCTCCCTGGGCTCCTGCTCCTGGGGACTGGGCTGCTCAGGAGGGCACAGAAGGGAGAGAAAAGGCTCCAGTGGCTCAGCCCTGCCTCAGAGCTCACCTTCAAAGAGAGGTAGGGCTGCAGTGGGCTGGTTGTGAACCAGCAGAGATTATAACTACACCTTTGGAGTGCAGGCTGACATTTAAAGGCTTGAGGCCTGCTGTAGAGCAAAGAAATGTCAATCTTTAAAAGAGTGGAATGGGCTGGTTAGTAGGAAGGAATGTCAAAAGAGAGTTTATAGGAATCTCTTAAAGTTGAAGCAAATGTATTTCATTCCTTTGATATGAGCATGTTTCTCCTTGATTTACCTGCCAATGGATGTCACAAGAGCTAGAGCTGGTTAACAGATGCTTGGAAGGGCATGGGGGAAGCACAGAGACTGGGGAACTGGTTAACATTTGACTGAGGGCACATAACCTGTAAGCCTGCCTTATATTGGGACTAAATCATCCCCTGTGGTGTGCTGGGAGCTGGACCTACACACTTGTTCTGGTGGCTCACAGAACCATTCCGTGGTTATTCACATCTAACCCATTTTAGGATTACCCATTACTCTTATTAACAACAGCAAGCACTACCAAGGAGAAGGAAAAAAAATAATATTCTTTCCCCAAAAAGGTAAAAACATAATAGTGAATTAAAGTCCTAAATGATAGGACTGTTAACATAATGCCTTTTGTCTAGAATGAACTATAAAACACACATATATACAGTGGAGAAAACCCTGTAAATGTGTAATGGACAAAAAAATATATATATAATAAAACTGTTGAAAGAATGCATTTTCTCAGCACCAAGGCTATCCATAAAATTTTTACAGTTTTCCACTATATAACATTATCCTTCATAAAAAATGATATTTTAAAGCAAAAAGGTTGGCAAAAGAAACAATTGGTAGTTAACGGAAGGACGGGATTACAGCACTGTGCCTTTGCTGTGAACGGTGGAATAGAAAATGAAAAACATTTGGGGCATTATATGAAGCCCAGCAGTCATGCTCCATATGGTTTGAAGAGTTGAGCAATGCTTGACAAAGATTTTATGACTTCATTTTCTTAACATTGAATATTATTCCTTCAGTCTAGTCCTCCCAACCTGTTCCTTGTCTTATATGTCTCTTGTTTCTCAGACAAAGAAATCTGTTTTATTAATATGTATCTTTTATATTGAGTTTAATCACATCTGATTTAATACACTCTTTTGTTTCCTGCAAGGCCTTCCTGAGAAATGCCCTGTAACAAGGTATTGGGGCAAAATTGAGATAATTTGGTCCCCAGACCCTCTAATACAACTTCCTATGTGACTTGGTTTCAGGATAAATAGACAGAGTCCTCTGTATAAGAGAACAGGTCAATATTTGTGGATAATTGGCTTTGGAGCAAAGAACTTCCTGCTTTCCAAACCTGTGCTCAAACAGAACAGGTTAAAGTTTTATATCTCTTAGCCCACATCATGAATTTCAAAACCAAATGCTGCTCCCCTCAGTCATAAAATACATACAAAAATTAATTAGTCATTCTTCAGTCTACAATCTCCTGCCATGTGTGCTGCCAGCAGTGGAAGTCCACAGCCTTCCTCAGAAATGCCTATGGATTATCCTTATTTTGATTTGACATTTAAATCATTAGGCACAGCTGGGGATTGGGCCAAGTTGTGCATTTGTAATCATAAAATGAGAATTCCTGCTGCAAAATGCACACCGTAAAAAGAAAGGATATTTGTGTCTTCCCTTCAAAAAATCTTAGGAGGTTCATGAAGGTCTCACACAATCTTCTATATAAGAGACAAACAGTATGTTTGCTACTACTACAGGTGACCTAAACTGAAAAATTCAAACCTAGAAGCAAACTTTGAAAGCATTTGGATCTGCAGTCTTAGCTTGGATGAATCTCTAAAAAAAGGAATTACTGTTGCCACTTATTACATCAATTCACATACTGTGCTACACAAAATAGATCTTTCCTGAAACATCACTTTTCATTTCATTTATTTTACTTCACAGCAGAGAAAGGCAGAGTTCCTCTCACCCTTCTCCTGCCGTAGCTGAGTGCATGCCCTCACATGTGGATCTCACATGCCGTGGTATTTCAGATGGCATGTTGTGAATTAGGTGGATGGAGTATCCCTGGTGGTGTTTTATCCCATGGACTCAGCCCACTGGAGAGCACTCAGCTGGTTAATATTTCATATGGATTCTTTTCTCTTTTCTTTCCAACCATCTATGTAAACCTTAAGACAGCCGGTCTGGTTTTAGGAGGTGATTTCCTCGCTTTGGATTAAGGATCCATTTGTGAGTCACTCTTTAGGCACTTCAGAAGAGTAGATTTCAGATCTGAAAGAATGTATTGTAAACAGAATAATGTGCTTTCAAAATTAGCTCCCGTACCAAATTATGTATTTACTTAATACACCTTAATGGCTTTTGAAGAAGCCATTAGGCTCGATTGCGTAAATAGTATATATACCAAAATATGTATTTAACCTAGATAGGGCAGTGCCCCATTGTTGGTTTTCCTTCCTTCTTTACAAAGTTTTATCTTCATGGCCTTTTGAAAGTCTACTATGGCTGAAGAATTTATCCCTCAGGAGATTGTTTTGGACAGTGGCAGCTGAAGGAGCAGGGAGCAGAGGTGGTTCCTGAGTTTTAATGTGTAGGAAGGAGGAATAGCATTCAGGAGGGCTATAGGGCTCTTCAGACTTTGGAGTGGGGAAGGGAGAAATTCAAATATTATTGAGCAAACTAATTCTCTCAAAGGGCAGAATCCTATAGGGCTCTGTGACCTGATCCTAACTTAGGGAATGGGAGTGGGTTCATGGATCAGTCAGCTTTGTTTGTATATTGAGCTGGATGTGAACAGCCCTACAAGTCCATGAAAAAGATGAATAGAAAAGAAGGAGCCTCCTCTCTGCTCCCAGCACTGAGCTGCAAGACCTGCCCATGCTGGAGGCACTCTGCCATGGGGGGACTCTCATGGGACTCCTTGGGAAGCTCCTTGAGGACCCCTTAGGGTCAGGACACTGTCAGCCTGGTATTTCAAACAGGCCTTATATGCTGGGAATTCACACAAAGAACCTAAAATTTCTCATTGGTTCTCCATCTGTATATAAATATACAGAGGTAGGATAATGATCCTTGACAGTGGCTTTTTAAGGATAACTTAATGGAACATAATTCATTTTAGCAATATTAAATGTGAGAGGGGCACTACACCAGTTGGGACTGGTGGAAAATAAGTGGGGAAATAAGTAGAGAGGAGCTGAACCTGCTGGGTTTCACTGTTTAACTGCTACCTCCTGTAACTGGCACAGCAAGTAAACCATATATCTGCTAATGCTGCAGGTGTACTCTCAGCTAGCTCATAATGGAAAAAATATCTGTAAATAACTGCTCAGTTACAGCAAATGCCAAAAATTACAGTCCATGCTATCCACAGGTGATTCCACCAATCCCAGCCAGGCTCATCAGTTCGGAAATAATAACAAATGTGAAAACTCCAGAAAAAGATGTTATCTTGCTCAGAAAATGCGATGAGAATGAGCAGTTAAGTGCTAAAAATAGAAGTGTTGTATGAGGCCCTGTAACTTTGGCACAGAGTCACAAAGTGCAGAGTGATAGAGGGTGTGGAAAGCACTGCCAGCACTGGGCAAGAAAGAAATGTATGGTGGGCACACAGGGATAGCCAGGATAAGGGGAGGAGAAAAGTTTCTCAGGTTTTAATGGAATTTACTATAGATTTATGTGTTTTTGTGGACTCTGAAAAGTTGCTGTCTATATTAATCAGGCTATTAAACAAACACTTCTGCAAACAGTCTGTGCAAACTCTTGGAGCTGGTTCACCTGGGTCAACCTGCAGGATGGAATGGGGCAAGAAGACTTATTGGTCTTGCTAGGAAATCAGTTAACTATAAGTACAATCAACATCATGAAAATGAAAATTAATTCAGCCTGAATCTCTGATAGAAGTCTCCTGCTTAAATCTGTTTTTAACAATCCTCCTGCCTATGTGACTTCAGACAGGTATCTGCAGGTAAAGTAGATTTTGGATACACTTGAAATCGACCTGGCTTGATTTCTAAATGGAACCAAATTAATCCGAATTTAAATTAGGAAAGATTAATAATAATAATAATAATAATAATAATAATAATAATAATAATAATAATAATAATAATAATAATAATAATAAATAAAACTGGATTATTGCTTGTAGGCCTCTTAATGATGCAGTTTCCCACCACTGACTTGTATCTGAGTATGACCATAGAACCATAACAGAAATAATTTTGTGCAAATATATTCAAGCAATGTTACCAACTGTAGGCCAAAAATGCACTTGGAGCTGTATTGTTCTTTTTCATTGACTTTTTGTTGACCACAGGAAAAACAGGTTTTAAAGTACAACACAGTAACACAGTCTAAAGGAGTGAAAAACTTGTAGAGCCAGTTTGAGTTTCAGGGTGTGCTAACTTGTGACCCAGACAGGATGGTGGTTTTAAAATAAAATTGAAACAAAGAAGTTCTGTTGTGCTTTCTCCACATCCCCTGCAGGAAATCATACTCCATCCCTTCCACTCTTGTCCCACACCCCTTCTTCCCATCTCTCTCATTTGCTGTTTTCTCATATCCAAGACCTTGTACTTTGTTGCTTCCCTGATCATCTCATCCCATCTGAAATACCTCAGGCTGTCTATTTTTCCTGCTTTATTTATTCTTGCTCTGTTTAATAAAACTGTAAATTTTTTTCCTGCTTAATGATTGACTTTAACAAATATTTAGGAATTTTTTTGGTGCCAAATTACATTTTTGTTCCTTAGGAAAAGGATGAAAAACTGCCCTAGAGAGACTGATTTTGAACATTTAAAATGTTTTCTGATTTATATGATTATCATCAGGATAGATTATTAGATGTATTTCTTAATGATACAAGATTTCTAAATAAGTTATTGAAAGATTTTTTTTTTGCAAATGAAATAAATATTTCCTGAAGTTATTTGCAAAGTTTGACCAGAACTAAAAACATTGTTATGCCCCTTTTGTCCTCTGTGAAATAGTGTTTTTATTTCAGTGTTGGTAGAAAGAAAAGAAAACTGAGCTGCTACATGGTTTAGATGAGACACCATCTATAGGGTGGAATTTTGGTACTTCATAAAGTTTCCATCCTAGTGACACATTTATCTTTATTAATCTGTAGCTGCTCCCTTAAAACCAGGCCCTTTGCATATCTTTCCTTTTTCCTCAGGTACTGGGAAATTGTTCATTCCTGGTGTTCCATCAGGCATGTCAAAGACAAATATTTCTATGTGCATCTGTATTTGGGCCACCCATCCTGAATATGTAGCTCAGCTTTTCATGCCAAAAGTCCTCTGCACTAAATTTCATGCTGCATTTTCTGTGGGTTACTTAAAGGTGCTATTTTTCTTGTTTTATTAAGAGCTAAAACAGAATTTTATTCTAAATCAAAAGCTTTTTTTTTTTTTGAGAACCTGTAGGCTACTCTAAGTTAATCATGTGTGAGGAGTGCTGTTTTATCTTCACTAAATGATTGTGGTTTCAACAGTAAGAAATTTGCCTCCAGAACTTCTAGCTGCTCATTGATTGCTAACTTGACATATATTTGTATGTTTACAGATTTCTGCAACTTCTGCTCAGATAAATGTTTAGTGACACCACCGAAGACCTGTTTTCATACGTGTTAAAGGATATTAGATGGCTTCCAATTCTATACACGTGGGTATGCACAATTTAAGAAAAAACTGGGTACTGTTTGGAATTATTGGTCCTCAAAAATTCGTAAAGATGTCATGAAATCTTAGCTTAGACTGTATAACTTTAATTGAAAGTATTTATCCAGCTCTGATTTCAACAGATGTCTGAACAACAGGGGAAAAATAACCCCCACCCTGTAACAAAACATCATCTGCTTCCAGATTTCCCATGCTAAAGTTTTTATGGCCGTCAATGGTAACACACATGTACTTTTCTCTCATGCTTTTATAAAAACTACTTCTCTTTTAAAAAAAGGCTTCTTTTTCCCTAGTGCAGAGATGCCCTCTGTGTATTGGCTGATTTTCTCTTGAAGGTTGAAGATTTTTTCGCACTGGGGACACCTGTTTTTGAACCCCCATGTTTAAGGGAACTGGGGAAAAAAATACAGCGAAACATTTGGATCCATCTGGTAAGATGTGGGAATGTTATGATCATCTGAACATCTGGATAAGATGGTAACTGCCACCAAACAGTTTGGCAAATAGTAGATCTGTCCCTGCTCAAGCCTTCTATGGACGGTTCAGAGGGATTTTTTTGCCTAATGATGTGCTTGGCCATACTTCTGTTGTTTCTGCCCTCACTCTTCTTTACCACCAGTGGGGAAATTCTTCTCCTCCAGCAACAGAAACCTCTCTAATCCTTTCCTTGCTCCCTGTACTCTCCCCAGATAGTGTTTTCCCACAGGGCATGCACAAATCCTGTTGTTTTACATCATATTGTCATTGCAGCCACAGGCATGTGTCTGCACTTGTCCCCAAGCCAGAGAGAGAAGCGCATTTCCTCGTGCCTGTGCTTGCAGCGTGTGTGACCAGCTCTGCTCCCCAGCCTCTCCCTGCACACATCCTGCCTGCTGGGATCCAACCAGAGCTGTTTCCACACCAGCAGTTGGTGTGGAGAGGAGATGGGGTTGTGCAAGTGGGGAGCTGAGCTGTCCTGGGGGAGTTCAAGAGGTGCAGAGTGGTTGAGGCTGCTTTGGAGCAGAGCACGGCTCAGTGTGCAAACATTCCCTGAGCAAAGGGACTGGGCTGTGTCTGTGGCCACTGGTGTTGGAAATGCCAAGTTTTAGGTTTATAACAAAAATATTGCCTTAGGCTCCATTTCCTAGTCAAAACTGATTTAATAGAGCGTTGAGAGCAGCCCATGGCAAGAGGAAGGTCAGTGTGTTGTAGCCCACATCTGCTGGGCAATGGCTGGAAACCTCCTCAACGCCACTGTAGCTTTTGATGCTCCACACGCCCATGAGCACATGCTGAAATTCCTGAGCATGTGAGTAAAGTTAAGTACTTAAATGCTTTGCTGAATAGGAATTGACTGAACATGTGCTTAAGTATCCTGCTGAATTGCAGCATTAATCATTTTTACAGCTGACAAAATCACTGCCCCAGAAAAATATTCTCCAATTAGAATGAGCGGGATTATTTCTTTCATTTGTGTGAAATAAGTGTGTTCCCAGTTGTACTGAACGTGTTCTGTTTTCTGTGATATTAGAAATCATTTTCCATAAGATTTCATATTGCTCAAGAGAAAACTTGAGAAACTTTGGAGTTGATCAGGTCCCTAGATTTGGATTTATATTAAGAAAACATTGTAAGAAAAGACATAATGGGCCAAAAATATGCACTTACTTTTTTTCATTGACTTCACCTAAGGGCAGAATTTGGGCCACTGTGCTTGTTCATTAATTCTCTCTTGTGGAAGATACTTTTTCCATATGTGATTTTAATCTGTTTGTAGATACTGAACGTAGTTTTTCATATAGTAGAGTGCTCCTTTTTCCCACTTATTTCCTTCACAGTCTTTCCATAATAGAGTTTAAAACAGGAAAAAAAACCAGCAACAAAACAAACCAAAATCAACAAACCAAATCCCTTTGTATGTGCAGCCAGTTAAGCAGATAATAATGGTAATTTTTCTGCTCTGCTAATGATGATAATATTGATATTTATCAATAACAAATAGCATGCAAGTGCCTGGATGAATAGAGTATTTTGCACAGTGGGGTTTTATATCTATATATGAAACATGGAGTGGCAGAGGCTGCTAGAGGCAGGTGAGGGAAGCTGAGCAGAGAATTGCTTCACAGCAGAGAGCCTGAGAAACAGCAGAGGGGGAATTTAGTCCTAGCCAAGAGCAGAAATAATCCCTGCAGTAAAAAAGCTGCAGAATCTGTAATCTCAATATCCAGCCCAACAAAAACCATGGCCCTTGGGGCTCAGCTAAGTGAGCTCTCCCTGGAAATGTTGTGGGGCTCACGTGGGGTAATTCGGGAGTGGGAAGGTCCAAGGAAAACCTGCTGGTTGGCAGAGCTAAACCCAGGCAGCCCGGATATTTCCAACCTGCTCCTTCTCAGCTTGTTTTATTTCATGAATTCTGCAAAGGGGACTTTGAGAGGCGTTATCTTCAGGAGATAAATTTACAGCTGCTTTGCTTCCTATATTATGTTTACATTTTGTACCTGTGAGTCTGAATATTACCTGTCGGTAAAGCTGACTCTGTAATTATTGATTCTGAGGCTTATGATTGTTCTCTAGACAAGGGGAAGGGAGAGAGGGAAGGATGGTCACACAACAACCAGCTGTTCCAAGACCTTTGAAGGTGACTTGAATAAAATCACACAGCCCAAATAATCTGCTGGAGCAAAATACTGCACCTTCTTGTTTACCGGGGCCAATTTAGGATGCGACCTTTGAGTTTTGGTGGAGTGAATGACTCAAGGTACAGCAAGAAATTTTTGTAGGGTGTGTCATGTTCATTTTCAGAGGCTCTGGCTGGAAGAGGGACCTGGTTGTGGAATGACTGAATGTACTGGTGCTAAATCTTGGCATGAGAGTGACTGGAGAGAGTTTAGCTTCTTGCTCTTGGAATTGACTGTGGTTCTCACTTGGAGCATGGGCCCAAAGCAGCTCTGAGTAGAGGCAAGTTCAGGGTTGTCCCTCTCTGGATGCCACATACATCCAGCTCCACTGCTCTGCTCACATGATCAGAGTCTGTTATGCTCATAGTCACTACCAGATCCAAAGGAGACAAGATTACCTTTTTTAACAAAACAATAAAGCAATAAACAAACCGTAAAACCAACACTCCAGATGTCATTCCTATGTTAGATAACATAAAACCAGAGAACAGTCACAAACACACACATTTTTCTATTTATTGTTTTAGTATCAGCTAGAAAATGTTTCTATAGGAGTGTCCACACTAGAAAAATCCCAACTGTTTGAATCACAACCATGTGGATATTTTATTTTCCTAGGGCTGAACGCATTTCTTAAATAACACAAAAAAAGTTTGAAGCTTGCATTTCTTTTCACTTGAATCTTCAGCAGCAGCACCAACATGTGCAATCCCCTCCCTACTTGTTTCACTTGACATGTTTCATGTTACAGAGTCTGTGTGAGAGACATTGAGAGGTGTTATCTTTGATAGAGGAATTTATGGCCATTTTCCTATCTACCGTATGTTTACATTTGGAACCTGTGTTGAACATTTGTTATACTCACTTGTTGTGTCTTGTCTTAAATTAGATCATAAACATTTTGAGGCAGGGACCATGTCTTCCTGTGTGTTGCTGCTCTATTTAGGCCCTACTGTTATGGATGTGGAACTGTCTGGGAGTGATTGTAACAATAAAAATAATTCTGCTAGGAGCTCTTTTGTCTTGATAAAGAAATGTGCAACTCTTGTTATCAGAAAATATCAGAGAGTAGGGTGCTTAAAAGTGGTTGTAGAGTAGTAATCACCTTTGGAAACGCTTTGAACCTTGGTGCTCAGAAAAGAGAAAGGACAAAAGTTATATTTTGATTTATAGAGAGTCCTGACAAAACCACTCCCAAAGCTTCCAATATCCAAATATTACCCACAGGCTTGCACGTGCATCTAACAAAGGTTTTGAATAATTAGCCCTAATTGCCCTTTTCTAATATTCTGGTCAACAGAAAAATCTTCATTATAAGAAGCCATGGCTTGTAAATGAAAGGGATGAAAGCTCATGAGGCAGGCCATACGTCATCCCACACCTAGGCACAACGGGATGCATTAAGGAAGCATTTATGGAGGGGCATTCCATCAAGTCAAGGTGTCACAGGACATATGGTCTCTTTCACCATTAACTCTGTGAATTTCCATAGCTTTCCACTGGTCTGGATTAACCTCGCTTCGTGTGATGCTCAGTTTTGTTTGATATAATTTTGGTTTTTCTCTGGAAATTGCACATGTGAAATTCGTGGAAGTACATAATTAAAAATCATCTATTTGAGCTTGCATTTTTGTGAAAGAGAAATTAAAAAAAAAAGAAAATTTGGGGAAAACAGAAAAAAATTCAGTAATCAAGACAAAAATAATAAATATAGGCATGAATACATAATTTTATCTCTGTGGATAACTACTTGACCCTGTTTCATGACTAGAAAATATTGTTAGTATACCTTTGAAATATAGTGAAGCATATTGGTACCAATTTGTTTGGTGTGTGAAGATCTATCTGAGTCATTGGTTGTGATCCCAAAGATATCACTGGGATGCTGCTAATTACTAAAAAAATACAGATGTAGAGAGGCTTATGATGAATACCAAGATGAGGATCACACAGCCAGGTAAGGGTGACAAAATGAAATCTTTTAGTCCTTCTAAACCCACAGTAACTCAGAATATTCTGACTTGAAAAGGGCCCACAAGAATCATCAAACCCAGCTCCTGATTTGGGTCCAACAAGATCCACTTCCATCTTTTCACTCCTCAGATGGCTTTGGGGACCTGCTGGATTACCTGAAGCAGTGGGGAGACTTCCTCCTTTTCTGGGGCTTTTCTACACTCTCCTGTGCAGACCTATCTGTAGAATTTCTAAATTTAGGTAGAGGAGTGTGTGCTAATCCTAAATGTAAAGCTGAATTTCCCTCTCTGTGGGTCTATTGTCATCTCGGAAGATATCACACAGACACCATCAAAAAGATGTTGAAAAATCATTCCCACATATATGATCAGACTAACTAGAAGTCATCATTATTATTTTTTAAGATGTACTCCTTCTATTTTTGGCATTTCTTCAGCTAAGCAATGATTGCACCCCAAAATCTCTGTGAGGCAAAACTTGAATAAAATGACATTGTGTTTTTCTTACAAATAATTGAAATAATACTAAAAATTCCAAGAAGCTCTAAGGCTGGGGAGGGGTAGAGGGAAAGAATTTGTGAAAGTGCTAGGTGGGAATAAGAAAGCTTTTAAGACAATCATGATAATAATACCATCATAATAATAGCTTTATCTTGAGGAAAAAAAATCATCAACTAAGCAACCACCATTGAACCTGGGACTAAAATAATCTCTCTGAATTTTCAATTGTCTTAAAGCACTGGTGTTTTCTAAGGTTAAAAAAAAAATAACAAGAATACATGTCTTGGTTTTATCGTATTATCATAACATCTTGTTTTTCATGTTACTTCTCTCCTATCTTAGACCCCTTTACTTAAGCTCCCTGAAAAGTCTCAGTCCTCCATCAAAATGAGTTGAAGACACGTTTGGGTTCAACAAAATATTGTTGCTGTTAAGAGTTTAAAATCAGGGGTCTTTTCATTAATGTTCAGAAGCATTGATATAGAAGAACAGGAAAACTCCCTGTGTACACCTATTCCATTACATTTTCCCAGCAGAGAAAATGTTGGGATGTCATTCTGCTGTATATTCACATGTAAGACTTCTGTGTTTAATACATGGAAAATCCCTAAAGTGTTTACACAAAGAATATTGTTATTCCCTGTACATTTTAGCTGATGCTTACTGGGAGGAAAAAAACAACAACCAGTGGACTGAAATTTGGAATGGAAAGTCAAGCTACTTTAGATGTTTCACTTAGCCTAGATCCTAAGGACACATTGTCCAGTGCTTTAGAATATGTGCATTCAGAGGATCAAGCTATTAGAGAAAAATTCTCCATCCTGAAAAAAAAGGCTTATCCCTGAATCAGGAATTGCCAGTAATGTCTCCTCTGGGATGCTTGTTTTTAAATTGCCTTTTGGGAGGCTTTTATGACTGCATCCACATCAGTGCTGTGATTCAGAGCAGTGATGCTGTTTTGAAGCACATCCCCCAGACTGTCCCATTTACTGTGCAGTAGTTCACTTCCCAGAGTGGTTTTGCAGCCCATAATCTGGATTCTGTTTGGAGAAAACTGAACTGGAGGCTTTGATCCAGGCATGTGCCAAATGTTCTCCAATTCCTATTGCAGGAATAAGAGGCCAAACCAATGACTAGACCTCCATAAAGCTTGGAATCACACTCTGGGATATTTCAGTGTGGAGATTTGGTCTAAATCAAGTTTAAAGCAGTCCTGTCTCTATCTCCCCCATAGTGCAGATAAAGAACCCTCAGCTTCAACTGCTCCAATCTATTGATCTTCTCCTGTGGCCACAGCTGCCTTGAGAAAGTAGATGTAGCCTATGACATCTTGAAAGTATTCCAGATTTTACAAATGTTTTCTGTGTTAGTTGTTTTTCACTTCTCTTTTCCTTGGCTCTGGAGCAAATATTCTTAAATGAATTTTAAATGATCTGAGCCTGTGCCTGTTTCTTTTGTTGCAAAATTTAAGATCAACCTAGTTTTTTTTTTTTTTCCCCCAAAGATCATGCTGCACTGAGAAACTATTTGAGCAATCTTTTCCCCTCGTTTTCATTGAAATTGCTGTTTATGGAGATATTTAAGAAGATGATATACATTCCCGCTCTCAAAAAGGATGAAAGAAAATTGTGAAAACTATAAGAAGTTTATCACAACACTTTTGTCCTTGGGTTTTCAAAGCTGTCTAGTTCTGCCTTACAACTGAAAATAGCCAATTCCTAAGTCTACTTATTCCAGTGGGTACCAAAGTTTGTGATAAGTATAAGCAAATTGTGATATTTCTATCCTTTGGTAGAACATGTTTGCATTACAGGTTATTTAAATCGTGGTTTTTAATTTAGACATCCATCTCTCTTGTATGTTTTTCCTTACATGCTCAGCCTCATTAACCCATCCAGTTGACCTGCATCATTCTCCTGTTGACAAAGATAGGTGTTATGAACCTTAGGATGTCATAAACACCTCTAAAATGTGACCCTCCTTGCATGCAGTGGGGAAGGTTTGACAGCATTACACCAGTCATCTGATAAGCTCGGGTCAAAAGTCTCCCAATTGCTTGCCTTTTGTTTGGGTGTCAAGGAGGCAAAAGCTTTTCATGTTTTTAATAAGCAAATTAATGAAATGCTTACAGTACACTGCATACATTAACTCTTAGGTAGCTGCCTTTCCTCTGGGGCCATCTTTCCAAAGGTCAGAGGCCATAAATGGAGTTTCAGTTTTCCAGGAAACAAAGAGGACAGTATATTTCAGTAATCTTTTCCTGCATGTAGTTAAGATTCCTGTTTTTTTTTTTCCTTTTCTTTTTTTTTTTTCTTTCACTTTGGCTTACTTTCTAGAGGCATAGTAACACTTGCCAGCTAAGCCAGATGTAGCATTTCAACCAAAAAAATGCACTGGATGCACGTTCCAAGTTTGCCAATGGCTATGCATGAGGCTGGAATGTCAGAGCAGGAGCGGCGGATTAGGAAGATTGTGTTTGTGTTGCTCAAAGCAGAAGGAGCCCAGAAAATGTCTCTGCAAGTTCACTGTTTCAGACACTTTTTCTTCTTAGATATAACACGTTTGTTTGGTAACATTTTCAGGCTCCTTGCAATCACTCTTTAGAGTGTTGCTTACATTTTCAGGATATTAACGAATTAGTCCTCATTTGTAAATTACAGACTACTTTAGAAAGCCTGACTTTAATTTCTGTAATAAAGAGAAAATAAAGAAAAGATGATTTTGCTTACCTAAACATACATTAAAACAATGGCATACTATCTTGACAATATCTCCTGTTATTCTCTCTTCCCAGACAAACCTAGAATTTCTAAATTTTTCTGAGCAAAAAACTAATTTAATATACCCTCAATATTAATGATACACCTGTGGCTGGATTGATCACCTACTTTTCTGTTCAGATAACCTGGTACAACCACTGGATGGAAGAAGTTAAACTCCATCTCAGTTCCTATGACTACGTGGTGGCATTCCTAACTTTTATTTTATACTTATTTAAGCCATTATGTGGTATCTGCTACTACCAGTCCCCATTTTCCATCCTCAACCCCAAAAAGCAGGTAGGACAAGTGGGTGAGCACCTCCTGACTCTCTTTGCAGACAGGGAAACCAAGGACAAGAAGTGAACTGAAGCCACAGGGAAACACACATCCTACTGGAAGCTCTAGAAAAGGGACTTTCATTTACTTCTAGACTAGAGATAGAACTTCTGTCTCCTAAGGCAATTCCCAGTCTCCGTGTTTGCAGAACATCAGTAGATGTTACTTTTGCTAGACACCTTCCTCAGTCAGGTACTTGGAGTGGACAAACAAAACCTTGTTTTGTTTTTGCCTGTCTGAAAATGCTTCTGGTACTTTAAATCCAGAATCAGATTGTGGCATGCTATAAATGCAGTTCAAGATGTGCTTTACTGAAACTCACTGGATGCTGTGAATTTTCAGGAGGAAGCTTGCTGGATGTAATCAAAGCTCCTGAAACAAATTGACTTCTCAGACCTGTGGTCAGGTGAAAAATCAGCTCCTCTTTTAGGAGCGGATACTGACAAGAAAATAAAGGGCAAAGTGAATAAAATATTCAATGAGAAGGGGGAAGATACTCTTCCTTTCATGTGACTGAAAACCTGTAAGCATCTCTAAGTGATGCTCATCATCTCATTTCATACAGGTTTCTCTCTTGACACCTAAACCAGCAACCGCAGACTGTTTCCCTTGCAGACTTAAGTAACTAGTGTCTGGAACATTAAACATTCAGCAAAACCCCATAAAATGAGACAAGGAGCTGTCAAACACTGGCTAGAATAAGCTCTCCCTGCTACAGCCATGCAATCCAGGCTAAACTGAAACCTGTCTTTTGGGAAGCATCCTCCTTTAGCCCAGGTCAGGCTAAAGCATTTCACTCTCTAAGGTTCCATCTACAGCTCCATGCACAAATGTTCCACAATTTACTACTTAAGAGACATCTAACTTACATAAAAGACATAAGAGATATAACCATGAGATGATTTTATCCCCTCTGCACTGGTTGGACTGCTTTCACTCTAAAATGAAATAAAAAACGCAGGGAAAACTGCCTTATTAACAAAAGCTATTAAAGTAATCTAAGCATCACATTAAGCTTTGCTTGCGCAGCAGTAGACACAATAAGAAAGACATATTATAGTCATTTAGATGCAAGATAATTTACTATTTTTAAGATCTTATAGCATCCTTGCTCCAAAGTTTTATCTTTTACTCTTTGCTGTATCTGAATATTTTGTCCCCTCCCCAGCTCTGATTGCTGGGTAGCGTAACCAATTTCTAGCTGGAAAACCTTCCTTGGAGCATGTGTTGATTCCTTGCAATCAGACTGGGTGGTCTGGGATCCTACTAGGCTTTATCCTAAGCCTGGTTTGTTCAAGGTTCACCAGCCTCTAGGGCTGTGCAATAGAGCATGGCCTTGTCAAGCTTGCAGGTGGCACTGAGCCGCCAGGGTGCGAGTGCCTCTGGAGCAGGATTAGAACCCAGAATGATTCTATTAAATTTGAGAAGTGACCTGCAATTCAATAAAGAGGCCTTGAAACTACTGCAATAAAAATTCAAAGATACAACTGGTGTTCTGCAGAAGTGAATTGGGGAGGTTAGAGCTGGACCACAGACTGTAAGTCAGTAGTAGGATGCTACTCCATCCCAGGATGAAATAGGAGTGTGGCACATATTCCTGAGCCTCTGGTGAGATTTTGTCTGCAATTTTGAGTCTGGCACTTCAAGGCACCCTCACTTCAAGGCACAGACAAATCTGAGAGAGTCCACAGGACAGTAACCAAAATGATGAGAGGTTTAGAAAAAGTGACCTATGAGGAAAGGTTGAAAGAACTTGGTTTGTTTAGTCTAGAAAAGAGAAGACTGAGGAGGTACATGATAACAGACTTCAAATATTTAAACGGTTGTTATAAAGAGGAAGGGGATCAATTATTCATGTCTACTAAAAATTGGAAAAGAAATTAGGAATGTCTTGAATTTGCAAGAGGAAGATTCCAGTTTGAAAGCTTTCTGATGGCACTGGAGCACATTAGTAATTTCCACAGCTTCCCTGGGTATCAAAGGTTTATAAGAATGGCTTGAACAAACTTTGTAAGGGATGTTTCAGATCTGCTTCTGCTTCAAAGCACTGCTCAGCACAAACAACTTCTTAAAGCCTCCTCTGGCCTTATTCCTATAGTGTGTAATATAGATTTGTAATGTACATATCCCTGTGTAATCATACAAGTGCTAAATTAGTATCTAAAAACACACTCCTTCTTTACTTACCTCTACAGGTATGTGATGGAGTGATAGTGGGGAAATAACTGGACTTTGCTGTTTGCTAAAAGAGAATTGCTCAAGAGTTTTAAAAACTATTGCTCAAAACGCAGCGGTGGAAAATCAGAACTCATGCCTGACCTCATCTGACAGCTGCTATGGCCCTTCTAAAGGGATTAACAACCTGGACATAAAACAAAGGTTATTGCCAGTCATTAAGGTGTGATATCGCTCAGCACAATTAGGACATGTCACAAGTCTGCACAGGGCTATGCTTGAGTGGAGAATTACAGAGAAAAATGGTGATTTACTGGGCTGTGTGAAGAAGGCCTGACATTGTGATGAAGGGAAGGCTGAGCAGGGCTTGAAAATATCCTGAGAGAGGTTGGAGGCCATTGATGCTGTGCTACAAGACATTCACCCGACACCATACTAACTTGGTTTTTTTTTTACTATCTACATTGCACACATATATATGCCCTCATGGGATCCTTTATGTCTACTAAATGTGTCTGTAGGATCCTGTGCAGCAATCAATAGGAAAAGCTGAGTCCTGATGCTGGCAGAGTTTCTGGCTCTGAACATTTCAGATGATGCCTCCCAGCCCAGACAAAATCTGCTACTCAGCTGAGTAAGGAGGCTCTTTGGTTGCTTGATTCTCCAAATCTGTATTTAGCAACTTCCACTCTTCAGAGACACATGCAAAGATGATTATAGCCCATGATAGGTCTAAAGAAATTAAGCCCTTGAAATATTATTGGTTATTCCTCATAGCAATTTAGAGGCCAACCACGTGTTTCAATTACAAAAGAATGAGTTAGCTTATAACACGTTAAGTTCTTTTTATTAGTTGATTAATTTTTCACTTAAATTCTAAAAAAGTCATTATTTCTTCATGTTTAAGCTTTCACTTCTACTGCCTTCTTTTGTAGTGCTTTTCTTAATTACCTGCAGCAATTTGCATCAGCAAGGAGCTAAGAATGCTTTGCATGTCTTTAGTGCCTTCCCTCCTCCTTAGCTATTGATGTAGCTACACAGAGAGAGCTCAGCACTGTAGCATCTGGCATCTTGAATCAGCATTATAAACATTAATTAAATAAACCTCTCAATGCTTCTGACAGGTGATGAGAGCTCCTGACCTCTGATGAGAGGCCGGGTGCCCATTTTACAGGTCGAGGAGCTAAGGGCGTATCTGAATCGTGAAATTTGCAGATACTTCCCAGCATCCAGGTTCCAGGTGCATGCCCTGGCCACATCCCAAATCTGTGCTGGGGCAAAAGCCAGGCTCTTTCTCCCTGAGGACCTTGGTTTCTGGAGCAAGGAGCCCTGAGTGCTCCT